>NC_092714.1:265745688-266113108 GCF_047496885.1 Scyliorhinus torazame | reverse complement strand
CACCGCGGGGGCACCCCCCAGGGCCAGATCACCCCGCGCCCCCCCCAGGACCCCGGAGTCCGCCCGCGCTGCCTTGTCCCGCCGGTAAGGTAGGTGGTTTAATCTACGCCGGCGGGACAGGCATTTTAGCAGCGGGACTTCGGCCCATCCGGGCTGGAGAATCAGGGGGGGGGGGGCCGCCAACCGGCGCGGTGTGATACCCGCCCCCGCCGAATCTCTGGTGCCGGAAAATTCGGCAACCCGCAGGGGCGGGATTCACGCCAGCCCCCGGCGATTCTCCGACCCGGCGGGGGGTCGGAGAATCTCGCCCCTGGTGTTGCAGTGATTCTTTAGTGTGATGTGGCTTGATCTCGTTGCATGATGCACATCTGGACATCTCCCTCTGTATAACGCCATACATTGACGGCCAGTACAGTACGATAAGATACAGTGACGGTAGCACAGTGGTTAGTACTGTTGCTTCATAGCTCCAGGGTCCCAGGTTCAATTCCCGCTTGCGTCACTGTCTGGGCAGAATCTGCACACTCTCCCCGTGTCGGCGTGGGTTTCCTCCGGGTGCTCCAGTTTCCTCCCACAAGTCCCGAAAGACGTGCTTGTTAGGTAATTTGTACGTTCTGAATTCTCCCTCAGTGTACCCGAATAGGCGCCGGAATGTGGCAACTAGGGGCTTTTCACAGTATCTTCATTGCAGTGTTAATGTAAACCTACTTGTGACACTAATATTCTTATTTTGTCCTGCACTTTGTCACTTCGATTCCTAAGTGTCCTTGGTGGAGTTGCTGCGTGTAATATTTCTGCAGAGTGAGAGATTACAAACATCTGGATTGTCATAATGTCAATGTCCTCATGCTCAGCACGCTCAGTGTTTGGTCAGTGAGCCCTGGAAAGGGCATTCACTAAGTTCCTTACCACACTTGGAGAACACACTGAGGCTGTATCGTTGGAACTTGAGCATAATCCCCTGCAGGAGTGGGGCCGGAGTATGAAGCAGCTTTTTATAAATGGTGATGGGTGGCTTGCGATCAGTTTCAATGGTGACAGGGTGACTATAGAAGAAATCGTGACATTTCTGACGGGCGAATACAAGAGCGAGGAGTTCTTTCCCAATCTGAGCATAGCGAGTTTCACTGTCAATGAGGACCCTTGATGCAAACGCTATGGGTCTGTCACTGAACGCTCACTGCTCCACGACTGTGCTGACGCCCATTTGTTGATAACACTACAGGTGCAGCATGAAATGACAATGAAATGAAATGAAATGAAAATCACTTATTGTCACAAGTAGGCTTCAATGAAGTTACTGTGGAAAGCCCCTAGTCGCCACATTCCGGCACCTGTTCGGGGAGGCTGGTACGGGAATTGAACCGTGCTGCTGGTCTGCCTTGGTCTGCTTTAAAAGCCAGCTATTTAGCCCTGTGCTAAACCAGCCCCATACCTAAACTAGCATGGTAGCACAGTGGTTAGCACTGTTGCTTCACAGCCCCAAGTTCGATTCCCGGCTTGTCTGTGCGGAGTCTGCACGTTCTCCCCGTGTCTACGTGGGTTTCCTCCGGGCGCTCCGGTTTCCTCCCACAGTCGAAAGATGTGCAGGTCAGGTGCATCGTCAATTGCCCTTCAGTGTCCAGAAAGGTTAGGTGGGGTTACTGGGTTACGAGGATGGGGTGGAGGTGTGTGCTTTAGTGGGTCGGTGCAGACTCGATGGGCCGAATGGCCTCGTTCTGCACAGTAAACTCTATGATTCTAGGTGTTCGGACACTGACGTATTGCAGCGCTGGAGGAGCTGAAGTGTGTCGAATGCAGAATTGTGATGCTCCTGCCAGAACCATTCCACATCCTGACGGAAATGTTGGTGCAAGGGTGCACAGTCACTTCACTGTAACAAGGAATGGACTTTGGTGGGTAATTTGTCGTGCTGAAGAAACTGCTGCAGGGCACGTTTGCCATCAGGAGTGGACATCTGCCCACAGCCTTTGTCTTGTCTGGGTCTGTCTTCACACCATTGCCATCAGCAGGAGGCGCACAGCAGTGATCGGCTATTTGGAATTGAATCTTGCCCCGTGTGCAGTCCTGGGTGACTTTGCCTTCTGCGCCTATCCAGCGTATGCAGCAAGGTTCACTTTGTTGATAGAATCGAGTGCAATACAGGGCTCGAGTTTCATCAGCAGCGACTCTGACAAATTATTTTACCCCAGTATTCATTTTGACTTTCAGATAGGCATTGCTGTCAGCAATGTTGAGCGTTGTGAATAGTTTGCCCTTTTCAATGACGAGGTCAACACTTTCGCAGTGGTATACGTCCTGGAGTTCAACGTTTGATTTCTCTACATTTCATTCGCTTTGCTTGCAGGCTGAGATTTGGAGAGGTCGCTGGCTGCAGCATGTAATAATAATAATAATCGCTTACTGTCACAAGTAGGCTCCAATGAAGTTACTGTGAAAAGCCCCTAGTCGCCACATTCCGGTACCACAACCAGTGTTGTGATAATAGCTGGTTGACATGGCTTTGATCTGCCACACTCGGCAAATTGATTCTATTTACCACAGCTGTTACAGCACTTAATAATAATAATCTTTATTATCACAAGTAGGCTTACATTAACACTGCAATGAAGTTACTGTGAAACCGGAGCACTCGAAGGAAACCCACGCAACACGGGGAGAACGTGCAGATTCCCCCAGACAGTGACCCAAGCCGGGAATCGAACCTGAGACCTGTGAAGCAACTGTGCTAACCACTGTGCTACTACGCTGCCCTTTATCAAATGCAAAGCATGTGCACATCGATATCAGTGCCGGTGCATCAGTCATTACGCAATATGTGAATGGATGAACGTTCTACACATATTGTAAAAATAATATGCAGACACTGGAGAAAGAGCAAACAGATTTATAAGGGTGATACCAGAATTGAGATGTTAGATCTAATCTGGGCAGATTGAACAAACGCTTTGCCCTAGAAGAAGGAAGAATTGAGTGACCTGATAGAGATCTTTAAAACTATGAGGGTATTTGATACAGTGGACATAGAGAGGATGTTTTCATTTGTGGGACATCATAAACTAGGAACCATAAGAATAAGATAGTCACTGAAAAGATTCAATAGGAAATTCAGGAGAAATGTCTTTACCCAGAGAGTGGTGAGAATGTGGGACTTGTTACCACAGGGACTAGTTGAGGTGAATAGACTGATGCATGTCATGTTTCCAGTACTTGAGCATATTTGATGTGTTAGATTCAATGCGTCAGTCACTCATGAGGAATTGGGTAAACATCATTGCACATTCATTTATTCAGACTTGGAGACATTAGGAGCTGTGTCTGTGCTCTGCTCACAGCAAAAATGAAACCAAGACTGCATCATAGGACACATTTACCTCCTCGTGATGTCTTGCTGATAGCCCTTAAAAGCAAATGACAACAGAGCCACAAAGGAAAAAAGAATAGAGAGACATACTGATAGGGCTAGAAGATATCGGGAGGGGGAATCTCATATAGAACATAAACTTTGGCATAGTCTTGCTGGGCTGAATGGTCTGATTCTGGGCTCAAACTTCTATGTCTATCTAAGTAACGACTACACATTCGGAGTGACGCCAAGTAAACCCCTGGGCTTAAATATTGTGGAAACAACAGCGCGAAATACCAGCAGCGAATGTACAGAAGGTCATCCACCCCAGAGCTACTGACACGGAGGCCTTTATGAATCAGAGAGATTGAATTTTTACCCAAGGAACATTGCTGGAGGTTTCATAGTCAAGGTCAGATTTCATTCAGCTTGCTCGCGCAAAATGTCATCACATAAACATGGGAATGCTTCAACAAGCAGTAAAGTATACACTGGTCATTTGGAACTGTGGTTGAATGAGGAGATGAGGCCTTATAAGAGGAAGAATAGAGAAGAGGCCATTATCAGGAAAAGCAGTGATCAAATGGCAAAGGAAGGATATCTCGGATAAGGGCTGTTTAGCACAGGGCTAAATCTCTGGCTTTTAAAGCAGACCGAGGCAGGCCAGCAGCACGGTTGGATTCCCGTATCAGCCTCCCCGAACAGGCGCCGGAATGTGGCGACTAGGGGCTTTTCACAGTAACTTCATTTGAAGCCTACTTGTGACAATAAGTCATTTTCAAGTGCTCTAGCCTTACCTTGTCACGTTGAAGGCAAATCCAGATGGAGGGCGTAATTAACCTCTTCAACCTTTCTTTCTTTTGAAGAATGCCACTTGATGAACAACCTCAAGGCTGGTTGCTAAAGGGTTTGGGCTGCTGCAGGAACGGTTTCGGAGCCCGTGGCACAAGCAGAGACAGCAGAACGGCGGTACACGTGGCACCCAAGGCAAAAAACTAGATTGCCTTCCCAAACACTAAGCCTCGATATCGGGACTGCTCAGGGGATCGCCATTACTTTAATAAGGAACATAATCACTCGATTCATCCCTGGAACCAAGGGCGAATCTTGTCAAGAAAGGTTGAACTCATTGGTTCTCTACCCACTGGAGTTTTGAAGAATGAGGGGCAAACTTATTGAAATGTGTAAGATTCTGGGGTGATTTGATAGGGTACCAGGAGGGTATTTACACTGGTGGGAGAGGTGAGAAACAGGGGATGCGATTAAGTCTACCATTTAAGATGGAGTTGAGATTAATCTTTCTTTCCCTCGTCATTCGTCTGTGGAATTACCTTCCCCAAAGAGCAGTAGAGGCTGAGTCATTGAATTTATTCAAAGCAGATTTAGACAGATTTTTGGCCAACAAAGGAACCATGGTTTTGGGGTGCAGATGACGAAGTGGAACTGAGACCACAACCAGATCCGCCATGATCTTATTGAGTGGCGGAGCAGGCTTGAGGGGAAAAAGGCTTATCTGTTATGTTGGCATGATGGTCCCTTTAAGAACCAAGTTTCTCTGTGATATGATTTCTAGTGAAATACCTGGCTTCCAGTAAATGATCATGTGACCAGATTGCCTGGGAGATAAAGAATAATGAAGGGCAATATAAACAGACATTAATTACAGGGGGCGGGATTCTCCATTTGGGAGAATATGTTCTTCTGCTGGAGCTGAATTGCACCTGATTTGCAATCCCGCTGGGAGCACAAATAAGGAAGTGATTCCCAATGGTTACCCATGCATCTCAATTGCGAGAGATCCCCGAGGGAATACCACTAGTGGGCCACCATTTTGAGCAGGTGGCCCACTGGCGAAGTCCCGTAGCTGTGTTCCCTCCCCCCTGCAGTGCAATTCAGCACCCCTACCAGAGACCCCCTAAATAAAGAGACCACCAAGAGAGACATCTTAAATAAACAGACCCCCACAGAGACCCCTAAATAAAGAAACCCCCACAGTGACCCCCTAAATACAGAGACCCCCACACACCCAGCTGTCAGCATCATTCCATTCATTTCCTTTCAAGGTACAGTAACTTTGAAGTGGTCATCTGTGAAACTAAACAATGTTTTTAAGCATCAAGCTTTGATTGGCAGCTTCTGGACCACGCCAAATAAGTTCAATGCTTTCCGTTAGTTTCACATGTGACCACCTCAAACTCACTGCTTGGTGTTTATTAACAGTGTGGTTAGTTTCACATCTGGGGCGTCATTCTCCGACCCCCCGCCGGGTCGGAGAATCGCCGGGGGCTGGCGTGAATCCCGCCCCCGCCGGTTGCCGAAGTCTCCGGCACCGGATATTCGGCGGGGGCGGGAATCGGGCCGCGCGGGTTGGCGGGCCCCCCCCCGCTGGATTCTCCGGCCCGGATGGGCCGAAGTCCCACCGATAAGTTGCCTGTCCCGCCGGCGTGGATTAAACCACCTTTTGAACGGCGGGACAAGGCGGCGCGGGCGGGCTCCGGGGTCCTGGGGGGGGGGGCGCGGGGCGATCTGGCCCCGGGGGGTGCCCCCATGGTGGCCTGGCCCGCGATCGGGGCCACTGATGTTCCTGCGCATGCGCCGCCCGGAGATGTCATTTCCGCGCCAGCTGGCGGGGCACCAAAGGCCGTTTCCGCCAGCTGGCGGGGCGGAAATTCCTCCGGCGTCGGCCTAGCCCCTCAATGTCGGGACTCGGCCCCCAACGATGCGGAGCATTCCGCACATTTGGGGCGGCGCGATCCCGTCTGATTGGCGCCGTTTTGGGCGCCAGTCGGCGGACATCGCGCCGTTTCAGGAGAATTTTGCACCTGATCACTTCAAAGTTACTCAACCATGAAAGAAGATGAATGCAAATCAACTTCCAACCTCCCAGTTAGTTTTTCATTTGACCTGCCTATACCAGAATTCTGTAGCCCCTTGCTTTCTGCGTCGGTAGCAGCTCAGTGCTGTATCAGAAGGTATGGATTCAAGTTCCATTCCAGAGAGTTGAGCAGAAAGATTCGAGCCTGATATTCCAGTGCAGTGCTAGAGGAGTGCTACACTGTTGGACATGCTGTATCTTGAGGAGACGTTGAAATGACACCCTATCTGTCTCCTCATTAAAAAAAAAATCACATGCATTATTTCTAGGAAGAATAGAGGGGATATCCCCAGTGTTCTGGTCGATATTTACACTATCAATATCTGACTGGTGTTCAAAATTAGTTGATCTCAACTGATGGTGCAGTGACTCGCCACAGGCTGAGGATTAACATCAGGATAACATGGGATAACAAAATTACATGTTAGGTTTTTGAAGTGCTCTCTTTGGGTGAGGGGTTTATCTCAAAGCAAGGGATTTGGTCATTTCCTCGTGTGTCCATTTTTAAATTTCATTTACGGGATGTGGGCGTCGCTGGTTAGGCCAGTATTTATTGCCCATCCCTAGTTGCCCTTCAGAAGGTGGTGGTGAGCTGCCTTCTCGAACTGTTGCAATCCCTGAGGTGTAAGTACACCCACTGTGCTGTTAGGGAGGAAATTCCAGGGTTTTGACCCAAAGACAGTGAAGGAACAGGGACATATTTCCAAGTCAGGGTGGTGAGTGGCTTAGAGGGGACCCTCCAGGTGGCGGGGTTCCCAGGTATCTGCTGCTCTTGTTCTTCGATATCGGGGTATTTTCAAAGTCGGGGTCGCAACCGCAGGTGGATCGTGGGCGGGTGTCGGGAGGGTCGCGGAGCTATGCATTGCGGCGTTCCCGATTGCGGGAAGTAGTGCCCAACGGCTGCAAGAGCCCGGAGCTGAGGGAGAAAGGTCGCCTCATCCTGATGTCAGCACGCTGACCCAGGAGATTTTTTTTTAAAAACTTTGATGCGACGGAAGAGAGCAGGTCACCTGCCCCGTACGCAAACGTCACGCGTTCCGGGTGTGAGAGAGATTCCTTGATCCTACAGCTGCCAGCAATGCTGGTGAGAGCTCCAGAGCCTCTGGTGAATAACCCATCAAGAAGAAACTGTGGGTTTATTATTTGTGCCACTGCAATTTAGGATTGAAAGTTCATGTGCGTTATATGTAGGGAAGTACTGCAAATAAAAGTTTAAAACCCTCAAATCTTCAAAGCCATTTGAAGACGAAGCATGGCGAGATCGAGGACAAATCTCTTGATTTTTTTCAACGAATGCCGTGAGATCTTAAATCATCAGCTGAAGTCTCTATCAGAAATGTAACAGTGAATAACCGAGCAAGTGAGATCGTAGGGACTAAACAGGCGCACCTGTCACAGTAAAGGCAACTGAAAATGGTCGGCCGGCGTGGGTCGCGAAGGTCGGTCAGCGTGCGTCGCGATGCTTGGCCACCGTGGGTTGCGAAGGTTGGCCGGCGTGGGTCGTGAATGATGGCTGGTTGGTAAAAAATGGGTCCTGGGCAAAAACGTTTGAAAAACACTTTTCTGCATGGTAGTGGCCGTGGGTTTGGAAGGTGCTGCCTCAGGGACCTTGGTGAGTTCCTGCAGTGCATCTTGCAGATGGTACACACGGCTGCCACTGTTCGTTGGTGGTGGAGAGTTGGAATTTTTGTGGAAGGGGGATTTTGTGAGGGCCACGAAGAATCCAGCACGAGTTTCAAGGATACAAAGAAATAACATTTATTTACAATAACATACACAACAGCAGCAACCTCACTTGCTGCTTACTCCTTCCTGGCTGGTTCCAAACTGGCCAGCTTTATTTATACAGGGAGTCTGCTAATGATTCCTCCGCCCCCCTCATTGGGGAAGCTCATACTCCCACAGGATTGTGGGATTAGTCCCCAGCCAATGGTAAGCAGGCAGGTTATAACATCCCTCCCCCTCCAAAGTCCAAGGAATCCACCAAAGACCCTGGCGAAGGAGGGCGTCGGACTCGTTTTGCCACAGGCCGGACACCATTTGCACGAGGCGCTGGATCGGGCGGTGTGTAACAAGATGGAGACCGGCGCTTCCGTGATGAACAGCGTAACGGTTGTACATCCACGGCCCGTGGGCCCGAGGATTCCCCATCTGATGCGTCCTGTGTCTCCATCTCAGAGTCTGAGTCTGCTGCCTCTGTCATCTCGGCGTCTCTATCTCCGCACGGTTCTGTAACGACCTGCGCAGGCTTTGAGTGAGGCACCAGAGGAAGATTGTGAGGACTAGTTTCCATTGTCTCTGGTCTCTGCGGCTGTAGAAATGAGCTCCGGGGGCGGGGAATCTTTGGAAGAGATAGTCTTCTGGACCAAACGTGGTCTACATGTTTGCGCTGGAGACTACCCTGGGCTTGCACCTGGTAAGATATAGGGCCCGTTTGGCGAACGATTATGCCAGGGACCCACTGGGCACCACCAGCAAAATTGCGAACGAACACTGGGTCACCGGGCGCAAACTGCCGAATCGGCCGATGCCGAGAAAAACCCTGTCCCTGCCGTTCTTGTGTGCGGCGTACCTTTGCGTCAATGTCCGGGAAAACCATACTAAGGCGGGTGCGAAGTCTCCGGCCCATTAGGAGTTCTGCAGGAGTTACCCCAGTCACCACATGAGGGGTGGTCCTATACGAAAACAAAAAGCGAGCCAGTCTCGTGTCCATTGACCCGGAAGACTGCTTCTTTAGGCCTCGTTTGAATGTCTGCACTGCGCGCTGCGCCAACCCATTTGAAGCCGGGTGGTAAGGGGCAGTGCGGATATGGCGTATGCCGTTCATCTTCATGAACCTCGCGAACTCCTCACTGGTGAATGGAGTGCGGTTATCCGTGACCAGCACCTCGGGGAGGCCATGTGTACTAAAAGACAAACGCATCTTCTCAATTGTTGCGCAGGACGTTGTGCCTAGCATCTTATGCGCCTCTAGCCATTTAGACTGGGCGTTGATTAATAAAAGGAACATGGATCCTTGAAAAGGGCCGGCGAAATCCGCATGCAAGCGCGCCCAAGGCCGCCCTGGTCATTTCCAGTGATGTAGGGGCGCGGCCGGCAGAAGCTTTTGATGCTCCTGACAAATGGAGCAGTTTTGGGCCTTCTCAATGTCGGCATCGAGGCCTGATCACCAAACATAACTCCGGGACAACATTTTCATTTTGGTCACACCTGGATGCCCATTGCTCAAGTCTCTTAGTATCAGCTCCTGTCCTTTTTCCGGGATAATCACACGCGTCCCCCACAAGAGGATGCCGTCTTCCACGCTGAATTCTGACAGCTTGGAGGAAAATGCCCGCAACTCGCCTGGGAACTGTCTATGTTGCCCACCATACAGGACTATGTGTTGAACCTTTGACAGGACTGGCTCCGTCTGGGTCCACTCACGGATCTGTGATGCCGTGACAGGCAAGGTGTCCATAAAATTTAGGGTTGCAACCACCTCACCAGTCGTGGGGGTCGACATGGGGCTGGTCGATAAAGGCAATCGGCTCAGTGCGTCGGCATTCGTTATCTGGGTTCCTGGTTTGTGCTCCAGGGAATACTCGTATGCAGCGAGCAACAAAGCCCAGCGCTGGATCCGTGTGGAAGCAATGGACGGTATTGGCTTATCCTCTCTGAAAAGTCCCAGCAGAGGCTTATGATCAGTCACGATAGTGAAGTGGCGGCCATGCACGTACTGGTGGAACCGTTTAACCGCAAAGACCACTGCCAGGCCCTCCTTCTCGATCTGCGCGTACTTTTTTTCCGCTGCAGTCTATGTGCGGGAGGCGAAAGCTATCGGCCGCTCGGCCCCGTTCTCCATCTTGTGGGACAGGACAGCCCCAATACCATACGGGGATGCATCACATGTGACGAGCAAAGGCTTTCCAGGATCATAGTGGGTTGGTAACCCAGACGACGACAATTGTTGTTTTACCCGCCGGAAAGCGGTTTCTTGCGGCTGACCCCAAACCCAGGTGTGATTTTTCTTCAGCAGAAGGTGCAACGGGGCCAGCGTAGTTGCCAGATTGGGGACGAACTTCCCGTAATAGTTTACCAGGCCGAGAAAAGAACGAAGATGCAAAGTGTCAGTCGGGGCGGGGGCCTGTTGAATCGTGCGCACCTTCTCTGCGACGGGGTGCAAACCTTCACGGTCCACCCGATAATCCAGGTAGACTACTTCCTTCGCCTGAAAGACGCACTTTGTGCGACGTAAACGGAATCCAGCCCCAAAAAGCGTCTAAGGACAGCCTCCAGATTTTCCAAATGTTCCTGCTCCGACGTCCCTGTGATCAAAACATCATCTAAGTAGACAGCGACACGCGGTAAACCTCTCAAAATGCCCTCCATAACGCGTTGAAAAATAGCGCAGGCAGAGGATACTCCAAAAGGCAAACGTGTATATTCATACAGGTTGTGTATTAATCGTTATATATGGTCGGGAGGCAGGGTCCAGCTCCAACTGTAGGTAGGTGTGACTCATATCTAATTTTGTGAACGAGAGTCCACCTGCAAGCTTTGCGTAGAGATCCTCTATGCGAGGCATTGGATATCGGTCGAGTCGGGAAGCCATATTCACTGTAAGTTTATAGTCGCCGCACAAGCAAACTGTGGCATCTGGCTTCATTACAGGTACAATTGGTGCTGCCCAGTCAGCGAAACGGACAGGCCTGATAATACCCAAAGTTTCCAAACGAGTGAGCTCCCCTCCTGCCTTCTCGAGCAAGGCGTAAGGCACCGGGCCCGCCCGGAAATAGCGCGGCGTGGCTCCTGGATCGACTTGGATACTGGCTATGGCCCCTTTTATTTTCCCCAAACCGGACTGGAATACACCTGGGTATCGTCCTAGCACCTCAGTCAACCCTCCAGAAACTGGAGGATGTGCTGCCACTGCAACCGCAAATGGCGCAACCAGTCCCAACCCAACAGGCTGGGCCCGTGGCCGCGCACCACGATAAGTGGGAAACGCCCCTCCTGGCATCCATAAACAACAGGGGTCATCATAGTTCCTGCAATGTCCAATGGTTCCCCCGTGTAGGTGGCCAACCTGGCCTGTGTGTCGGTTAACGTAAGGGTCTGTATACCCTGCTTGATGCGGTCGAATGTCCTCTGGGCGATCACGGAGACCGCTGCGTCAGTGTCCAACTCCATCTCAAGCGGGTGACCATTGACCCGTACTGTCCCCTTAATGGGGGCCACACGGGGAGCTGCCACACAATGCAGATGCAGGCAGTTGTCCTCCGTCTCCACGTCCTGAGGAGTAGTCGCCGCAGGTTCATCCATATGGAGGGTACGGCCCCTGGGCTGGTCCCAGTTTCGGTTGGAACAACGCGGCCTCTGGCGCCCCCAGGACCGGCGTCCGCGACGGGGTCGGCGCCTACAAGTCTGACACGGACATGGCTCCTCATCCATTGGTTCTGAAGAAGGTTCCCTTCGGGGAGGAATGTCCAATGGCCACTGGCGTCGATCCAGACGTCGTCTCACCCAAGGTACCGCAGGAGTGCGGGGGGACGTTTTCGGACGGAAGGGGTTGCGCCCCAAGGCATGCACTTCCATTCCCTGTATCTCCTGCACTCCTCGTTCTGCACTCTCTCGGGACAATACTATTTGAATGGCCTGTTGAAAAGTCAATGTTGGCTGAGCTAACAACTTTCTCTGGGTGACCGCATTGTTAATACCGCAAAGCAAACGGTCGCGTAACATTTCTGACAAGGTCTCACCATAGTCACAGTACTCCGCAATCCTGCGTAGCCTGGATAGAAAGTCGGCAAGGGATTCTCCTGGGGTCCTCTCAGTGGTATTAAACCGGTAACATTGGACTATCGTGGACGGGGTTGGGTTAAAATGCTGCCCCACTAAATTCGCAAGTTCATCAAACGTTTTGGTGTCCGGCGCAGCTGGGTACGTAAGGCTCCTAATCACCCCAAACGTATGCGGGCCGCTGGCGGTGAGCAATATGACCACCTGGCCCTCGTTTTTGGTGATATTGTTTGCCCGGAAATAGTAACGCATCCGTTGTGTGTACTGGTTCCAGCTTTCCAGCACAGCATCAAAAACATCCAAACGTCCGTACAGAGGCATGGTGTAATAGAAAACAACTTCCAACCTGTATCCAACAAAAATCCAGGGAGGTGGCTTCAGCAGTGTAGACAGCTATTCACTTTAACCCTCGTTGCCAGTTTTGTGAGGGCCACGAAGAATCCAGCACGAGTTTCAAGAATACAAAGAAATAACATTTATTTACAATAACATATATATACACACAACAGCAGCAACCTCGCTTGCTGCTTACTCCTTCCTGCTGGTTCCAAACTGGCCAGCTTTATTTATACAGGGAGTCTGCTAATGATTTCTCCGCCTCCCCTTATTGGGGAAGCTCATACTCCCACAGGATTGTGGGATTGTCCCCACCCAATGGTAAGCAGGCAGGTTATAACAGGGGAGCAATCAAGCTCCTGCGGCTTTGTCCTGGATGGTGTCGAGCTTCTTGAGCATTGTTGGAACTGCATTCATCCAGGCAAGTGGAGAGTATTCCATTACACTCCTAACTTGTGCCTTGTAGATGGTGGACAGGCTTTTGAGAGTCAGGAGGTGAGTTACTCGATGTAGGATTCCTGGTTTCTGACCTGCTTTTGTAGCCACAGCATTAATATGGCTCGTCCAGTTCAGTTTCTGATCAATGGTAACCCAGGATGTAGATTGTGGGGGATTCAGCTATGGTAATGCCATTGAATGCCAAGGGGCGATGGTTAGATCCTCTCTTGCAGGAGATGGTCATTACCTGGCACTTATGTGGTGTGAATGTAACTTGCCACTTGTCAGCCCGAGCCTGGATACTGTCCAGATCTTGCTGCATTTAGAAGTGGACTGCTTCATTATCTGAGGAGTTGTGAATGGTGCTGAACATTGTGCAGTCATCTGTGAATATCTCCACTTCTGACCTTATGATGGAAGGGAGGTCTTTGATGAAGCAGCTGAAGATGGTTGGGCTGAGGACACGACCCTGAGGAACTCCTGCAGTGATGCCTTGGAGATGAGATTATTGACCTCCAACCACCACAACCATCTTCCTTTGTGCTGGGTGTGACTCCAACCAGCAGAGAGCTTTCGCCCTGATTCCCATTGACACCAGTCGGGCTCCTTGATGCCATACTCCCGGTCAAATGCTGCCTTGATGTCAAGAGAAGCCACTCTCAACTCACCTCTGGCATTCAGCTCTTTTGTCCCTATTTGAACCAAGGTTGTAATGAGGTCAGGAGCTGAGTCACCCTGGCGGAACCACAAACTGAGCGTCAGTGTGCAGATTATTGCTGAGTAAGTGCCGCTTGACAACACTTTACTGGTGATGGAGAGTCGACTGATTGGCCGGTAAGTGGCCCACAGACCCACAGACTTTGTCACTAATCGACTGGTAAGAATTATCGAGGCTTTTTCGCCCTGATTGCAGTAGTTGTATATCAGGAGAATGCAGGTGGCGAGTATTGGCCAGAACATTGGCTGCTGCACACTTCTCCCTTTTATAAACTAATGGGACAGAAGTTTGCTACTAACTCAGTAATTTGGCTAATGGTTGCCACCTGGAATCCTGTTACTGACCCATGAGTCGAGCAATCAAAGGGGAAGGCTGCACCTGCATTGTTAGCCGAGTCTCTTTGAGGAAAAGTGGGCAATTAGAGAGCGAGTCAAAAGACCTGGAATCAAACGGAATGTGGACGTGAGGTTCTGGAGGTTTCCACGATGGAAGAGCAATGCGGAAAGCAACAAGACCAACCTTTCAAAGTCCTTACAAGTAAAGCTTGCCTTTTCAAATGTGTTTTGCTTTTCTTTAATAGCAGCTTGCATTATTTTTGGAATAGTTAATGACCCAGAATTCTGCTTGGGCATAATGCCTGAGAACAGTGGATGCGATCAAGTAATGCGAGGTAGGGAGGACTGTAATTTTTCCCACCCATCAGACACAATCTTTAGTGACATATCAATAAACAGTTCACAGGTGAGGATTGTGCAGGTGGGTGGATCTTTCAGGGAGAACAGTGTTTTAATGAAATGTTTTCGCTTTGAGACAGTATGATAATGCACTGTGAGTGTTGACTGATGCAGGGGTGTTAATGAGTTACAGGTGGGATGGACAGTGCACCTTACAACAAACATCATCAATTTTCTCAGCAGCCCATTGAAACAGCGCACAACAGCAAACAGTCTACAGAGTCTATTTAAATAGAATCTCGACAAACTGCTGCAAGCTGAGATCATGACCCAAACTACAGCAAATTCTCCTGATTACAGCAAGGTGATTTTTCCAGCAAATGCATCAGGTGGAGGGCAATTAAATAATACAAACAACGTGGGCAACATCAATCCATCTCGGGAAATTCCTCTGTCACCTTCATTCTGACTGGGACTTGTGGTGTTGCCAATATGCAGCCAGAATAGGGTGTAGCCAGGGTTACTGGGAGCCAGTCAGCTGTGTCATTTCACAGCATCCTTACAGTGCTGAAGGAGGCCATTCAGCCCATCGGGTCTCTACTGGCTCTCTGAAAGAGTATTCGACCTAGTCCCACTCCCCTGCCGTATCCCCTGTAATCTTTCTATTCAGACAGCGATCCACTTCCCTTTGGAATACCTCAATCAAACCTGCCTCCGTCACCCTCTCAGGAGGTTTGTCCCAAACTCCAACCACCCTCTGGGTGATTATTTCCTCACATCATGCCTACTCCCTTAGCCCATTACCTTGCCCCTCTTTGCCGGAACGTTGGTAAGACATTCTCCGTTTGGGGGGCTAAGTCCCCACGCCAGTGTGAAAACGGTGGTCTTTTATGCCAGGAAAACCGGCGCAAAACGGCCACCGATTCCCGGCTGTTGGGGCTGGGGCTAGCAGCCAGGCAGGGAGAGCTCCAAGCTCTAGCTGGTGATACAGCCCAGAGCAGTGCCGGGTCCGTGGCCGCACACGCTCACGGGGGTGGCCTGCAGCGGCCGCGCCATGCTTCATGGTGGACGCAGCCCGCAAAGATAACCCCCCCCCCCCCCGACCAGCTCGCACGCTCCAAACCGCCCCGTCCCCACACATTGCCCCAGCCCCGAATAATGCCCTCTCCTGCCCGTGGATCAACTCTCCCCCGACTGTGGCGGTGCTGGACTGAGTCCACAGCCGCCACGCTGAGTTCCCGACGGATGAGACCTTGAGAGTCCCACGCCGCCGGGAACTCAGCCAGCTGGGAGCGGAGCATCGCAGGGCTGGCCTCAGGCAAGTGGAGACGGCCTGTGGCGTACTCCGAGAGTATGTCGCTTTTCAGGGGGCAGAGCATCGCAAAAGCGCGCCGCCCCCGATTTCATCGTCGTCAGGGATTTTCCGCCTTGTCGCCGAACGCGATTTTGGCGTTGATGATCGGAGAATCCAGCGTGTTTATTTATCAATAAAACAACTTTCTCTTCAACTCTCCTCCAAGGTGTGATTGCTTTGAATTATTTTTCAAGCAAGGGTGTGAATAAAATTATGAATATAATGAGCAGAATAAGAACACAAAGGGTTTGATTGAATGGCTCCGCTGCGTCTGAAAAGCAGCGCGCCGTGGCATTACGTGATTGATAGAAGCCGGGAGACCCCGCTCCCGGAACCTACCCGACTCGCTACACCGCCTCTCGCGAGATATTGCGATGTGAATCCCGACCACCTTTTGGCAAATCTGCATATCAGAGCGAGACAGCGCGTCTCCCGTGGCTCCCGAGGTGTTGGGATCATCCCTTTGCCCGGACACCTCAGGTGAGCTCTGTTCAGCTCTGGGGCGGGATTCTCCGACCCCCCCCCCCACCGGGTCGGAGAATCGCCGGGGGCTGGCGTGAATCCGCCCCCGCCAGTTGCCGAAGTCTCCGGCACCGGAGATTCGGCGGGGGCGGGAATCGCGCCGCGCCGGTTGGCGGGCCCCCCCGCGCGATTCTCCGGCCCGAGTGGGCCGAAGTCCCGCCGCTAAAATGCCTGTCCTGCCGGCGTAGATTAGACCACCTACCTTACCGGCGGGACAAGGCGGCGCGGGGGGGCTCCGGGTTCCTGGGGGGGGGGGCGCGGGGCGATCTGGCCCCGGGGGATGCCCCCATGGTGGCCTGGCTCGCGATCGGGGCCCACCGATCCACGGGCGGGCCTGTGCCGTTGGGGCACTCTTTTCCTTCTGCCTTCGCCACGATCTCCACCATGGCGGAGGCAGAAGAGACTCCCTCCACTGCACATGCGCGGGAACGCTGTCAGCGGCCGCTGACGCTCCCGCGCATGCGCCGCCCGGAGATGTCATTTCCGCGCCAGCTGGCAGGGCACCAAAGGCCTTTTCCACCAGCTGGCGGGGCGGAAATTCATCCGGCGCCGACCTAGCCCCTTAAGGTTGGGGCTCGGCCCCCAAAGATGCGGAGCATTCCACACCTTTGGGGCGGCGCGATGCCCGTCTGATTTGCGCCGTTTTGGGCGCCAGTCGGCGGACATCGCGCCGTTTCCGGAGAATTTTGCCCAAGGTCTCCACAAACGGGGACAGATGGAATGCCACTCACGGGGGTCTCCCAGGGGATCGGAGGCCACCAGGTGCGTTCTCCTTTGGCAGGGTGGTACCCTGGCACTTCTGGTGCCACCTGGGCACCCTGGCAGTGCCTGCCTTGCAGTGCCAATGTGCCCAGGAGTGCTGCTAGGGTAGCAGGTTGGCACTTCATTGAATCATAGATTTTACAGTGCAGAAGGAGGCCATTCAGCCCATCGAGTCTTCACCGGCTCATGAAAAGAGCACCCTACTTAAGCCCACACCTCCACCCTATCCCCATAACCCCACCTAACCAAAAGGCAATTTAACATGGCCAATCCACCTAACCTGCACATCTTTGGACTGTGGGAGGAAACCGGAGCGCCCGGAGGAAACCCACGCAGACACGGGGAGGATGTGCAGACTCCGCACAGACAGTGACCCAAACCGGGAATCGAACCTGGGACCCTGGAGCTGTGAAGCAAGTGCTAACTACTGTGTTACCGTGCCAATGGCAAATGTCCGGGATGAAGGCCAAAATTCCATTTGCCCTGCTGTACCTGCATGCTAGTTTTCTGTAATTCATGCATGAAAACCATCAGATCCCCCTGCTACGAAGCACTCTGAAGTTTCTCTCCATTTCGATAATAAGCTGCCTTTCCAGTTTTCAAACCACAAAGGATAACCTCACACTTATCCACGTTAAACTCCAACTGCCAGGTTTTGGCCCACTCACCTAACCTAACCTTATCCATTTGTAAATGTCTTATTTCCTCATTACAACTTACTGTCCCACCTATTTTAGTGTCACCTGCAAATTTAGCTACAGTATCTTCTATCCCTACATCCAAGTCATTGGTATATATTGTAAATAATTGGGGCCCAAGGACCAAACCCTGTGGCACCCCACTAGTTACATCTTGCCACCCTGAGAAAGACCCATTTATCCCAACTCTCTGCCTTCTGTCGGTTAGCCAGTCTTAGAACATAGAACATGGAAAAATACAGCACAGATCAAGCCCTTCGGCCCACGATGTTGTGCCAAACTTTTGTCCTAGATTAATCCTAGATTATCATAGAATGTACAGTGGAGAAGGAGGCCATTCGGCCCATCGAGTCTGCACTGGCTCTTGGAAAGAGTCTTCATTCCAAGCTAATAAATTATCCAATCCCATGTGACCTTACCTTGTGTATTAATCATTTTTGCACCTGCATTCTGGAAGTCCAGATATAGTACATCTACTGGGTCTCCATTATCCACTTTGCTTGTTCCACCTTCGAAGAACTCCAGAAATTAGCCAAACACAATTTACCCTTCATAAAACCATGCTGATTCTGATGGATTGCGTTTTGACTTTCTAAATGTCCCGTTATTACTTCCTTGATAATGGATTCTAACAATTTCCCAACGACAGATGTTAAATGATTGGTCCATTAACTTCTTGTCGGGGATCGGGATGAGGAGGGAGTCGAGGAGGGACATGAGGCAGGAGCTTACCATCATCCTCTGGTCTTGGTGATGCTGGATGCCACTGGCTCTGTCGGAGCCAGCACCATGATTTGTGGCACCATCTTCTCCCTCACGCCCAGTGCATGTAGTCGCACCAACCCCAACGCTGGTTCTTTGGTGCTCCCTCCATCCTGGGCACACCCTGACCAGCAAAAGGAGATGGCAGAATGCCCGACATTGTGTGGCATTGTCGATGTGCCTGCTGTAGCTAAACCGCCGGAGGCATGTGGACGCAGTGAGATGGGGGTGTGAGGTTGGTAGCATTGGAAGGTCTCTGTGAGTCGGTCGCCATCTGCTTGGTGTTAGTGGTGGGATTGGTTAGCAAGCGAGGCTGGTGGTTTGGTGAGCTATGAGCTGTGATGTGACGGTGTAGACACTGACCTTGACTGCCCCCGTGAGGGCATTAAACATCTTTCAGCACTGCTACCAAGTGTTGGGCCCTGGCATTGGCCTCATTTGCCTCCTGCTTGCATTCCCAACAGAGGGTCTACCTTGAGGGCCTCTTGCAACAACCCCCCCCCCCCCCCCCTCCGTGGAAAGATAACCCTCCCTATTCTGTCCACCTCGAAGGTTAATGCCTCCAGCGCTCCACCAGAGTTTGGAAATCCTCTCCCTGTCCTGATGCTCCACATTCCTCCCTCATTTCCAGCCTCCTAGAATTTAAAATGAGCAGCGAAGACAATTTGATTGCTGCCTCACTCCACGGCAAGGTCCGGAATTGTGCCCGCGCCTCAAGCAAGTCGTGGAGACATTTCTAGCCCACAACGTTTGAAAATGTGTTGTGGGAAGTGTCCTGTGCAGCTCAGAAAGCAAGTGCCTAACACACTGAGACCAACGGCGGATAAGAGTTATTGTAAACCAATTCAGATCCAAGATACTGCAGCAAACTAGCCAAAGTTCTGTCCTCGCAAATAAAGAAACATTTAAAAAAATTAAAGTTTTCCATATCTGAGAGTAACTGAGCAAATAAATCCTCCCCGTTAGCCAATGAAACTATTAAGGTAGCTTATCCAAATTTATTGAAAAGAGGAATGGAATCAGACAAGAGTAAGCAGAAAACAATTTCTGATCGTGGCTAATCATCCAACTCAATAGCCTAATCCTGCTTTCTCCCCAGAGCCTTTGCTCCCATTCTCCCCAAGTGCTATATTTGGCCGCATCTTGAATATATTCAATGTTTTAGCATCAACTGCTTCCTGTGGTAATGAATTCCACAGGCTCACCACTCTTTGTGTGAAGAAATGTCTCCTCATCTCTGTCCGAAATGGTTTACCCTGAATCCTCAGACTGTGACCCCTGGTTCTGGACACACGCACCATCGGGAACATCGTCCCTGCATCTACCCTGTCTAGTCCTGTTTGAATTTTATAAGTCATTATGAGATCCCCCCTCATTCTTCTGAACTCCAGCGAGAACAATTCTAACCTAGTCAATATAATTTCATAGAATTTACAGTGCAGAAGGAGGCCATTCGGCCCATCGAGACTGCACCGACTCTTGGAAAGAGCACCCTACCCAAGGTCCACACCTCCACCCTATCCCCATAACCCAGTAACCCCACCCAACACTGAGGGCAATTTTGGACACGATTGGCAATTTATCATGGCCAATCCACCTAACCCGCACATCTTTGGACTGTGGGAGGAAACCGGAGCACCCGGAGGAAACCCATGCACACACAGGGAGAACATGCAGACTCCGCACAGACAGTGACCCAAGCTGGGAATCGAACCTGGGACCCTGGAGCTGTGAAGCAATTGTGCTGTCCACAATGCTACCGTGCTGCCCACGAATATCTCTACATATGACAGTCCCGCCATCCCTGGAATCAGTCTGGTAAACCTTCGCTGCACTCCCTCGAGAGCAAGAACATCCTTCCTCAGAAAAGGAGACCAAAACTACACACAATATTCTAGGTGTGGCCTCACCAAGGCCCTGTATAATTGCAGCAACAAATCCCTTCTGTACTTGAAACCTCTCGCAGTGAAGGCCAACATACCATTAGCCTTCTTTATCGCCTGCTGCGCCTGCATGCTTACCTTCAGCGAATGGTGCACAAGGACACCCAGGTCCCGCTGCACAATCCCCTCTCCCAATTTACAACCATTCAGGTAGTAATCTGCCTTCCTGTTTTTGCTTCCAAAGTGAATAACCTCGCACTTATCCAAATTATACTGCATCTGCCATTGGTTTGCCCACTCACCCAACCTGTCCAGATCTTGCTGTAGAATCCCTGTATCCTTGTCACAATTGACCCTCCCACCTAATTTGGTATCATCTGCAAATTTTGAGATGTTACATTTTGTTCCCTCATCCAAATCATTAATATATATTGTGAATAGCTGGGGTCCCAGCACCGATCCCTGTGGTACCCCACTGGTTACTGCCGGCCAATTTGAAAAGGACCCATTAATTCCTACTCTTTGTCCACCTCAATACACTTCCCCCAATCCCAAGGGCTTTAATCTTGCTCAATAATCTCTTATGCGGCATTTTGTCAAACCTCTTCTGAAAGTCCAAATATACCACATCGACTGTCTCCCGCTTGTCAACTGTACTGGTTACATCTTCAAAGAATTCCAACAGATTTGTCAAGCATGATTTTTCCTTCATAAATCCATGCGGACTCTGTCTGATCCTGCCACTGCTTTCTAAATGTTGGTATCCACATTCTGACAAAACTACTCATCATCAAAATGGAGCTGATTGGACCAGGGTGTCCCTACCTAATAATCAGTCATCTTTATTATTGTCACAAGTAAGCTTACATTAACACTGTGTTGTACCCTCAATAACTCCATGAGAGTGTGGAATGGGGTGAATGAAGTCTCTAATAAGCAGAGAACTAGCCAGTTACCGAGACGGGTGCTTACTGAGTGCCGCCGACAGGGTACCACCATATATAAGGCTCCCCGGTGGGCGGAGCCAGAGGAGGAGTCCCCCAGGGTTCCAAACCCGGTCTTAAAGGGGCATCACCTACATGGCGTTAAGGATAGAGTAACCATTCATCACATTCACCCCCTGTTTAAAAAAAATGCAAAGTCCGTCAGGGGTGAAGTGGAATCACATATCTATTCTTTTTGGCAGCGTGATCATCCTCGGCGATCTTCTCAGCTCGGGCGGTGGTGCGACGGACACAGATGACTTTGGGGACGGTACATCCGGGAGCACGGTGGTCGGAGCTTTCGTCCGGGTCGGGGTAGGGGGTCGGGGGGCAGGGGGAATAGCTGGGGGAATAGCTGGAGCTGGGGGTAGCGGTGCTGGCGCCGGTGGAGAATGTGGAGGGGGGGCGCTATGGGGGGGCGCAGTCAGTGTCTACCGATGGAGTGGGGGTCCCGGGGGGGGGGGCGTCAGTGGGAGAACCAGCGGGTGCCAGGTACCGTAGGGAAACCGCGAGGGGGGTGGCATCAGCAGTGGGGGAACCAGCGGGTGCCAGATCCCGGAGGGAAACCTTGTCTTGTCTGCCGTCAGGGTGCGGGACGTAGGCGTATCGGGGGTTTGCAAGTAGCAGTCGGACCCTCTCGACCAGGGGGTCCGTTTTCTGGCTCCTCGCGTGCCTCCGGAGAAGAACAGGTCTCGGAGTCGTCAGCCACGGTGGAAGCGCGACCCCGGAGGTGGACTTCCTGGGGAGGACAAACAATCGGTTGTGAGTGGTCTCATTCGTGGCCGTGCAGAGGAACGACCTAATGGAGTGGAGGGCATCGGTCAGGACCTCCTGCCAGCAGGTGGTTGGGAGACTTCTCGACCATAGGGCCAGAACGACAGCCTTCAAAACTGTCACCACCTGCCCGTTTCCCCGTGGGTTATAACTGGTCGTTCATCTCGTGGCGATGCCCTTGCTGAGCAGATGCTGACGCAGCTCATCGCTCATAAATGATGCACCTCGGTCGCTGTGGATATAAGCAGGGAAACCAAACAGGGTGAAGATGCTGTGCAGTGCCTTTATCACGGTGGCCAAGGTCATGTTGGGCCAGGGAACGGCGAATGGGAAGCGGGAGAACTCATCGATGACGGTTAGGAAGTAGATATTGCGGTTGGTGGATAGGAGGGGACCTTTGAAGTCCACGCTTAGTTGCTCAAAGGGCCCAAGGCCTTTACAAGGCGAGCCTTGTCCGGCCGGTAGAAGTGCGGTTTGCAACACGCGCAGATCTGGCAAGCCCTGGTCATGGCCTTGACCTCCTTGGTGGAGTAAGGTAGGTTGCGAGACTTGATAAAGTGGGCGAGCCGGGTAACCCCTGGGTGACAGAGGTCATTGTGGATAGCCCGCAGGCGATCCTCCTGCGCGTTGGCGCGCGTGCCGCAGGACAGGGCATCTGGGGGCTCGTTGAGCTCCCCAGGACGATACTTAATATCGTACGTGTAGGTGGAGAGTTCGATCCTCCACCTCAAGATTTAATCATTTTTAATTTTGCCCCGTTGTGCGTTATCAAACATGAAGGCTACCGACCGTTGGTCGGTAACGAGGGTGAACCTCCTACCGGCTAGGTAGTGCCTCCAGTGTCGCACAGCCTCCATAATGGCTTGTGCCTCCTTTTTGACTGCGGAGTGTCGAATCTCGGAGGCGGTGAGGGTCCGGGAGAAGAATGCTACTGGCCTGCCTGCCTGGTTAAGGAAAGCAGCCAGGGCGATGTCTGACGCATCGCCCTCTACCTGGAAAGGGATAGTTTCGGCCACCGCATGCATGGCGGTCTTGATGATGTCGGCCTTGATGCGGCTGAAGGCCGACCGGGCCTCAGCCGTCAGGGGAAATGTCGTGGTCTTTATGAGTTGTCCGCATATCTGGGGACCCACTGGGCGTAATAGGAGAAAAGCCCCAAGCACCGTTTGAGGGCCTTGAGGCTATGTGGAGGGGGAGTTCCTTAAGGGGATGCATGTGGTCGGGGTCGGGACCTTGGACCCTGTTTTCCACGACGTAGCTGAGGATGGCTAGTCGGGTTGTGTGGAAAACGCAATTTTCCTTGTTGTAGGTCAGGTTGAGGGCCCGGGCGGTCTGGAGGAACTTTTCAACGTTCGCGTCATGGTCCTGCTGATCATGGCCGCAGATGGTGACATTGTCCAAGTACGGGTACGTAGCCCGCAGGCCATACTGGTCCACCATTTGGTCCATCGCCCTCTGGAAGACGGAGACGTCATATGTGACGCCGAAGGGGACACTGAGGAAGTGGAAGAGCCAGCCGGCTGCTTCGAAAGCTGTATAGAGGCGGTCTTTCGGTCGGATAGGGAGCTGGTGGTAGGCAGAGCTGAGGTCGACAGTGGAGAATACACGGTACTGAGCGATCCGATTGACCGTGTCTGCTATGCGGGGAAGGGGGTACGCATCGAGCTGCATGAAGCGGTTTATGGTCTGCCTGTAGTCCACGACCATCCGTTTCTTTTCCCCGGACCGTACTACCACCACTTGTGCTCTCCAGGGGCTGTTGCTGGCCTCGATGACTCCCTCTTCCAGTAAACGCTGGACCACTGACTTGATAAAAGTCATATCTTGGGCACTGTACCGTCGGCTTCTAGTGGCGACGGGCTTACAGTCGGGGGTGAGGTTAGCGAATAGTGAGGGGGGTGCAACTTTCAGTGTTGCAAGGCTGCATACCGTGAGGGGGGGGCAAGTTCCGCCGAACCTCAGGGTCAGGCTTCGGTGGCTGCATTGGAAATCCAGACCGAGCAGCAGAGGTGAGGGACGATATAGAGCTTGAAACGAGCGTATTCGGCGCCCTGATCGCGAGATCCGCAATACAATACCACTTGATTTGTACCGAGTGGGACCCGAGGCGAGGGCTATGGTTTGGAAAGCGGGATAGGTGCACAAGGAGCAGCGCCTTAACATTTCTGGGTGGATAAAGCTCTCCGTGTTCCCGGAGCCGAAGAGGCAGGGAGTGTCGCGCCCGTTGATCTGGACCTGCATCATGGAATTTTGCAGGCGCTTTGGCCGCGATTGGTCGAGGGTGATCACCCCCAGTTGCAGGTAGTCCGAGTCCTCAGCCGAGTCGGATTCACAAAATGGCCACCGCCGTCGGTCGCACGTGTCGGGTCTAGAAGGCCGGATAGTTTGCTGCAAACAATGGTTTGTTTGAGGTTGCGCGGTTGTTTGAAGGCAAGTAGTGGGGGTGTGGGGATGACCTTGGCAAGATGTTCATCTTCATCGATGATGTGTTGAAGGCTGTGAAGAAGGTGTCGTAGTTTCTCCGCTCCGGGAAATATGGCGCTCGACTCATCGATCGACAGCTCCAACGCGCCACAGCAAAATACCGCTCCGCCCTCCTCAGACACCACACAACCCTGCCATGGCAATCTCTGCAAGACGTGCCAGATCATCGACATGGATACCACTATTACACGTGAGAACACCACCCACCAGATACGCGGTACATACTCGTGCGACTCGGCCAACGTTGTCTACCTCATACACTGCAGGAAAGGATGTCCCGAAGCATGGTACATTGGCGAGACCATGCAGACGCTGCGACAACGAATGAACGGACATCGCGCAACAATCACCAGGCAGGAATGTTCCCTTCCAGTCAGGGAACACTTCAGCAGTCAAGGGCATTCAGCCTCTGATCTCCGGGTAAGCGTTCTCCAAGGCGGCCTTCAGGACGCGCGACAACGCAGAATCGCCGAGCAGAAGCTTATAGCCAAGTTCCGCACACATGAGTGCGGCCTCAACCGGGACCTGGGATTCATGTCGCATTACATTCATCCCCCACCATCTGGCCTGCAAAATCCTACCAACTGTCCTGGCTTGACACAATTCACACCTCTTTAACCTGGGGTTACCCCATCTCTGGATCTGTAAAGATTTAATCACCTACTAATGCTTGTATTCCAAGCATTGTCTGGCATCTTTGATTCTGTCTATATATATGTTTCTGGAACAGACCTCTTCATTCACCTGAGGAAGGAGCAGCGCTCCGAAAGCTAGTGACATCGAAACAAACCTGT
Source organism: Scyliorhinus torazame (assembly GCF_047496885.1). Taxonomy (NCBI): domain Eukaryota; kingdom Metazoa; phylum Chordata; class Chondrichthyes; order Carcharhiniformes; family Scyliorhinidae; genus Scyliorhinus; species Scyliorhinus torazame. The sequence continues at coordinate 266,087,924 of NC_092714.1, read as the reverse complement.
TGGACTTTAACCTGGTGTTGTAAGACTTCTTACAATAGAACATAGAACATAGAACATGACAGCGCAATACAGGCCCTTCGGCCCTCGATGTTGCGCCGACCTGTGAAACCACTCTAAAGCCCATCTACACTATTCCCTTATCGTCCATATGTCTATCCAATGACCATTTGAATGCCCTTAGTGTTGGCGAGTCCACTACTGTTGCAGGCAGGGCATTCCACACCCTTACTACTCGGAGTAAAGAACCTACGTCTGACATCTGTCCTATATCTATCTCCCCTCAAATTAAAGCTAAGTCCCCTCATGCTAGACATCACCATCCGAGGAAAAAGGCTCTCACTGTCCACCCTATCCAATCCTCTGATCATCTTGTATGCCTCAATTAAGTCACCTCTTAACCTTCTTCTCTCCAACGAAAACAGCCTCAAGTCCCTCAGCCTTTCCTCATAAGATCTTCCCTCCATAACAGGCAACATTCTGGTAAATCTCCTCTGCACCCTTTCCAATGCTTCCACATCCTTCCTATAATGCGGCGACCAGAATAGCACGCAATACTCCAAATGCGGCCGCATCAGAGTTTTGTACAGCTGCAACATGACCTCATGGCTCCGAAACTCAATCCCTCTACCAGTAAAAGCTAACACACTGTACGCCTTCTTAACAACCCTCTCAACCTGGGTGGCAACTTTCAGGGATCTATGTATATGGACACCGAGATCTCTCTGCTCATCCACACTGCCAAGAATCTTACCATTAGCCCAGTACTCTGTCTTCCTGTTATTCCTTTCAAAATGAATCACCTCACACTTTTCTGCATTAAACTCCATTTGCCACCTCTCAGCCCAGCGCTGCAGCTTACCTATGTCCCTCTGTAACTTGTAACATCCTTCCGCACTGTCCACAACTCCACCGACTTTAGTGTCATCTGCAAATTTACTCACCCATCCTTCTACGCCGTCCTCCAGGGCATTTATAAAAATGACAAACAGCAGTGGACCCAAAACAGATCCTTGTGGTACACCACTAGTAACTGGACTCCAGTCTGAACACTTCCCATCAACCACCACCCTTTGTCTTCTTCCAGCTAGTCAATTTCTGATCCAAACTGCTAAATCACCCTGAATCTCCGTATTTTCTGCAGTAGCCTACCGTGGGGAACCTTATCAAACACTTTACTGAAATCCATATACACCATGTCAACTGCTTTACCCTCATCCACCTGTTTGGTCACCTTCTCAAGGAACTCAATAAGGTTTGTGAGTCACAACCTACACTTCACAAAACCGTGTTGACTACCTCTAATCAAATTATTACTTTCCAGATGATTATACATCCTATCTCTTAAAAACCTTTCCAAGATTTTGCCCACAGAAGAAGTAAGGCTCACTGGTCTACAGTTACCGGGGTTGTCTCTGCTCCCCTTCTTGAACAAGGGGACAACATTTGCTATCCTCCAGTCTTCTGGCACTATTCCTGTAGACAAAGATGACTTAAAGATCAAAGCCAAAGGCTCAGCAATCTCTTCCCTAGCTTCGCAGATAATCCTAGGATAAATCCCATCCGGCCCAGGGGACTTATCTATTTTCACACTTTCCAGAATTGCTAACACCTCCTCCTTATGAACCTCAAGCCCTTCTAGTCTAGCAGCCTGAATCTCAGTATTCTCCTCGACAACATTGTCTTTTTCCTGTGTGAATACTGACGAAAAATATTCATTTAGCACCTCTCCTATCTCCTCAGACTCCACACACAACTTCCCACTACTGTCCTTGACTGGCCCTACTCTTACCTGAGTCATTCTTTTATTCCTGACATATCTATAGAAAGCTTTAGGGTTATCCTTGATCCTACCTGCCGAAGAATTCTCATGTACCCTCCTGGCTCTTCTTAGCTCTCTCTTTAGGTCCTTCCTAGCTAACTTGTAACTCTCGAGCGCCCTAATTGAACCTTCATGTCTCATCTTTACATAAGCCACCTTCTTCTTCTTGACAAGTGTTTTGATTGCTTTAGTAAACCACGGTTCCCTTGCTCGACCACTTCCTCCCTGCCTGACAGGTCCATACTTATCAAGGACACGCAGTAGCTGTTCCTTGAACAAGCTCCACATTTCCATTGTGCCCATCCCCTGCAGTTTTCCTCTCCATCCGATGCATCCTAAGTCTTGCCTCATCGCATCATAATTGCCTTTCCCCCAGATATAACTCTTACCCTGCGGTATATACCTATCCTTTTCCATTACTAAAGTAAACATAATCGAATTGTGGTCACTATCACCAAAGTGCTCACCTACCTCCAAATCTAACACCTGTCCTGGTTCATTACCCAGTACCAAATCCAATATGGCCTCGCCTCTCGTTGGCTATCTACATACTGTGTCAGGAAACCCTCCTGCACACATTGGACAAAAACGGACCCATCTAAAGTACTCGAATTATAGCGTTTCCAGTCAATATTTGGAATGTTAAAGTCCCCCATAACAACTACCCTGTTGCTTTCGCTCCTATCCAGAATCATCTTTGCAATCCTTTCCTCTACATCTCTGGAACTTTTCGGAGGCCTATAGAAAACCCCTAACAGGGTGACCTCTCCTTTCCTGTTTCTAACCTCAGCCCATACTACCTCAGTAGACGAGTCCTCATCAAACGTCCTTTCTGCCACCGTAATACTGTCCTTGACTAACAATGCCACCCCTCCCCCTCTTTTACCACCTTCCCTGAGCTTACTGAAATATCTAAACCCCGGCAACTGCAACAACCATTCCTGTCCCTGCTCTATCCATGTCTCCGAAATGGCCACAACATCGAAGTCCCAGGTACCAACCCATGCCGCAAGTTCACCCACCTTATTCCGAATGCTCCTGGCATTGAAGAAGACACACTTTAAACCACCTTCCTGCCTGCCGGTACACTCCTGCAACTTTGAAACCTTACTCATGACCTCACTACTCTCCACCTCCTGTATACTGGAGCTACAATTCAGGTTCCCAAGCCCCTGTTGAACTAGTTTAAACCCTCCCGAAGAGCATTAGCAAATTTCCCCCCCCAGGATATTGGTACCCCTCTGGTCCAGGTGTAGACCATCCCGTTTGTAGAGGTCCCACCGACCCCAGAATGAGCCCCAATTATCCAGAAATATGAAACCCTCCCTCCTGCACCATCCCTGTAGCCATGTGTTCAACTCCTCTCTCTCCCTATTCCTCGTCTCGCTAGCACGTGGCACGGGTAACAACCCAGAGATAATAACTCTGTATGTCCTAGATTTAAGTTTCCACCCTAGCTCCCTGAATTCCTGCCTTACATCCCTATCCCTTTTCCTACCTATGTCGTTGGTACCTATGTGGACCACAGCTTGGGGCTGCTCCCCCTCCCCCTTAAGGATCCCGAAAACACAATGCAAGACATCACGCACCCTGGCACCTGGGAGGCAACACACCAACCACGAGTCTCTCTCGTTCCCACAGAATCTCCTATCTATCCCCCTAACTATGGAGTCTCCAATGACTAATGCTCTACTCCGCTCCCCCCTTCCCTTCTGAGCAACAGGGACAGACTCTGTGCCAGAGACCTGTACCCCATGGCTTACCCCTGGTAAGTCCCCCCCCAACAGTATCCAAAGCGGTATACTTGTTAATAAGGGGAACGACCACAGGGGATCCCTGTACTGACTGCTTCCTCCCAGCCCCTCTCACCATCACCCATCTATCTTTATTCTTCAGAGTAACTACATCCCTGAAGCTTCTATCTATGACCACCTCTGCCTCCCGAATGATCCGAAGTTCATCCAGCTCCGTGCAGGCGGCGTCTGTGGCCCAGGACATGGCTGCCCTCTCACAGGAGGCCATGAGCCAGTGCCAGCGCCAGATGGCAGAGGCGCTCAACGCCATAGCCCAGTCTCTGCAGGCCATGGCCCAGTCTCAGCAGGCCATGGCCCAGTCTCTGCAGGCCATCGCTGAGGGCCTCGGCGCCAGTGGCCATGTGCGAGCCGGCGTCGCACTGTCACAGACAGGGTTTGCCAACCCCCTGGGCTCCATGGCTGCAAACCTGCAGACCCCTGTCGATACCAGCACGGGCCTCCAGGACTGGCAGCGCCAGATGTCGGGGGGGGTGTCGGATGGCCAGTCCGTTCGCATCCCCCACCCATGTAGAGGCCTGGGGGCCATCGGGCACCCCGAGGGAGGAGGAGGTGGTGTGGTCCGTCCCGGCTCCCCCTGTAGGGGAGGTCCCGGTACACCGCGACACCTCGGACTCCCCCCCTTCCGTCCCAGGTGCATCGGGTGGGCAACGGGCAGGACAGGCTGGCAGCTCGCCATCCCAGTCGCCCGGGCCGCAGCCTGGCCCATCTAGGCCAGGACGCCCCAGGAAACGGCCGCCAAAGGGATCCAGTGTCAGAGGGCAGGAATCACAGGAGTCCACCTCGAGTTCTGCTGTACCATCTGTGGAACCACGTAGACGTAGTCAAAGGGCGCGTAAGGCCAAACAATTAGACACTGAGTAAGTTGGCACGGGTGCAGGGCACAGATGAGTTTTAGGGGCTAGGGCACGTGCATGAACTTGTTTGGTTATTAAAGTCAATGTTACACCTACAGAAGCTGCCTTTGTGCTCTGTCCAAAGCGTGCGGGGGTGTCATGTACGTTGAGCGCAAGTGTGTGTGTGAGGGGTGGTCTTACCTCAGCCCCAGGTGAGTCTGCCCCCTTCCCCCTGGGCCGGCATCAACATCCCCCGGGCAGAGGACGGGACCATGCGCTGCAGTGTCACAGCCGCATGCAGGGATGGTCCGGGTGGATGGTGGTACTGTGGCCATGGGTCAGACATAGTCCAACGATGTGGAGCCAGGAGCTCACCGCAGGGCGGGTTATCATCATCCTCCATGGCCTGCAATAGACACGCGTCCACCCGCAACTGTGTGAGCCCGGCCCGTTGTGCCGCAGGTGGATCGGCAATGGGGGGGGGGGTGGTGTGCATGCGGGTGGGGTGTGTGGGGTTGGGGAGGGGGGTGAGGGTGCTGGGTGCGTGGATGGGTGGGGGGTGTGGGTGGTCGGCTGTTGCCATGGTGTGCGGTCTGTGGCCATACTACCCGATTCCCACGCCCAACTAGTCAGTGAAGCGGGCGTCTATCAGTCTGTCCCGTGCCCGCTGGGCCAGCCGGTAACGGTGGACAGCCACCCGCCTGTGTCTACCCCGTCTGCCCTGACCACTACCCCCATCCCCCTCATCTGGGGAGGAATGCGCCTCTTCCTGCTGCTCCTCCACTCCGCCCTCCTCTGCCTGCGGCACATCGCCCCTCTGCTGGGCTATGTTGTGCAGGACGCAGCACACCACAATGATGCGGCCGACCCTATCTGACCGATACTGGAGGGCGCCCCCAGAGAGGTCCAGGCACCTGAAACGCATCTTCAGCACGCCAAGGCACCTCTCTATCACTCCCCTTGTCGCTACATGGGCATCATTGTAGCGGTTCTCCGCCTCATTGCGTGGCCTCCGTATAGGCGTCATCAGCCACGATCGCAATGGGTAGCCCCTGTCGCCCAGCAACCAGCCCCTCAGCCGGGGATGGCGTCCCTCGTACATGCCAGGGATGGATGACCGCGACAACACGTATGAGTCATGTACACTGCCTGGGTAACGGGCGCAGACGTGCAGGATCATCATGCGGTGGTCGCAGACCACCTGTATGTTCATCGAATAGGTCCCCTTCCTATTGGTGAACACGGCCCTGTTATCTGCAGGTGGCCGCACGGCGACGTGCATCCCATCGATCGCGCCCTGGACCATGGGGAACCCGGCCACGTCAGAGAAGCCCACGGCCCGGGCATCTTGGCTGGCCCGGTCCACGGGGAAGCGGATGTAGCGGTGCGCCATGGCATATAGGGCATCTGTCACTGCCCGGATGCACCGATGCACCGATGTCTGCGATATGCCCGACAGGTCCCCACTCGGTGCCTGGAATGACACCGTTGCATAAAAGTTCAGGGCCACCGTAACCTTGATGGACACGGGGAGAGGGTGTCCCCCGCCAGTGCCACGCGGTGACAGGTGTGCCAGCAGGTGGCAGATGTGTGCCACGGTTTCCCGGCTCATCCGGAGTCTCCTCCTGCATTCCCGGTCCGTGAGGTCCTGGTATGACTGCCGGGGCCGGTACACACGGGGCGCCCTCGAGTGCCTCCATTGCCGTGGGGCCGTGACGTCCTCCTCCCCCTCCTCGTCCTGTCGGTCAGGTGTCCCTCCAGCCTGGGCGGCTGCGGCCTGCCCCTCTGCGGCAGCCTGCGCCGCCTCTCTGGCACGCTCCTCCTCCTCCTCCTCCTCCTCATCCAGGGCAACATAGACATTAGCGGCTGCCGCCACGGCAGACAACATCGCTGGATGATCGGAAAACATGACGGCCTGGTGGGGGGGAGGGGAACGACGACATGTCATCATTGCCCATATCCCCTCCTCCCCCCAGCCAGGTGGCATGGACCGCATGGGTCCAACTGTTGGAGGCTGGCACCTGGCCAGGTGGACCAACTCACTTGCCCTCGCTTCCCCCTCCCCGGCACGGACCCCCCATCCCCCTCCCCGGCACGGACCCCCCCCAACCTCCACCCCGGCACGGACCCCCCCCCAACCTCCACCCCGGCACGGACCTCCCCCCCAACCTCCATCCCGGCACGGACCCCAACCTCCTCCCCGGCACGGACCCCCCATCCTCCTCCCCGGCACGGACCCCCCCATCCCCCTCCCCGGCACGGACCCCCCCCCAACCTCCACCCCGGCACGGACCCCCCCCCAACCTCCACCCCGGCACGGACCCCCCCATCCCCCTCCCCGGCACGGACCCCCCCCCCAACCTCCACCCCGGCACGGACCCCAACCTCCTCCCCGGCACGGACCCCCCATCCCCCTCCCCGGCACGGACCCCCCCCATCCCCCTCCCCGGCACGGACCCCCCCCAACCTCCTCCCCGGCACAGACCCCCCATCCCCCTCCCCGGCACGGACCCCCCCCAACCTCCTCCCAGGCACGGACCCCCCATCCCCCTCCCCGGCACGGACCCCCCCCAACCTCCTCCCTGGCACGGACCCCCCCCATCCCCCTCCCCGGCACGGACCCCCCCCGCAACCTCCTCCCCGGCACGGACCCCCCATCCCCCTCCCCGGCACGGACCCCCCTCCCGGCACTCCCCTGGAGCCCAGCCCACTCTAACCACCACCCCCCCCCCCCCCCCCCCCCCCCCCGCCGCACACACACACACACAAGCCGAGACACACCTCTCCTCACGCAATCAGTCTGCGGCCACGCCATCGCCTGCCCAGAGCCAACCCCCCAGGCCGTCACTCACCTCCACGCTGGTCGGCGTGACCCTGGAGCACAGGGTGACGCCGATGAAAAGGAGGTTTGATTCACGTCGACGTGAACGGTCATCACGTCGTCGGGACTTCGGCCCATCCGGAAGGGAGAATATCGGCAGGCCGAAAATCAGCTGCCTTGCGCAGACCCGTGCCATTCTCCGACGGCAGCGGCGACATTAACGCCCCGCCGACTTTACTCCCTTCGGAGACTTCGGCAACCGGCGGGGGCGGGATTCACGGCGGCCAACGACCATTCTCCGACCCTCTGGGGGGTCGGAGAATGACGCCCCTGCTTCCCGACCCAAACCCATCTTCAATCTGTGCATTTCCAGCTTTAGTTGAAGCTGGAAGGGGGATGGTTGCCCCACCATTGGGGTCAGGTTGCAGATCTAAATATGAATAACACGCTGTGAGGGTCATTGTTATTGCGTTTCTAATCTTTAACCGTGTCAGCAGGGCTCCCCACCTGTCAGAGGACCTGACCATTCTCCAAAGCGAGGACTTGGTGGATACAGGAAGTGCTTTCACCCCCTTCCCCCCTCCCCCACCTACTGGGTCCCTGCAAGCGTAGCCTCCTTGATCAGGTACCCTCCCCCACCCCAACGACCTGCTCCATTTCCCCCCTACCCCACATCCCCTCCCCCTCACAGGCTCCCCGACCTCTTCCAGGCTTGGCAGCACATCCAATTGACCTCCCCCCCTCCGATCCCACTCCTTAATTGGCATTCCCTCCTTCCTCATTGTGAGACTACCTGCTGCACTGCAGCCTTCATTGATAAGCTCTCCCATCCAACGGGAGGCCCGGCCTGTCAATCAATTAAAACTCCACAGGGCGTGAGGGGATTGTGGATTTCCACCTCTAACTGATTGACCTGCTTCCTGTGGGTCCGACTCCCCCCCGATCAGGTCCCGTTCTTGGGCCCCATACTGTTGGATGGATGGCAAGGCCTTGAAGAGGGTGCAGAAGACACTTGCTTGAAAGTGTTATGGGCCAGGGTTTAGAGAACCCCAAAGTGTATCAAGGAGTTCACCTGACCCACAACTTTTAATAGATTGTGGTATGGGGAGCACACGGCCCACTCTACAGGTGTGGTGCTGCAGAAATGGACAAATATTTTTTAAAACAAAACAATGTTTATTCTATGAACTCAAGTTAACCTTTTTAAAACAAACAGTGAATATCTTAGCAACCATTAATTCAAAGACAACCCCCAAAGAATACAACACTAAGTAATCCTTTAAGCTGTCCTTTTAACATCCAAAAGACTTAACAAACCTTTAAACAGGAGCACATTGGGTTCACATTCACTATTTATAATTCTGAATTCACCAAATGATCCAGAAATAGTCTTTAGTCTTTGGATGGCAGAGATCAACAGGACGGCTCTTTGTTTAACTTCAGCTGCAGCTCACAGAAAAACACAGACACCCCCAAGCTTTTTCCCAAAGCGAAACTAAAAAGCAGAACCAGAGCTCAGCTCCACCCACACTCTGACATCACTGCAGTAACATGAGCAGCTGACCATTTCTTAAAGCGACATTCTCATGACAAAAGGTACCAGGGGTTGAAAGACCTCACTTGCGTTGAGAGACTGGGGGAACGGGGGTTGTTCAAGGGATATGGGGAATCATTGAGGTAGGTGATCAACCCCAATCTAACTGACTGGCAGAACAGGCACGAAGGGCTGAGTGTCCTCCTCCTTCCCCAATGTTCACCTTTGTTAGAGCAGAGAAGGTGAAGGAGAGATTTGATAAAAGTTGCCCCAAATCTCGATTGTGTTTTTACAGAATAAACAAGAGGAAAATGTTTAAAGTGGTTGAGATTGGTACAAGAGGACACGGATTTAAGTCAATTGGCAAAATAACCAGAGGCGACATGGGGGGGGGGGGGGGGGAACGAATGATGAGCTGTTGTAATCTAGAATGTTCCGTCCAAAGGGGTTCCAAACATGGATTCAATTGTCACTTTCAATTGGATAGGGGCTGGTTTAGCACGGGGCTAACGAGCTGGCTTTTAAAGCAGACCCAGGCAGGCCAGCAGCACGGTTCAATCCCCGTACCAGCCTCCCCGAACAGGCGCCGGAATGTGGCGACTAGGGGCTTTTCACAGCCACTTCATTTGAAGCCTACTCGTGACAATAAGCGATTTTCATTTCATTTGATCTTGGAGGCGGAAAATAATTACAGAGGAGACGGAGTGCAATTAATTGGACAGCTCTTTCAGAGATCTAATCCAGGCAGGGGTGGCTCAAACGGCCTCCTTCTGTGCTGCACCATTCTGATTCTGTGCAGAAAATTCTAATGAGTAATGAGACGTAATCTGTTATTGATAACCCCCCCCCCTCTTTCGCCTCTGTGAGAAAGGTCAGCCTTCACTCCCCATTGCCTCGGTCCCTCTCACAGATATTTCCAAGGCTGGCTCAACAGTAGCCCTGATAAAGGCTTTCAGTCATTCCCACATGACACATATAGCTTCATTTGGGAAAGGGAGAGAAAACCTTTAAAATAAATATTTCTTTTGAATAAAGTGTTATCTTGGCAGGAAAGAACAGTGTGCGGTCTGTGTTGTTAGCACGGGCATACAAAGGCTCTGAACAGAACCATTCCTTCACAACTGGGGCGAAGAGGAAATATTCATCCCGGGATTCAATAATGAACAAACAAAATAATGAAAAGGCCCATTCATGTTCTCTGTACTGGAAACTGAACTCTGCCCTGAAGCTACCGGGAGCAAGGCTGCAAGTGGAACTGTGAATGTGAACCCAGATTTCTAAGATGAAAATTGATTAACACAAGATTTGGCGTGACGCCACACTGTGAAATGTTAACAGGAGCACATGCTGCCTTTTGCAGTCTATATATTTCAGATTGAATGGGTTCACTTGGAGATGTTCCGCTTTGCGTGTGCGGAGGAGTGTACAATCTATCCAACACGCACTGGTTCCAATTTTAGCCTGACCCCTCCCCCGTCGGAAACCAGGCAGGGGTGGCGACTGGTCAATATTCCTTCGAGGCATAGGAGCCATGACATCACTAGAAGGGAAGTGCGTCCTGCGATCCCCTCTTGGCTTCACTTTTGCTTTTGAGCAGAGCGTGCACACACACACAGCTCCACTGCTGGTGTCTCCAAGCTTTCCACCTGTTGTATAAATGTTCCCAAGTGCCCAGTCTAAATACGTGAACCCACAACATGTTTGTATAATCCCTTTTGAGTGATTTGTGCCTTTACATCATTGCGACAACCCGAGAGGGGCAGGTTAAGTTAAAATTCAGGGACATAAGTGGATTGGGGCAGCACGGTAGCATAGTGGTTAGCACTGTGGCTTCACCGCGCCAGGATCCCAGGTTCGATTCCCGACTTGGGTGACTGTCTGTGCGGAGTCTGCACATTGTCCCCGTGTCTGCGTGGGTTTCCTCCGGGCGCTCCGGTTTCCTCCCACAGTCCAAAGATGTGCAGATTAGGTGGCTTGGCCATGCTAAATTGCCCTTAGGTTAGATGGGGGTTGCTGGGTTTCGGGGTTATGGGGATAGGGTGGAGGTGTGGGATTCTATGATTCTATGATTCGGAGTTAAGTCACAGATCAGCCATGATGTTGTTGAATGGTGGAACAGGTTTGAGGAGCTGAATGGCTTGCTCCTGTTGCCTCATTATAAATATATGTATTGTTACAATCCCAGTGTATGTTCTAAATGGAATGGAACCCTGGCTTTTACTTTTACTTTCTTTTCTAAAACACGGAGGAACAGAATCAGAGGACCGCTAATTGGTTTCAACAACAAGAAAAAAAACATTTATTAAACATGGCAAAATTGGATTACAATATAGTTTTCCTTTATGCTCCCTTTAGCTGAACAATTACACACAGGGGGTTGGATGCTCCGCCCCGCACCGCCAGATCCTGGTTCAGCACGCCGGCGGGATGCTCCGCCCCGCCCCGCCCCGCCAGGTTTCTGGTTCAGCACGCCGGCGGGATGCTCCGCCCCGCCCCGCCCCGCCAGGTTTCTGGTTCAGCACGCCGGCGGGACGCTCCGCCCCGCCCCGCCCCGCCAGGTTTCTGGTTCAGCACGCCGGCGGGATGCTCCTCCCCGCCCCGCCCCGCCAGGTTTCTGGTTCAGCACGCCGGCGGGATGCTCCGCCCCGCCCCGCCCCGCCAGGTTTCTGGTTCAGCACGCCGGCGGGATGCTCCGCCCCGCCCCGCCCCGCCAGGTTTCTGGTTCAGCACGCCGGCGGGATGCTCCGCCCCGCCCCGCCCCGCCAGGTTTCTGGTTCAGCATGCCGGCGGGATGCTCCGTCCCGCCCCGCCCCGCCAGGTTTCTGGTTCAGCACGCCGGCGGGATGCTCCGCCCCGCCCCGCCAGGTTTCTGGTTCAGCACGCCGGCGGGATGCTCCGCCCCGCCCCGCCCCGCCAGGTTTCTGGTTCAGCACGCCGGCGGGATGCTCCGCCCCGCCCCGCCCCGCCAGGTTTCTGGTTCAGCACGCCGGCGGGATGCTCCGCCCCGCCCCGCCCCGCCAGGTTTCTGGTTCAGCATGCCGGCGGGATGCTCCGTCCCGCCCCGCCAGGTTTCTGGTTCAGCACGCCGGCGGGATGCTCCGCCCCGCCCCGCCAGGTTTCTGGTTCAGCATGCCGGCGGGATGCTCCGTCCCGCCCCGCCAGGTTTCTGGATCAGCACGCCGGCGGGATGCTCCGTCCCGCCCCGCCAGGTTTCTGGTTCAGCACGCCGGCGGGATGCTCCTCCCCGCCCCGCCCCGCCAGGTTTCTGGTTCAGCATGCCGGCGGGATGCTCCGTCCCGCCCCGCCAGGTTTCTGGTTCAGCATGCCGGCGGGATGCTCCGTCCCGCCCCGCCAGGTTTCTGGTTCAGCACGCCGGCGGGATGCTCCACCCCGCCCCGCCCCGCCAGGTTTCTGGTTCAGCACGCCGGCGGGATGCTCTGCCCCGCCCCACCCCGCCAGGTTTCTGGTTCAGCACGCCGGCGGGATGCTCCGTCCCGCACCGCCAGGTTTCTGGTTCAGCACGCCGGCGGGATGCTCCGCCCCGCCCCGCCAGGTTTCTGGTTCAGCACGCCAGCGGGATGCTCCGCCACGCCCCGCCCCGCCAGGTTTCTGGTTCAGCACGCCGGCGGGATGCCCCGCCCCGCCCCACCCCGCCAGGTTTCTGGTTCAGCACGCCGGCGGGATGCTCCGCCCCGCCCCGCCCCGCCAGGTTTCTGGTTCAGCACGCCGGCGGGATGCTCCGCCCCGCCCCACCAGGTTTCTGGTTCAGCACGCCGGCGGGATGCCCCGCCCCGCCCCGCCCCGCCAGGTTTCTGGTTCAGCACGCCGGCGGGATGCTCCGCCCCGCCCCACCAGGTTTCTGGTTCAGCACGCCGGCGGGATGCTCCGCCCCGCCCCGCCCCGCCAGGTTTCTGGTTCAGCACGCCGGCGGGATGCCCCGCCCCGGCCCACCAGGTTTCTGGTTCAGCACGCTGGCGGGATGCCCCGCCCCGGCCCACCAGGTTTCTGGTTCAGCACGCCGGCGGGATGCCCCGCCCCGGCCCACCAGGTTTCTGGTTCAGCACGCCGGCGGGATGCCCCGCCCCGCCCCGCGAGGTTTCTGGTTCAGCACGCTGGCGGGATGCTCCGCCCCGCACCGCCAGGTTTCTGGTTCAGCACGCCGGCGGGATGCCCCGCCCCGCCCCGCCCCGCCCCGCCAGGTTTCTGGTTCAGCACGCCGGCGGGATGCTCCGCCCCGCCCCGCCAGGTTTCTGGTTCAGCATGCCGGCGGGATGCTCCGCCCCGCCCCGCCAGGTTTCTGGTTCAGCACGCCGGCGGGATGCTCCGCCCCGCCCCGCCAGGTTTCTGGTTCAGCACGCCGGCGGGATGCTCCGCCCCGCCCCGCCCCGCCAGGTTTCTGGTTCAGCTCGCCGGCGGGATGCTCCGCCCCGCCCCGCCCCGCCAGGTTTCTGGTTCAGCACGCCGGCGGGATGCCCCGCCCCGCCCCGCCCCACCAGGTTTCTGGTTCAGCTCGCCGGCGGGATGCTCCGTCCCGCCCCGCCCCGCCCCGCCCCGCCCCACCCCGCCAGGTTTCTGGTTCAGCACGCCGGCGGGATGGCCCGCCCCGCCCCGCCAGGTTTCTGGTTCAGCACGCCGGCGGGATGCTCCGCCCCGCCCCGCCCCGCCAGGTTTCTGGTTCAGCACGCCGGCGGGATGGCCCGCCCCGCCCCGCCAGGTTTCTGGTTCAGCACGCTGGCGGGATGCCCCGCCCCGCCCCGCCAGGTTTCTGGTTCAGCACGCCGGCGGGATGCCCCGCCCCGCCCCACCCCGCCAGGTTTCTGGTTCAGCACGCCGGCGGGATGCTCCGCCCCGCTCCGCCCCGCCAGGTTTCTGGTTCAGCACGCCGGCGGGATGCTCCGCCCCGCCCCACCAGGTTTCTGGTTCAGCACGCCGGCGGGATGCTCCTCCCCGCCCCGCCCCGCCCCGCCAGGTTTCTGGTTCAGCACGCCGGCGGGATGCTCCGCCCCGCCCCGCCCCGCCCCGCCCCGCCAGGTTTCTGGTTCAGCACGCCGGCGGGATGCTCCGCCCCGCCCCACCAGGTTTCTGGTTCAGCACGCCGGCGGGATGCTCCGCCCCGCTCCGCCCCGCCAGGTTTCTGGTTCAGCACGCCGGCGGGATGCTCCGCCCCGCCCCACCAGGTTTCTGGTTCAGCACGCCGGCGGGATGCCCCGCCCCGCCCCGCCCCGCCCCGCCCCGCCCCGCCCCGCGAGGTTTCTGGTTCAGCACGCTGGCGGGATGCTCCGCCCCGCACCGCCAGGTTTCTGGTTCAGCACGCCGGCGGGATGCCCCGCCCCGCCCCGCCCCGCCCCGCCAGGTTTCTGGTTCAGCACGCCGGCGGGATGCTCCGCCCCGCCCCGCCAGGTTTCTGGTTCAGCATGCCGGCGGGATGCTCCGCCCCGCCCCGCCAGGTTTCTGGTTCAGCATGCCGGCGGGATGCTCCGCCCCGCCCCGCCAGGTTTCTGGTTCAGCACGCCGGCGGGATGCTCCGCCCCGCCCCGCCCCGCCAGGTTTCTGGTTCAGCACGCCGGCGGGATGCTCCGTCCCGCCCCGCCCCGCCCCGCCCCACCCCGCCAGGTTTCTGGTTCAGCACGGCGGCGGGATGCCCCGCCCCGCCCCGCCAGGTTTCTGGTTCAGCACGCCGGCGGGATGCTCCGCCCCGCCCCGCCCCGCCAGGTTTCTGGTTCAGCACGCCGGCGGGATGCCCCGCCCCGCCCCGCCCCACCAGGTTTCTGGTTCAGCACGCCGGCGGGATGCTCCGTCCCGCCCCGCCCCGCCAGGTTTCTGGTTCAGCACGCCGGCGGGATGGCCCGCCCCGCCCCGCCAGGTTTCTGGTTCAGCACGCCGGCGGGATGCTCCGCCCCGCCCCGCCCCACCAGGTTTCTGGTTCAGCACGCCGGCGGGATGCTCCGTCCCGCCCCGCCCCGCCAGGTTTCTGGTTCAGCACGCCGGCGGGATGCTCCGCCCCGCCCCGCCCCGCCAGGTTTCTGGTTCAGCACGCCGGCGGGATGGCCCGCCCCGCCCCGCCAGGTTTCTGGTTCAGCACGCTGGCGGGATGCCCCGCCCCGCCCCGCCAGGTTTCTGGTTCAGCACGCCGGCGGGATGCTCCGCCCCGCCCCGCCCCGCCAGGTTTCTGGTTCAGCACGCCGGCGGGATGCTCCGCCCCGCCCCGCCAGGTTTCTGGTTCAGCACGCCGGCGGGATGCTCCGCCCCGCCCCGCCCCGCCAGGTTTCTGGTTCAGCACGCCGGCGGGACGCCACGCCCCGCCCCGCCAGGTTTCTGGTTCAGCACGCCGGCGGGACGCCCCGCCCCGCCCCGCCAGGTTTCTGGTTCAGCACGCCGGCGGGATGCTCCGCCCCGCCCCGCCAGGTTTCTGGTTCAGCAGGCCGGCGGGATTCTCCGCTCCGCCCCGCCCCGCCAGATTTCTGGTTCAGCACGCCGGCGGGACGCCCCGCCCCGCCCCGCCCCGCCAGGTTTCTGGTTCAGCACGCCGGCGGGATTCTCCGCTCCGCCCCGCCCCGCCAGATTTCTGGTTCAGCACACCGGCGGGACGCCCCGCCCCGCCCCGCCAGATTTCTGGTTCAGCACGCCGGCGGGATTCTCCGCTCCGCCCCGCCCCGCCAGATTTCTGGTTCAGCACGCCGGCGGGACGCCCCGCCCCGCCCCGCCAGGTTTCTGGTTCAGCACGCCGGCGGGATGCCCCGCCCGCTCCGCCCCGCCCCGCCAGGTTTCTGGTTCAGCACGCCGGCGGGATGCTCCGCCCGCCCCGCCAGGTTTCTGGTTCAGCACGCCGGCGGGATGCTCCACCCCGCCCCGCCAGGTTTCTGGTTCAGCACGCCGGCGGGATGCCCCGCCCCGCCCCGCCCCACCCCGCCAGGTTTCTGGTTCAGCACGCCGGCGGGATGCTCCGCCCCGCCCCGCCCCGCCAGGTTTCTGGTTCAGCACGCCGGCGGGATGCTCCGCCCCGCCCCGCCCCGCCAGGTTTGTGGTTCAGCACGCCGGCGGGATGCTCCGCCCCGCCCCGCCCCGCCAGGTTTCTGGTTCAGCACGCCGGCGGGATGCTCCGCCCCGCCCCGCCCCGCCAGGTTTCTGGTTCAGCACGCCGGCGGGATGCTCCGCCCCGCCCCGCCCCGCCAGGTTTGTGGTTCAGCACGCCGGCGGGATGCTCCGCCCCGCCCCGCCCCGCCAGGTTTCTGGTTCAGCACGCCGGCGGGATGCTCCGCCCCGCCCCGCCCCGCCACGTTTGTGGTTCAGCACGCCGGCGGGATGCTCCGCCCCGCCCCGCCCCGCCATGTTTCTGGTTCAGCACGCCGGCGGGATGCTCCGCCCCGCCAGGTTTCTGGTTCAGCACGCCGGCGGGATGCTCCGTCCCGCCCCGCCAGGTTTCTGGTTCAGCACGCCGGCGGGATGCTCCGCCCCGCCCCGCCAGGTTTCTGGTTCAGCACGCCGGCGGGATGCCCCGCCCCGCCCCGCCCCACCCCGCCAGGTTTCTGGTTCACCACGCCGGCGGGATGCTCCGCCCCGCCCCGCCCCGCCCCGCCAGGTTTCTGGTTCAGCACGCCGGCGGGATGCTCCGCCCCGCCCCGCCCCGCCAGGTTTGTGGTTCAGCACGCCGGCGGGATGCTCCGCCCCGCCCCGCCCCGCCAGGTTTCTGGTTCAGCACGCCGGCGGGATGCTCCTCCCCGCCCCGCCCCGCCAGGTTTCTGGTTCAGCACGCCGGCGGGATGCCCCGCCCCACCCCGCCAGGTTTCTGGTTCAGCACGCCGGCGGGATGCTCCTCCCGCCCCGCCCCGCCAGGTTTCTGGTTCAGCACGCCGGCGGGATGCTCCTCCCCGCCCCGCCCCGCCAGGTTTCTGGTTCAGCACGCCGGCGGGATGCCCCGCCCCGCCCCGCCAGGTTTCTGGTTCAGCACGCCGGCGGGATGCCCCGCCCCGCCCCGCCCCGCCCCGCCAGGTTTCTGGTTCAGCACGCCGGCGGGATGCTCCGCCCCGCCCCGCCCCGCCAGGTTTCTGGTTCAGCACGCCGGCGGGATGCCCCGCCCCGCCCCGCCAGGTTTCTGGTTCAGCACGCGGACGGGATGCCCCGCCCCGCCCCGCCCCGCCCCGCCAGGTTTCTGGTTCAGCACGCCGGCGGGATGCCCCGCCCCGCCCCGCCAGGTTTCTGGTTCAGCACGCCGGCGGGATGCCCCGCCCCGCCCCGCCCCGCCCCGCCAGGTTTCTGGTTCAGCACGCCGGCGGGATGCTCCGCCCCGCCCCGCCCCGCCAGGTTTCTGGTTCAGCACGCCGGCGGGATGCCCCGCCCCGCCCCGCCAGGTTTCTGGTTCAGCACGCGGGCGGGATGCTCCGCCCCGCCCCGCCCCGCCAGGTTTCTGGTTCAGCACGCCGGCGGGATGCCCCGCCCCGCCCCGCCAGGTTTCTGGTTCAGCACGCCGGCGGGATGCCCCGCCCCGCCAGGTTTCTGGTTCAGCACGCCGGCGGGATGCTCCGCCCCGCCCCGCCCCGCCCCGCCCCGCCAGGTTTCTGGTTCTGCACGCCGGCGGGATGCTCCGCCCCGCCCCGCCCCGCCCCACCCCGCCAGGTTTCTGTTTCAGCACGCCGGGGGGATGCCCCGCCCGCTCCGCCCCGCCCCGCCAGGTTTCTGGTTCAGCACGCCGGCGGGATGCCCCGCCCCACCCCGCCAGGTTTCTGGTTCAGCACGCCGGCGGGATGCTCCGCCCCGCCCCGCCCCGCCAGGTTTCTGGTTCAGCACGCCGGCGGGATGCCCCGCCCCACCCCGCCAGGTTTCTGGTTCAGCATGCCGGCGGGATGCTCCGCCCGCCCCGCCAGGTTTCTGGTTCAGCACGCCGGCGGGATGCTCCTCCCCGCCCCGCCCCGCCAGGTTTCTGGTTCAGCACGCCGGCGGGATGCTCCGCCCCGCCCCGCCCCGCCAGGTTTCTGGTTCAGCACGCCGGCGGGATGCTCCTCCCCGCCCCGCCCCGCCCCGCCAGGTTTCTGGTTCAGCACGCCGGCGGGATGCCCCGCCCCGCCCCGCCAGGTTTCTGGTTCAGCACGCCGGCGGGATGCTCCGCCCCGCCCCGCCCCGCCAGGTTTCTGGTTCAGCACGCCGGCGGGATGCCCCGCCCCGCCCCGCCAGGTTTCTGGTTCAGCACGCCGGCGGGATGCTCCGCCCCGCTCCGCCCCGCCAGGTTCCTGGTTCAGCACGCCGGCGGGATGCTCCTCCCCGCCCCGCCCCGCCCCGCCAGGTTTCTGGTTCAGCACGCCGGCGGGATGCCCCGCCCCGCCCCGCCAGGTTTCTGGTTCAGCACGCCGGCGGGATGCTCCGCCCCGCCATGTTTCTGGTTCAGCACGCCGGCGGGATGCTCCGCCCCGCCAGGTTTCTGGTTCAGCACGCCGGCGGGATGCTCCTCCCCGTCCCGCCAGGTTTCTGGTTCAGCACGCCGGCGGGATTCTCCGCCCCGCCCCGCCAGGTTTCTGGTTCAGCACGCCGGCGGGATGCTCCGCCCCGCCCCGCCCCGCCAGGTTTCTGGTTCAGCACGCCGGCGGGATGCTCCGCCCCGCCCCGCCAGGTTTCTGGTTCAGCACGCCGGCGGGATGCTCCTCCCCGCCCCGCCCCGCCCCGCCAGGTTTCTGGTTCAGCACGCCGGCGGGATGCCCCGCCCCGCCAGGTTTCTGGTTCAGCACGCCGGCGGGATGCCCCGCCCCGCCCCGCCGCGCCCCGCCAGGTTTCTGGTTCAGCACGCCGGCGGGATGCCCCGCCCCGCCCCGCCAGGTTTCTGGTTCAGCACGCCGGCGGGATGCCCCGCCCCGCCAGGTTTCTGGTTCAGCACGCCGGCGGGATGCCCCGCCCCACCCCGCCAGGTTTCTGGTTCAGCACGCCGGCGGGATGCTCCTCCCGCCCCCGCCCCGCCCCGCCAGGTTTCTGGTTCAGCACGCCGGCGGGATGCCCCGCCCCGCCCCGCCAGGTTTCTGGTTCAGCACGCCGGCGGGATGCTCCTCCCGCCCCGCCCCGCCCCGCCAGGTTTCTGGTTCAGCACGCCGGCGGGATGCCCCGCCCCGCCCCGCCAGGTTTCTGGTTCAGCACGCCGGCGGGATGCCCCGCCCCACCCCGCCAGGTTTCTGGTTCAGCACGCCGGCGGGATGCCCCGCCCCGCCAGGTTTCTGGTTCAGCCGGCGGCGGGATGCTCTGCCCCGCCCCGCCCCGCCCAGCCAGGTTTCTGGTTCAGCACGCCGGCGGGATGCTCCGCCCCGCCCTGCCCCGCCAGGTTTCTGGTTCAGCACGCCGGCGGGACGCCCCGCCAGGTTTCTGGTTCAGCACGCCGGCGGGATGCTCCGCCCCGCCCCGCCCCGCCAGGTTTCTGGTTCAGCACGCCGGCGGGATGCTCCGCCCCGCCCCGCCCCGCCAGGTTTCTGGTTCAGCACGCCGGCGGGATGCTCCGCCCCGCCCCGCCCCGCCAGGTTTCTGGTTCAGCACGCCGGCGGGATGCTCCGCCCCGCCCCGCCCCGCCAGGTTTCTGGTCCAGCACGCCGGCGGGACGCCCCGCCCCGCCCCGCCAGGTTTCTGGTTCAGCACGCCGGCGGGATGCTCCGCCCCGCCCCGCCCCGCCAGGTTTCTGGTTCAGCACGCCGGCGGGATGCTCCGCCCCGCCCCGCCCCGCCAGGTTTCTGGTTCAGCACGCCGGCGGGATGCCCCGCCCCACCCCGCCAGGTTTCTGGTTCAGCACGCCGGCGGGATGCTCCGCCCCGCCCCGCCCCGCCAGGTTTCTGGTTCAGCACGCCGGCGGGATGCTCCGCCCCGCCCCGCCCCGCCAGGTTTCTGGTTCAGCACGCCGGCGGGATGCTCCGCCCCGCCCCGCCCCGCCAGGTTTCTGGTTCAGCACGCCGGCGGGATGCTCCGCCCCGCCCCGCCCCGCCAGGTTTCTGGTCCAGCACGCCGGCGGGACGCCCCGCCCCGCCCCGCCAGGTTTCTGGTTCAGCACGCCGGCGGGATTCTCCGCTCCGCCCCGCCCCGCCAGATTTCTGGTTCAGCACGCCGGCGGGACGCCCCGCCCCGCCCCGCCAGGTTTCTGGTTCAGCACGCCGGCGGGATTCTCCGCTCCGCCCCGCCCCGCCAGATTTCTGGTTCAGCACGCCGGCGGGACGCCCCGCTCCGCCCCGCCAGGTTTCTGGTTCAGCACGCCGGCGGGATGCCCCGCCCCACCCCGCCAGGTTTCTGGTTCAGCACGCCGGCGGGATGCTCCACCCCGCCCCGCCAGGTTTCTGGTTCAGCACGCCGGGGGGATGCCCCGCCCGCTCCGCCCCGCCCCGCCAGGTTTCTGGTTCAGCACGCCGGCGGGATGCCCCGCCCCACCCCGCCAGGTTTCTGGTTCAGCACGCCGGCGGGATGCTCCTCCCCGCCCCGCCCCGCCCCGCCAGGTTTCTGGTTCAGCACGCCGGCGGGATGCTCCGCCCGCCGCGCCAGGTTTCTGGTTCAGCACGCCGGCGGGATGCTCCTCCCCGCCCCGCCCCGCCAGGTTTCTGGTTCAGCACGCCGGCGGGATGCTCCTCCCCGCCCCGCCCCGCCCCGCCAGGTTTCTGGTTCAGCACGCCGGCGGGATGCTCCGCCCCGCCCCGCCCCGCCAGGTTTCTGGTTCAGTACGCCGGCGGGATGCTCCTCCCCGCCCCGCCCCGCCAGGTTTCTGGTTCAGTACGCCGGCGGGATGCCCCGCCCCGCCCCGCCAGGTTTCTGGTTCAGCACGCCGGCGGGATGCTCCTCCCCGCCCCGCCCCGCCCCGCCAGGTTTCTGGTTCAGCACGCCGGCGGGATGCTCCTCCCCGCCCCGCACCGCCCCGCCAGGTTTCTGGTTCAGCACGCCGGCGGGATGCTCCTCCCCGCCCCGCCCCGCCAGGTTTCTGGTTCAGCACGCCGGCGGGATGCTCCGCCCCGCCCCGCCCCGCCAGGTTTCTGGTCCAGCACGCCGGCGGGACGCCCCGCCCCGCCCCGCCAGGTTTCTGGTTCAGCACGCCGGCGGGATGCTCCGCCCCGCCCCGCCAGGTTTCTGGTTCAGCACGCCGGCGGGATGCTCCTCCCCGCCCCACCAGGTTTCTGGTTCAGCACGCCGGCGGGATGCTCCTCCCCGCCCCGCCAGGTTTCTGGTTCAGCACGCCGGCGGGATTCTCCGCCCCGCCCCGCCAGGTTTCTGGTTCAGCACGCCGGCGGGATGCTCCTCCCCGCCCCGCCCCGCCCCGCCAGGTTTCTAGTTCAGCACGCCGGCGGGATGCCCCGCCCCGCCCCGCCAGGTTTCTGGTTCAGCACGCCGGCGGGATGCCCCGCCCCGCCCCGCCAGGTTTCTGGTTCAGCACGCCGGCGGGATGCTCCTCCCCGCCCCGCCCCGCCAGGTTTCTGGTTCAGCACGCCGGCGGGATGCTCCGCCCCGCCCCGCCCCGCCCCGCCCCGCCAGGTTTCTGGTTCAGCACGCCGGCGGGATGCTCTGCCCCGCCCCGCCCCACCAGGTTTCTGGTTCAGCACGCCGGCGGGATGCTCCGCCCCGCCCCGCCCCGCCAGGTTTGTGGTTCAGCACGCCGGCGGGATGCTCCTCCCCGCCCCGCCCCGCCCCGCCAGGTTTCTGGTTCAGCACGCCGGCGGGATGCTCCGCCCCGCCCCGCCCCGCCAGGTTTCTGGTTCAGCATGCCGGCGGGATGCTCCGTCCCGCCCCGCCAGGTTTCTGGTTCAGCACGCCGGCGGGATGCTCCGTCCCGCCCCGCCAGGTTTCTGGTTCAGCACGCCGGCGGGATGCTCCGCCCCGCCCCGCCAGGTTTCTGGTTCAGCACGCCGGCGGGATGCTCCGTCCCGCCCCGCCAGGTTTCTGGTTCAGCACGCCGGCGGGATGCTCCGCCCCGCCCCGCCAGGTTTCTGGTTCAGCACGCCGGCGGGATGCTCCGCCCGCCCCGCCAGGTTTCTGGTTCAGCACGCCGGCGGGATGCTCCGCCCCGCCCCGCCCCGCCAGGTTTGTGGTTCAGCACGCCGGCGGGATGCTCCGCCCCGCCCCGCCAGGTTTCTGGTTCAGCATGCCGGCGGGATGCTCCGTCCCGCCCCGCCAAGTTTCTGGTTCAGCACGCCGGCAGGATGCCCCGCCCCGCCCCGCCCCGACAGGTTTCTGGTTCAGCACGCCGGCGGGATGCCCCGCCCCGCCCCGCCCCACCCCGCCAGGTTTCTGGTTCAGCACGCCGGCGGGATGCCCCGCCCCGCCCCGCCCCACCCCGCCAGGTTTCTGGTTCAGCACGCCAACGGGATGCTCCGCCCCGCCCCGCCAGGTTTCTGGTTCAGCATGCCGGCGGGATGCCCCGCCCCGCCCCTCCAGTTTTCTGGTTCAGCATGCCGACGGGATGCTCTGCCCCGCCCCGCCCCGCCCCGCCAGGTTTCTGATTCAGCACGCCGGCGGGATGCTCCGCCCCGCCCCGCCCCGCCCCGCCAGGTTTCTGATTCAGCACGCCGGCGGGATGCTCTGCCCCGCCCCGCCCCGCCCCGCCAGGTTTCTGGTTCAGCACGCCGGCGGGATGCTCCGCCCCGCCCCGCCAGGTTTCTGGTTCAGCACGCCGGCGGGACGCCCCGGCCCGCCCCGCCAGGTTTCTGGTTCAGCACGCCGGCGGGATTCTCCGCTCCGCCCCGCCCCGCCAGATTTCTGGTTCAGCACGCCGGCGGGACGCCCCGCCCCGCCCCGCCAGGTTTCTGGTTCAGCACGCCGGCGGGATTCTCCGCTCCGCCCCGCCCCGCCAGGTTTCTGGTTCAGCACGCCGGCGGGACGCCCCGCCCCGCCCCGCCAGTTTTCTGGTTCAGCACGCCGGCGGGACGCCCCGGCCCGCCCCGCCAGGTTTCTGGTTCAGCACGCCGGCGGGATGCCCCGCCCCGCCCCGCCCCACCCCGCCAGGTTTCTGGTTCAGCACGCCAACGGGATGCTCCGCCCCGCCCCGCCAGGCTTCTGGTTCAGCATGCCGGCGGGATGCCCCGCCCCGCCCCGCCAGTTTTCTGGTTCAGCACGCCGACGGGATGCTCTGCCCCGCCCCGCCAGGTTTCTGATTCAGCACGCCGGCGGGATGCTCCGCCCCGCCCCGCCAGGTTTCTGGTTCAGCACGCCGGCGGGACGCCCCGGCCCGCCCCGCCAGGTTTCTGGTTCAGCACGCCGGCGGGACGCCCCGCCCCGCCCCGCCAGGTTTCTGGTTCAGCACGCCGGCGGGATTCTCCGCTCCGCCCCGCCCCGCCAGATTTCTGGTTCAGCACGCCGGCGGGACGCCCCGCCCCGCCCCGCCAGGTTTCTGGTTCAGCACGCCGGCGGGATTCTCCGCTCCGCCCCGCCCCGCCAGGTTTCTGGTTCAGCACGCCGGCGGGACGCCCCGCCCCGCCCCGCCAGTTTTCTGGTTCAGCACGCCGGCGGGATGCTCCGCCCCGCCCCGCCAGGTTTCTGGTTCAGCACGCCGGCGGGATTCTCCGCTCCGCCCCGCCCCGCCAGATTTCTGGTTCAGCACGCCGGCGGGACGCCCCGCCCCGCCAGGTTTCTGGTTCAGCACGCCGGCGGGATTCTCCGCTCCGCCCCGCCCCGCCAGATTTCTGGTTCAGCACGCCGGCGGGACGCCCCGCCCCGCCCCGCCAGGTTTCTGGTTCAGCACGCCGGGGGGATGCCCCGCCCGCTCCGCCCCGCCCCGCCAGGTTTCTGGTTCAGCACGCCGGCGGGACGCCCCGGCCCGCCCCGCCAGGTTTCTGGTTCAGCACGCCGGCGGGATGCTCCGCCCCGCCCCGCCCCGCCAGGTTTGTGGTTCAGCACGCCGGCGGGATGCTCCGCCCCGCCCCGCCCCGCCAGGTTTGTGGTTCAGCACGCCGGCGGGACGCCCCGCCCCGCCCCGCCAGGTTTCTGGTTCAGCACGCCGGGGGATGCCCCGCCCGCTCCGCCCCGCCCCGCCAGGTTTCTGGTTCAGCACGCCGACGGGATGCTCCGCCCCGCCCCGCCAGGTTTCTGGTTCAGCACGCCGGCGGGACGCTCCGCCCCGCCCCGCCAGGTTTCTGGTTCAGCACGCCGGCGGGATGCTCCACCCCGCCCCGCCAGGTTTCTGGTTCAGCACGCCGGCGGGATGCCCCGCCCCACCCCGCCAGGTTTCTGGTTCAGCACGCCGGCGGGATGCTCCACCCCGCCCCGCCAGGTTTCTGGTTCAGCACGCCGGCGGGATGCCCCGCCCCACCCCGCCAGGTTTCTGGTTCAGCACGCCGGCGGGATGCTCCACCCCGCCCCGCCAGGTTTCTGGTTCAGCACGCCGGGGGGATGCCCCGCCCGCTCCGCCCCGCCAGGTTTCTGGTTCAGCACGCCGGCGGGATGCTCCGCCCGCCCCGCCAGGTTTCTGGTTCAGCACGCCGGCGGGATGCTCCTCCCCGCCCCGCCCCGCCAGGTTTCTGGTTCAGCACGCCGGGGGATGCTCCTCCCCGCCCCGCCCCGCCAGGTTTCTGGTTCAGCACGCCGGCGGGATGCTCCGCCCCGCCCCGCCCCGCCAGGTTTCTGGTTCAGCACGCCGGCGGGATGCTCCTCCCCGCCCCGCCCCGCCAGGTTTCTGGTTCAGCACGCCGGCGGGATGCTCCTCCCCGCCCCGCCCCGCCCCGCCAGGTTTCTGGTTCAGCACGCCGGCGGGATGCTCCGCCCCGCCCCGCCCGCCCCGCCCCGCCAGGTTTCTGGTTCAGCACGCCGGCGGGATGCTCCGCCCCGCCCCGCCCCGCCAGGTTTCTGGTTCAGCATGCCGGCGGGATGCTCCGTCCCGCCCCGCCAGGTTTCTGGTTCAGCACGCCGGTGGGATGCTCCGCTCCGCCCCGCCCCGCCAGGTTTCTGGTTCAGCACGCCGGCGGGATGCTCCGTCCCGCCCCGCCAGGTTTCTGGTTCAGCACACCGGCGGGATGCTCCGCCCGCCCCGCCCCACCCCGCCAGGTTTCTGGTTCAGCACGCCGGGGGGATGCCCCGCCCGCTCCGCCCCGCCCCGCCAGGTTTCTGGTTCAGCACGCCGGGGGGATGCCCCGCCCGCTCCGCCCCGCCCCGCCAGGTTTCTGGTTCAGCACGCCGGCGGGATGCTCCGCCCCGCCCCGCCAGGTTTCTGGTTCAGCATGCCGGCGGGATGCTCCGCCCGCTCCGCCAGGTTTCTGGTTCAGCATGCCGGCGGGATGCTCCGCCCCGCCCCGCCAGGTTTCTGGTTCAGCACGCCGGCGGGATGCTCCGCCCCGCCCCGCCAGGTTTCTGGTTCAGCACGCCGGCGGGATGCTCCACCCCGCCCCGCCAGGTTTCTGGTTCAGCACGCCGGCGGGATGCTCCACCCCGCCCCGCCAGGTTTCTGGTTCAGCACGCCGGCGGGATTCTCCGCTCCGCCAGGTTTCTGGTTCAGCACGCCGGCGGGAAGCTCCGCCCCGCACCGCCAGGTTTCTGGTTCAGCACGCCGGCGGGATGCTCCGCCCCGCCCCGCCAGGTTTCTGGTTCAGCACGCCGGCGGGATGCTCCGCCCCGCCCCGCCAGGTTTCTGGTTCAGCACGCCGGCGGGATGCTCCGCCCCGCCCCGCCCCGCCAGGTTTCTGGTTCAGCACGCCGGCGGGATGCTCCTCCCCGCCCCGCCCCGCCAGGTTTCTGGTTCAGCACGCCGACGGGATGCTCCGCCCCGCCCCGCCCCGCCCCGCCAGGTTTCTGGTTCAGCACGCCGGCGGGATGCTCCGCCCCGCCCCGCCAGGTTTCTGGTTCAGCACGCCGACGGGATGCTCCGCCCCGCCCCGCCCCGCCCCGCCAGGTTTCTGGTTCAGCACGCCGGCGGGATGCTCCTCCCCGCCCCGCCCCGCCCCGCCAGGTTTCTGGTTCAGCACGCCGGCGGGATGCTCCTCCCCGCCCCGCCCCGCCCCGCCAGGTTTCTGGTTCAGCACGCCGGCGGGATGCTCCACCCCGCCCCGCCCCGCCAGGTTTCTGGTTCAGCACGCCGGCGGGATGCTCCTCCCCGCCCCGCCCCGCCAGGTTTCTGGTTCAGCACGCCGGCGGGATGCTCCTCCCCACCCCGCCCCGCCCCGCCAGGTTTCTGGTTCAGCACGCCGGCGGGATGCTCCGCCCCGCCCCGCCAGGTTTCTGGTTCAGCACGCCGGCGGGATGCTCCTCCCCGCCCCGCCAGGTTTCTGGTTCAGCACGCCGGCGGGATTCTCCGCCCCGCCCCGCCAGGTTTCTGGTTCAGCACACCGGCGGGATGCTCCTCCCCGCCCCGCCCCGCCCCACCAGGTTTCTGGTTCAGCACGCCGGCGGGATGCCCCGCCCCGCCCCGCCAGGTTTCTGGTTCAGCACGCCGGCGGGATGCCCCGCCCCGCCCCGCCAGGTTTCTGGTTCAGCACGCCGGCGGGATGCTCCTCCCCGCCCCGCCCCGCCAGGTTTCTGGTTCAGCACGCCGGCGGGATGCTCCGCCCCGCCCCGCCCCGCCCCGCCCCGCCAGGTTTCTGGTTCAGCACGCCGGCGGGATGCTCTGCCCCGCCCCGCCCCACCAGGTTTCTGGTTCAGCACGCCGGCGGGATGCTCCGCCCCGCCCCGCCCCGCCAGGTTTGTGGTTCAGCACGCCGGCGGGATGCTCCGCCCCGCCCCGCCCCGCCCCGCCCCGCCCCGCCAGGTTTCTGGTTCAGCATGCCGGCGGGATGCTCCGTCCCGCCCCGCCAGGTTTCTGGTTCAGCACGCCGGCGGGATGCTCCGCCCCGCCCCGCCAGGTTTCTGGTTCAGCACGACGGCGGGATGCCCCGCCCCGCCCCGCCCCACCCCGCCAGGTTTCTGGTTCACCACGCCGGCGGGATGCTCCGCCCGCCCCGCCAGGTTTCTGGTTCACCACGCCGGCGGGATGCCCCGCCCCGCCCCGCCCCACCCCGCCAGGTTTCTGGTTCACCACGCCGGCGGGATGCCCCGCCCCGCCCCGCCCCACCCCGCCAGGTTTCTGGTTCAGCACGCCGGCGGGATGCTCCGCCCCGCCCCGCCCCGCCAGGTTTGTGGTTCAGCACGCCGGCAGGATGCCCCGCCCCGCCCCGCCCCGACAGGTTTCTGGTTCAGCACGCCGGCGGGATGCCCCGCCCCGCCCCGCCCCACCCCGCCAGGTTTCTGGTTCAGCACGCCGGCGGGATGCCCCGCCCCGCCCCGCCCCACCCCGCCAGGTTTCTGGTTCAGCACGCCAACGGGATGCTCCGCCCCGCCCCGCCAGGTTTCTGGTTCAGCATGCCGGCGGGATGCCCCGCCCCGCCCCGCCAGTTTTCTGGTTCAGCACGCCGACGGGATGCTCTGCCCCGCCCCGCCCCGCCCCGCCAGGTTTCTGATTCAGCACGCCGGCGGGATGCTCCGCCCCGCCCCGCCAGGTTTCTGGTTCAGCACGCCGGCGGGACGCCCCGGCCCGCCCCGCCAGGTTTCTGGTTCAGCACGCCGGCAGGACGCCCCGCCCCGCCCCGCCAGGTTTCTGGTTCAGCACGCCGGCGGGATTCTCCGCTCCGCCCCGCCCCGCCAGATTTCTGGTTCAGCACGCCGGCGGGACGCCCCGCCCCGCCCCGCCAGGTTTCTGGTTCAGCACGCCGGCGGGATTCTCCGCTCCGCCCCGCCCCGCCAGGTTTCTGGTTCAGCACGCCGGCGGGACGCCCCGCCCCGCCCCGCCAGTTTTCTGGTTCAGCACGCCGGCGGGACGCCCCGGCCCGCCCCGCCAGGTTTCTGGTTCAGCACGCCGGCGGGATGCCCCGCCCCGCCCCGCCCCACCCCGCCAGGTTTCTGGTTCAGCACGCCAACGGGATGCTCCGCCCCGCCCCGCCAGGTTTCTGGTTCAGCATGCCGGCGGGATGCCCCGCCCCGCCCCGCCAGTTTTCTGGTTCAGCACGCCGACGGGATGCTCTGCCCCGCCCCGCCAGGTTTCTGATTCAGCACGCCGGCGGGATGCTCCGCCCCGCCCCGCCAGGTTTCTGGTTCAGCACGCCGGCGGGACGCCCCGGCCCGCCCCGCCAGGTTTCTGGTTCAGCACGCCGGCGGGACGCCCCGCCCCGCCCCGCCAGGTTTCTGGTTCAGCACGCCGGCGGGATTCTCCGCTCCGCCCCGCCCCGCCAGATTTCTGGTTCAGCACGCCGGCGGGACGCCCCGCCCCGCCCCGCCAGGTTTCTGGTTCAGCACGCCGGCGGGATTCTCCGCTCCGCCCCGCCCCGCCAGGTTTCTGGTTCAGCACGCCGGCGGGACGCCCCGGCCCGCCCCGCCAGGTTTCTGGTTCAGCACGCCGGCGGGACGCCCCGCCCCGCCCCGCCAGGTTTCTGGTTCAGCACGCCGGCGGGATGCTCCTCCCCGCCCCGCCCCGCCAGGTTTCTGGTTCAGCACGCCGGCGGGATGCTCCGCCCCGCCCCGCCCCGCCAGGTTTCTGGTTCAGCACGCCGGCGGGACGCCCCGCCCCGCCCCGCCAGGTTTCTGGTTCAGCACGCCGGGGGGATGCCCCGCCCGCTCCGCCCCGCCCCGCCAGGTTTGTGGTTCAGCACGCCGGCGGGATGCTCCGCCCCGCCCCGCCCCGCCCCGCCCCGCCCCGCCAGGTTTCTGGTTCAGCATGCCGGCGGGATGCTCCGTCCCGCCCCGCCAGGTTTCTGGTTCAGCACGCCGGCGGGATGCTCCGCCCCGCCCCGCCAGGTTTCTGGTTCAGCACGCCGGCGGGATGCCCCGCCCCGCCCCGCCCCACCCCGCCAGGTTTCTGGTTCACCACGCCGGCGGGATGCTCCGCCCGCCCCGCCAGGTTTCTGGTTCAGCACGCCGGCGGGATGCCCCGCCCCGCCCCGCCCCACCCCGCCAGGTTTCTGGTTCACCACGCCGGCGGGATGCCCCGCCCCGCCCCGCCCCACCCCGCCAGGTTTCTGGTTCAGCACGCCGGCGGGATGCTCCGCCCCGCCCCGCCCCGCCAGGTTTGTGGTTCAGCACGCCGGCGGGATGCTCCGCCCCGCCCCGCCAGGTTTCTGGTTCAGCACGCCGGCGGGATGCTCCGCCCCGCCCCGCCAGGTTTCTGGTTCAGCACGCCGGCGGGATGCTCCGCCCCGCCCCGCCAGGTTTCTGGTTCAGCACGCCGGCAGGATGCCCCGCCCCGCCCCGCCCCGACAGGTTTCTGGTTCAGCACGCCGGCGGGATGCCCCGCCCCGCCCCGCCCCACCCCGCCAGGTTTCTGGTTCAGCACGCCGGCGGGATGCCCCGCCCCGCCCCGCCCCACCCCGCCAGGTTTCTGGTTCAGCACGCCAACGGGATGCTCCGCCCCGCCCCGCCAGGTTTCTGGTTCAGCATGCCGGCGGGATGCCCCGCCCCGCCCCGCCAGTTTTCTGGTTCAGCACGCCGACGGGATGCTCTGCCCCGCCCCGCCCCGCCCCGCCAGGTTTCTGATTCAGCACGCCGGCGGGATGCTCCGCCCCGCCCCGCCAGGTTTCTGGTTCAGCACGCCGGCGGGACGCCCCGGCCCGCCCCGCCAGGTTTCTGGTTCAGCACGCCGGCAGGACGCCCCGCCCCGCCCCGCCAGGTTTCTGGTTCAGCACGCCGGCGGGATTCTCCGCTCCGCCCCGCCCCGCCAGATTTCTGGTTCAGCACGCCGGCGGGACGCCCCGCCCCGCCCCGCCAGGTTTCTGGTTCAGCACGCCGGCGGGATTCTCCGCTCCGCCCCGCCCCGCCAGGTTTCTGGTTCAGCACGCCGGCGGGACGCCCCGCCCCGCCCCGCCAGTTTTCTGGTTCAGCACGCCGGCGGGACGCCCCGGCCCGCCCCGCCAGGTTTCTGGTTCAGCACGCCGGCGGGATGCCCCGCCCCGCCCCGCCCCACCCCGCCAGGTTTCTGGTTCAGCACGCCAACGGGATGCTCCGCCCCGCCCCGCCAGTTTTCTGGTTCAGCACGCCGACGGGATGCTCTGCCCCGCCCCGCCAGGTTTCTGATTCAGCACGCCGGCGGGATGCTCCGCCCCGCCCCGCCAGGTTTCTGGTTCAGCACGCCGGCGGGACGCCCCGGCCCGCCCCGCCAGGTTTCTGGTTCAGCACGCCGGCGGGACGCCCCGCCCCGCCCCGCCAGGTTTCTGGTTCAGCACGCCGGCGGGATTCTCCGCTCCGCCCCGCCCCGCCAGATTTCTGGTTCAGCACGCCGGCGGGACGCCCCGCCCCGCCCCGCCAGGTTTCTGGTTCAGCACGCCGGCGGGATTCTCCGCTCCGCCCCGCCCCGCCAGGTTTCTGGTTCAGCACGCCGGCGGGACGCCCCGGCCCGCCCCGCCAGGTTTCTGGTTCAGCACGCCGGCGGGACGCCCCGCCCCGCCCCGCCAGGTTTCTGGTTCAGCACGCCGGCGGGATGCTCCTCCCCGCCCCGCCCCGCCAGGTTTCTGGTTCAGCACGCCGGCGGGATGCTCCGCCCCGCCCCGCCCCGCCAGGTTTCTGGTTCAGCACGCCGGGGGGATGCCCCGCCCGCTCCGCCCCGCCCCGCCAGGTTTCTGGTTCAGCATGCCGACGGGATGCTCCGCCCCGCCCCGCCAGGTTTCTGGTTCAGCACGCCGGGGGGATGCCCCGCCCGCTCCGCCCCGCCCCGCCAGGTTTCTGGTTCAGCATGCCGACGGGATGCTCCGCCCCGCCCCGCCAGGTTTCTGGTTCAGCACGCCGGCGGGATGCTCCGCCCCGCCCCGCCAGGTTTCTGGTTCAGCACGCCGGCGGGATGCTCCGCCCCGCCCCGCCAGGTTTCTGGTTCAGCACGCCGACGGGATGCTCCGCCCGCCGCGCCAGGTTTCTGGTTCAGCACGCCGGCGGGATGCTCCGCCCCGCCAGGTTTCTGGTTCAGCACGCCGGGGGATGCTCCTCCCCGCCCCGCCCCGCCAGGTTTCTGGTTCAGCACGCCGGGGGATGCTCCTCCCCGCCCCGCCCCGCCAGGTTTCTGGTTCAGCACGCCGGCGGGATGCTCCTCCCCGCCCCGCCCCGCCAGGTTTCTGGTTCAGCACGCCGGCGGGATGCTCCTCCCCGCCCCGCCCCGCCCCGCCAGGTTTCTGGTTCAGCACGCCGGCGGGATGCTCCGCCCCGCCCCGCCCGCCCCGCCCCGCCAGGTTTCTGGTTCAGCACGCCGGCGGGATGCTCCGCCCCGCCCCGCCCCGCCAGGTTTCTGGTTCAGCACGCCGGCGGGATGCTCCGCCCCGCCAGGTTTGTGGTTCAGCACGCCGGCGGGATGCTCCGCCCCGCCCCGCCCCGCCAGGTTTCTGGTTCAGCACGCCGGCGGGATGCTCCGCCCGCCGCGCCAGGTTTCTGGTTCAGCACGCCGGCGGGATGCTCCTCCCCGCCCCGCCCCGCCCCGCCAGGTTTCTGGTTCAGCACGCCGGCGGGATGCTCCGCCCCGCCCCGCCCCGCCAGGTTTCTGGTTCAGCACGCCGGCGGGATGCCCCGCCCCGCCCCGCCAGGTTTCTGGTTCAGCACGCCGGCGGGATGCTCCGCCCCGCCCCGCCAGGTTTCTGGTTCAGCACGCCGGCGGGATGCTCCTCCCCGCCCCACCAGGTTTCTGGTTCAGCACGCCGGCGGGATGCTCCTCCCCGCCCCGCCAGGTTTCTGGTTCAGCACGCCGGCGGGATTCTCCGCCCCGCCCCGCCAGGTTTCTGGTTCAGCACACCGGCGGGATGCTCCTCCCCGCCCCGCCCCGCCCCACCAGGTTTCTGGTTCAGCACGCCGGCGGGATGCCCCGCCCCGCCCCGCCAGGTTTCTGGTTCAGCACGCCGGCGGGATGCCCCGCCCCGCCCCGCCAGGTTTCTGGTTCAGCACGCCGGCGGGATGCTCCTCCCCGCCCCGCCCCGCCAGGTTTCTGGTTCAGCACGCCGGCGGGATGCTCCGCCCCGCCCCGCCCCGCCCCGCCCCGCCAGGTTTCTGGTTCAGCACGCCGGCGGGATGCTCTGCCCCGCCCCGCCCCACCAGGTTTCTGGTTCAGCACGCCGGCGGGATGCTCCGCCCCGCCCCGCCCCGCCAGGTTTGTGGTTCAGCACGCCGGCGGGATGCTCCGCCCCGCCCCGCCCCGCCCCGCCCCGCCAGGTTTCTGGTTCAGCATGCCGGCGGGATGCTCCGTCCCGCCCCGCCAGGTTTCTGGTTCACCACGCCGGCGGGATGCTCCGCCCGCCCCGCCAGGTTTCTGGTTCATCACGCCGGCGGGATGCTCCGCCCCGCCCCGCCCCGCCAGGTTTGTGGTTCAGCACGCCGGCGGGATGCTCCGCCCCGCCCCGCCAGGTTTCTGGTTCAGCATGCCGGCGGGATGCTCCGTCCCGCCCCGCCAAGTTTCTGGTTCAGCACGCCGGCAGGATGCCCCGCCCCGCCCCGCCCCGACAGGTTTCTGGTTCAGCACGCCGGCGGGATGCCCCGCCCCGCTCCGCCCCACCCCGCCAGGTTTCTGGTTCAGCACGCCGGCGGGATGCCCCGCCCCGCCCCGCCCCACCCCGCCAGGTTTCTGGTTCAGCACGCCAACGGGATGCTCCGCCCCGCCCCGCCAGGTTTCTGGTTCAGCATGCCGGCGGGATGCCCCGCCCCGCCCCGCCAGTTTTCTGGTTCAGCACGCCGACGGGATGCTCTGCCCCGCCCCGCCCCGCCCCGCCAGGTTTCTGATTCAGCACGCCGGCGGGATGCTCCGCCCCGCCCCGCCAGGTTTCTGGTTCAGCACGCCGGCGGGACGCCCCGGCCCGCCCCGCCAGGTTTCTGGTTCAGCACGCCGGCGGGACGCCCCGCCCCGCCCCGCCAGGTTTCTGGTTCAGCACGCCGGCGGGATTCTCCGCTCCGCCCCGCCCCGCCAGATTTCTGGTTCAGCACGCCGGCGGGACGCCCCGCCCCGCCCCGCCAGGTTTCTGGTTCAGCACGCCGGCGGGATTCTCCGCTCCGCCCCGCCCCGCCAGATTTCTGGTTCAGCACGCCGGCGGGATGCCCCGCCCCGCCCCGCCCCACCCCGCCAGGTTTCTGGTTCAGCACGCCAACGGGATGCTCCGCCCCGCCCCGCCAGGTTTCTGGTTCAGCATGCCGGCGGGATGCCCCGCCCCGCCCCGCCAGTTTTCTGGTTCAGCACGCCGACGGGATGCTCTGCCCCGCCCCGCCAGGTTTCTGATTCAGCACGCCGGCGGGATGCTCCGCCCCGCCCCGCCAGGTTTCTGGTTCAGCACGCCGGCGGGACGCCCCGGCCCGCCCCGCCAGGTTTCTGGTTCAGCACGCCGGCGGGACGCCCCGCCCCGCCCCGCCAGGTTTCTGGTTCAGCACGCCGGCGGGATTCTCCGCTCCGCCCCGCCCCGCCAGATTTCTGGTTCAGCACGCCGGCGGGACGCCCCGCCCCGCCCCGCCAGGTTTCTGGTTCAGCACGCCGGCGGGATTCTCCGCTCCGCCCCGCCCCGCCAG
Source organism: Scyliorhinus torazame (assembly GCF_047496885.1). Lineage (NCBI taxonomy): Eukaryota > Metazoa > Chordata > Chondrichthyes > Carcharhiniformes > Scyliorhinidae > Scyliorhinus > Scyliorhinus torazame. The sequence goes on along the minus strand of NC_092714.1, from coordinate 266,054,701 downwards.
GTTTCTGGTTCAGCACGCCGGTGGGACGCCCCGCCCCGCCCCGCCAGTTTTCTGGTTCAGCACGCCGGCGGGATGCTCCGCCCCGCCCCGCCAGGTTTCTGGTTCAGCACGCCGGCGGGATGCTCCGCTCCGCCCCGCCCCGCCAGATTTCTGGTTCAGCACGCCGGCGGGATGCTCCGCCCCGCCCCGCCCCGCCAGGTTTCTGGTTCAGCACGCCGGCGGGATGCTCCGCCCCGCCCCGCCAGGTTTCTGGTTCAGCACGCCGGCGGGATGCTCCTCCCCGCCCCGCCCCGCCCCGCCAGGTTTCTGGTTCACCACGCCGGCGGGATGCTCCGCCCCGCCCCGCCCCGCCAGGTTTCTGGTTCAGCACGCCGGCGGGATGCTCCTCCCCGCCCCGCCCCGCCCCGCCAGGTTTCTGGTTCAGCACGCCGGCGGGATGCCCCGCCCCGCCCCGCCAGGTTTCTGGTTCAGCACGCCGGCGGGATGCCCCGCCCCGCCCCGCCAGGTTTCTGGTTCAGCACGCCGGCGGGATGCTCCTCCCCGCCCCGCCCCGCCCCGCCAGGTTTCTGGTTCAGCACGCCGGCGGGATGCTCCGCCCCGCCCCGCCCCGCCAGGTTTGTGGTTCAGCACGCCGGCGGGATGCTCCGCCCCGCCCCGCCCCGCCAGGTTTCTGGTTCAGCATGCCGGCGGGATGCTCCGTCCCGCCCCGCCAGGTTTCTGGTTCAGCACGCCGGCGGGATGCTCCGTCCCGCCCCGCCAGGTTTCTGGTTCAGCACGCCGGCGGGATGCTCCGCCCCGCCCCGCCAGGTTTCTGGTTCAGCACGCCGGCGGGATGCCCCGCCCCGCCCCGCCCCACCCCGCCAGGTTTCTGGTTCAGCACGCCGGCGGGATGCTCCGCCCCGCCCCGCCCCGCCAGGTTTGTGGTTCAGCACGCCGGCGGGATGCTCCGCCCCGCCCCGCCAGGTTTCTGGTTCAGCACGCCGGCGGGATGCTCCGCCCCGCCCCGCCCCGCCAGGTTTGTGGTTCAGCACGCCGGCGGGATGCCCCGCCCCGCCCCGCCAGGTTTCTGGTTCAGCACGCCGGCGGGACGCCCCGCCCCGCCCCGCCAGGTTTCTGGTTCAGCACGCCGGCGGGACGCCCCGCCCCACCCCGCCAGGTTTCTGGTTCAGCACGCCGGCGGGATGCCCCGCCCCGCCCCGCCCCACCCCGCCAGGTTTCTGGTTCAGCACGCCAACGGGATGCTCCGCCCCGCCCCGCCAGGTTTCTGGTTCAGCATGCCGGCGGGATGCCCCGCCCCGCCAGTTTTCTGGTTCAGCACGCCGACGGGATGCTCTGCCCCGCCCCGCCCCGCCCCGCCAGGTTTCTGATTCAGCACGCCGGCGGGATGCTCCGCCCCGCCCCGCCAGGTTTCTGGTTCAGCACGCCGGCGGGACGCCCCGCCCCGCCCCGCCAGGTTTCTGGTTCAGCACGCCGGCGGGACGCCCCGCCCCGCCCCGCCAGGTTTCTGGTTCAGCACGCCGGCGGGATTCTCCGCTCCGCCCCGCCCCGCCCCGCCAGGTTTCTGGTTCAGCACGCCGGCGGGAAGCTCCGACCCGCCCCGCCAGGTTTCTGGTTCAGCACGCCGGCGGGATGCTCCGCCCCGCCAGGTTTCTGGTTCAGCACGCCGGCGGGATGCTCCGCCCCGCCCCGCCAGGTTTCTGGTTCAGCACGCCGGCGGGATGCTCCGACCCGCCCCGCCCCGCCAGGTTTCTGGTTCAGCACGCCGGCGGGATGCTCCGCCCCGCTCCGCCCCGCCAGGTTTCTGGTTCAGCACGCCGGCAGCATGCTCTGCCCCGCCCCGCCCCACCAGGTTTCTGGTTCAGCACGCCGGCGGGATGCTCCGCCCCGCCCCGCCAGGTTTCTGGTTCAGCACGCCGGCGGGATGCTCCGACCCGCCCCGCCCCGCCAGGTTTCTGGTTCAGCACGCCGGCGGGATGCTCCGTCCCGCCCCGCCCCGCCAGGTTTCTGGTTCAGCACGCCGGCGGGATGCTCCGCCCCGCCCCGCCCCGCCAGGTTTCTGGTTCAGCACGCCGGCGGGACGCCCCGCCCCGCCCCGCCAGGTTTCTGGTTCAGCACGCCGGGGGGATGCCCCGCCCGCTCCGCCCCGCCCCGCCAGGTTTCTGGTTCAGCATGCCGACGGGATGCTCCGCCCCGCCCAGCCAGGTTTCTGGTTCAGCACGCCGGCGGGATGCTCCGCCCCGCCCCGCCAGGTTTCTGGTTCAGCACGCCGGCGGGATGCCCCGCCCCACCCCGCCAGGTTTCTGGTTCAGCACGCCGGGGGGATGCCCCGCCCGCTCCGCCCCGCCCCGCCAGGTTTCTGGTTCAGCACGCCGGCGGGATGCCCCGCCCCACCCCGCCAGGTTTCTGGTTCAGCACGCCGACGGGATGCCCCGCCCCGCCCCGCCCCGCCAGGTTTCTGGTTCAGCACGCCGACGGGATGCCCCGCCCCGCCCCGCCCCGCCAGGTTTCTGGTTCAGCACGCCGGCGGGATGCTCCGCCCGCCCCGCCAGGTTTCTGGTTCAGCACGCCGACGGGATGCCCCGCCCCGCCCCGCCCCGCCAGGTTTCTGGTTCAGCACGCCGACGGGATGCCCCGCCCCGCCCCGCCCCGCCAGGTTTCTGGTTCAGCACGCCGGCGGGATGCTCCTCCCCGCCCCGCCCCGCCAGGTTTCTGGTTCAGCACGCCGGCGGGATGCTCCTCCCCGCCCCGCCCCGCCAGGTTTCTGGTTCAGCACGCCGGGGGATGCTCCTCCCCGCCCCGCCCCGCCAGGTTTCTGGTTCAGCACGCCGGCGGGATGCTCCGCCCCGCCCCGCCCCGCCAGGTTTCTGGTTCAGCACGCCGGCGGGATGCTCCGCCCCGCCCCGCCCCGCCAGATTTCTGGTTCAGCACGCCGGCGGGACGCCCCGCCCCGCCCCGCCAGGTTTCTGGTTCAGCACGCCGGCGGGACGCCGCGCCCCGCCCCGCCAGTTTTCTGGTTCAGCACGCCGGCGGGATGCTCCGCCCCGCCCCGCCAGGTTTCTGGTTCAGCACGCCGGCGGGATTCTCCGCTCCGCCCCGCCCCGCCAGATTTCTGGTTCAGCACGCCGGCGGGACGCCCCGCCCCGCCCCGCCAGGTTTCTGGTTCAGCACGCCGGCGGGATTCTCCGCTCCGCCCCGCCCCGCCAGATTTCTGGTTCAGCACGCCGGCGGGACGCCCCGCCCCGCCCCGCCAGGTTTCTGGTTCAGCACGCCGGCGGGATGCTCCACCCGCCCCGCCAGGTTTCTGGTTCAGCACGCCGGCGGGATGCCCCGCCCCACCCCGCCAGGTTTCTGGTTCAGCACGCCGGCGGGATGCCCCGCCCCACCCCGCCAGGTTTCTGGTTCAGCACGCCGGCGGGATGCTCCGCCCGCCGCGCCAGGTTTCTGGTTCAGCACGCCGGCGGGATGCTCCCCCCCGCCCCGCCCCGCCAGGTTTCTGGTTCAGCACGCCGGCGGGATGCTCCTCCCCGCCCCGCCAGGTTTCTGGTTCAGCACGCCGGCGGGATGCTCCTCCCCACCCCGCCCCGCCAGGTTTCTGGTTCAGCACGCCGGCGGGATGCTCCGTCCCGCCCCGCCAGGTTTCTGGTTCAGCACGCCGGCGGGATGCTCCGCCCCGCCCCGCCCCGCCCCACCCCGCCAGGTTTCTGTTTCAGCACGCCGGGGGGATGCCCCGCCCGCTCCGCCCCGCCCCGCCAGGTTTCTGGTTCAGCACGCCGGGGGATGCTCCTCCCCGCCCCGCCAGGTTTCTGGTTCAGCACGCCGGCGGGATGCTCCGCCCCGCCCCGCCCCGCCAGGTTTCTGGTTCAGCACGCCGGCGGGATGCTCCTCCCCGCCCCGCCCCGCCCCGCCAGGTTTCTGGTTCAGCACGCCGGCGGGATGCCCCGCCCCGCCCCGCTCCGCCCCGCCAGGTTTCTGGTTCAGCACGCCGGCGGGATGCTCCGCCCGCCCCGCCAGGTTTCTGGTTCAGCACGCCGGCGGGATGCTCCTCCCCGCCCCGCCCCGCCCCGCCAGGTTTCTGGTTCAGCACGCCGGCGGGATGCTCCGCCCCGCCCCGCCCCGCCCGCCCCGCCCCGCCAGGTTTCTGGTTCAGCACGCCGGCGGGATGCTCCGCCCCGCCCCGCCCCGCCAGGTTTCTGGTTCAGCACGCCGGCGGGATGCTCCGCCCCGCCCCGCCCCGCCAGGTTTCTGGTTCAGCACGCCGGCGGGATGCTCCGCCCCGACCCGCCCCGCCCCGCCAGGTTTCTGGTTCAGCACGCCGGCGGGATGCTCCGCCCCGCCCCGCCCCGCCAGGTTTCTGGTTCAGCACGCTGGCGGGATGCTCCGCCCCGCCCCGCCAGGTTTCTGGTTCAGCACGCCGGCGGGATGCTCCTCCCCGCCCCGCCCCGCCCCGCCAGGTTTCTGGTTCAGCACGCCGGCGGGATGCTCCGCCCCGCCCCGCCCCGCCAGGTTTCTGGTTCAGCACGCTGGCGGGATGCTCCGCCCCGCCCCGCCAGGTTTCTGGTTCAGCACGCCGGCGGGATGCTCCTCCCCGCCCCGCACCGCCCCACCAGGTTTCTGGTTCAGCACGCCGGCGGGATGCTCCGTCCCGCCCCGCCAGGTTTCTGGTTCAGCACGCCGGCGGGATGCTCCTCCCCGCCCCGCACCGCCAGGTTTCTGGTTCAGCACGCTGGCGGGATGCTCCGCCCCGCCCCGCCAGGTTTCTGGTTCAGCACGCCGGCGGGATGCTCCGTCCCGCCCCGCACCGCCAGGTTTCTGGTTCAGCACGCTGGCGGGATGCTCCGCCCCGCCCCGCCAGGTTTCTGGTTCAGCACGCCGGCGGGATGCTCCGTCCCGCCCCGCCAGGTTTCTGGTTCAGCACGCTGGCGGGATGCTCCTCCCCGCCCCGCACCGCCCCGCCAGGTTTCTGGTTCAGCACGCCGGCGGGATGCTCCGTCCCGCCCCGCCAGGTTTCTGGTTCAGCACGCCGGCGGGATGCCCCGCCCCGCTCCGCCCCGCCAGGTTTCTGGTTCAGCACGCCGGCGGGATGCTCCGTCCCGCCCCGCCAGGTTTCTGGTTCAGCACGCCGGCGGGATGCCCCGCCCCGCCCCGCCAGGTTTCTGGTTCAGCACGCCGGCGGGATGCTCCGCCCGCCCCGCCAGGTTTCTGGTTCAGCATGCCGGCGGGATGCTCCGCCCCGCCCCGCCCCGCCAGGTTTCTGGTTCAGCACGCCGGCGGGATGCTCCGCCCCGCCCCGCCAGGTTTCTGGTTCAGCATGCCGGCGGGATGCTCCGCCCGCCCCGCCAGGTTTCTGGTTCAGCACGCCGGCGGGATGCTCCGCCCCGCCCCGCCAGGTTTCTGGTTCAGCACGCCGGCGGGATGCTCCGTCCCGCCCCGCCAGGTTTCTGGTTCAGCACGCCGGCGGGATGCTCCGTCCCGCCCCGCCAGGTTTCTGGTTCAGCACGCCGGCGGGATGCTCCGCCCCGCCCCGCCCCGCCAGGTTTCTGGTTCAGCACGCCGGCGGGATGCCCCGCCCCGCCCCGCCAGGTTTCTGGTTCAGCACGCCGGCGGGATGCCCCGCCCCGCCCCGCCAGGTTTCTGGTTCAGCACGCCGGCGGGATGCCCCGCCCCGCCCCGCCAGGTTTCTGGTTCAGCACGCCGGCGGGATGCTCCGCCCCGCCCCGCCCCGCCAGGTTTCTGGTTCAGCACGCCGGCGGGATGCTCCGCCCCGCCCCGCCCCGCCAGGTTTGTGGTTCAGCACGCCGGCGGGATGCTCCGTCCCGCCCCGCCAAGTTTCTGGTTCAGCACGCCGGCAGGATGCCCCGCCCCGCCCCGCCCCGACAGGTTTCTGGTGCAGCACGCCGGCGGGATGCCCCGCCCCGCCCCGCCCCACCCCGCCAGGTTTCTGGTTCAGCACGCCGACGGGATGCCCCGCCCCGCCCCGCCCCACCCCGCCAGGTTTCTGGTTCAGCACGCCAACGGGATGCTCCGCCCCGCCCCGCCAGGTTTCTGGTTCAGCATGCCGGCGGGATGCCCCGCCCCGCCCCGCCAGTTTTCTGGTTCAGCACGCCGACGGGATGCTCTGCCCCGCCCCGCCCCGCCCCGCCAGGTTTCTGATTCAGCACGCCGGCGGGATGCTCCGCCCCGCCCCGCCAGGTTTCTGGTTCAGCACGCCGGCGGGACGCCCCGCCCCGCCCCGCCAGGTTTCTGGTTCAGCACGCCGGCGGGATTCTCCGCTCCGCCCCGCCCCGCCAGATTTCTGGTTCAGCACGCCGGCGGGACGCCCCGCCCCGCCCCGCCAGGTTTCTGGTTCAGCACGCCGGCGGGATTCTCCGCTCCGCCCCGCCCCGCCAGGTTTCTGGTTCAGCACGCCGGCGGGACGCCCCGCCCCGCCCCGCCAGTTTTCTGGTTCAGCACGCCGGCGGGACGCCCCGGCCCGCCCCGCCAGGTTTCTGGTTCAGCACGCCGGCGGGATGCCCCGCCCCGCCCCGCCCCACCCCGCCAGGTTTCTGGTTCAGCACGCCGGCGGGATGCCCCGCCCCGCCCCGCCAGTTTTCTGGTTCAGCACGCCGACGGGATGCTCTGCCCCGCCCCGCCCCGCCCCGCCAGGTTTCTGATTCAGCACGCCGGCGGGATGCTCCGCCCCGCCCCGCCAGGTTTCTGGTTCAGCACGCCGGCGGGATGCTCCTCCCCGCCCCGCCCCGCCAGGTTTCTGGTTCAGCACGCCGGCGGGATGCTCCGCCCCGCCCCGCCCCACCCCGTCCCGCCAGGTTTCTGGTTCAGCACGCCGGCGGGATGCTCCGCCCCGCCCCGCCCCGCCAGGTTTCTGGTTCAGCACGCCGGCGGGATGCTCCGCCCCGCCCCGCCCCGCCAGGTTTGTGGTTCAGCACGCCGGCGGGATGCTCCGCCCCGCCCCGCCCCGCCAGGTTTCTGGTTCAGCACGCCGGCGGGACGCCCCGCCCCGCCCCGCCAGGTTTCTGGTTCAGCACGCCGGCGGGATGCTCCTCCCCGCCCCGCCCCGCCCCGCCAGGTTTCTGGTTCAGCACGCCGGCGGGATGCTCCGCCCCGCCCCGCCCCGCCAGGTTTCTGGTTCAGCACGCCGGCGGGACGCCCCGGCCCGCCCCGCCAGGTTTCTGGTTCAGCACGCCGGCGGGATGCTCCTCCCCGCCCCGCCCCGCCCCGCCAGGTTTCTGGTTCAGCACGCCAGCGGGATGCCCCGCCCCGCCCCGCCAGATTTCTGGTTCAGCACGCCGGCGGGATGCTCCTCCCCGCCCCGCCCCGCCCCGCCAGGTTTCTGGTTCAGCACGCCGGCGGGATGCTCCGCCCCGCCCCGCCCCGCCAGGTTTCTGGTTCAGCACGCCGGCGGGACGCCCCGGCCCGCCCCGCCAGGTTTCTGGTTCAGCACGCCGGCGGGATGCTCCTCCCCGCCCCGCCCCGCCAGGTTTCTGGTTCAGCACGCCAGCGGGATGCCCCGCCCCGCCCCGCCAGGTTTCTGGTTCAGCACGCCGGCGGGATGCCCCGCCCCGCCCCGCCAGGTTTCTGGTTCAGCACGCCGGCGGGATGCTCCTCCCCGCCCCGCCCCGCCCCGCCAGGTTTCTGGTTCAGCACGCCGGCGGGATGCTCCGCCCCGCCCCGCCCCGCCAGGTTTCTGGTTCAGCACGCCGGCGGGATGCTCCGCCCCGCCCCGCCCCGCCAGGTTTGTGGTTCAGCACGCCGGCGGGATGCTCCGCCCCGCCCCGCCCCGCCAGGTTTCTGGTTCAGCATGCCGGCGGGATGCTCCGTCCCGCCCCGCCAGGTTTCTGGTTCAGCACGCCGGCGGGATGCTCCGCCCCGCCCCGCCCCGCCAGGTTTCTGGTTCAGCACGCCGGCGGGACGCCCCGGCCCGCCCCGCCAGGTTTCTGGTTCAGCACGCCGGCGGGACGCCCCGCCCCGCCCCGCCAGGTTTCTGGTTCAGCACGCCGGCGGGACGCCCCGCCCCGCCCCGCCAGGTTTCTGGTTCAGCACGCCGGCGGGATTCTCCGCTCCGCCCCGCCCCGCCAGGTTTCTGGTTCAGCATGCCGGCGGGATGCTCCGTCCCGCCCCGCCAGGTTTCTGGTTCAGCACGCCGGCGGGATGCTCCGCCCCGCCCCGCCAGGTTTCTGGTTCAGCACGCCGGCGGGATGCTCCGCCCCGCCCCGCCAGGTTTCTGGTTCAGCACGCCGGCGGGATGCTCCGCTCCGCCCCGCCCCGCCAGGTTTCTGGTTCAGCACGCCGGCGGGAAGCTCCGACCCGCCCCGCCCCGCCAGGTTTCTGGTTCAGCACGCCGGCGGGACTCTCCGCCCCGCTCCGCCAGGTTTCTGGTTCAGCACGCCGGCGGGACGCTCCGCCCCGCTCCGCCAGGTTTCTGGTTCAGCACGCCGGCGGGAAGCTCCGACCCGCCCCGCCCCGCCAGGTTTCTGGTTCAGCACGCCGGCGGGATGCTCCGTCCCGCCCCGCCAGGTTTCTGGTTCAGCACGCCGGCGGGATGCTCCGCCCCGCCCCGACCCACCCCGCCCCACCCCGCCAGGTTTCTGGTTCAGCACGCCGGCGGGATGCTCCGCCCCGCCCCGCCAGGTTTCTGGTTCAGCATGCCGGCGGGATGCTCCGTCCCGCCCCGCCAGGTTTCTGGTTCAGCACGCCGGCGGGATGCTCCGACCCGCCCACCCCGCCAGATTTCTGGTTCAGCACGCCGGCGGGAAGCTCCGACCCGCCCCGCCAGGTTTCTGGTTCAGCACGCCGGCGGGATGCTCCGCCCCGCCCCGCCAGGTTTCTGGTTCAGCACGCCGGCGGGATGCTCCGCCCGCCGCGCCAGGTTTCTGGTTCAGCACGCCGGCGGGATGCTCCTCCCCGCCCCGCCCCGCCAGGTTTCTGGTTCAGCACGCCGGCGGGATGCTCCTCCCCGCCCCGCCCCGCCCCGCCAGGTTTGTGGTTCAGCACGCCGGCGGGATGCTCCGCCCCGCCCCGCCCCGCCAGGTTTCTGGTTCAGCATGCCGGCGGGATGCTCCGTCCCGCCCCGCCAGGTTTCTGGTTCAGCACGCCGGCGGGATGCTCCGCCCCGCCCCGCCAGGTTTCTGGTTCAGCACGCCGGCGGGAAGCTCCGACCCGCCCCGCCAGGTTTCTGGTTCAGCACGCCGGCGGGATGCTCCGCCCCGCCCCGCCAGGTTTCTGGTTCAGCACGCCGGCGGGATGCTCCGCCCGCCGCGCCAGGTTTCTGGTTCAGCACGCCGGCGGGATGCTCCTCCCCGCCCCGCCCCGCCAGGTTTCTGGTTCAGCACGCCGGCGGGATGCTCCTCCCCGCCCCGCCCCGCCCCGCCAGGTTTGTGGTTCAGCACGCCGGCGGGATGCTCCGCCCCGCCCCGCCCCGCCAGGTTTCTGGTTCAGCATGCCGGCGGGATGCTCCGTCCCGCCCCGCCAGGTTTCTGGTTCAGCACGCCGGCGGGATGCCCCGCCCCGCCCCGCCCCACCCCGCCAGGTTTCTGGTTCACCACGCCGGCGGGATGCTCCGCCCGCCCCGCCAGGTTTCTGGTTCAGCACGCCGGCGGGATGCTCCGCCCCGCCCCGCCCCGCCAGGTTTGTGGTTCAGCACGCCGGCGGGATGCTCCGCCCCGCCCCGCCAGGTTTCTGGTTCAGCACGCCGGGGGGATGCCCCGCCCGCTCCGCCCCGCCCCGCCAGGTTTCTGGTTCAGCACGCCGGCGGGATGCTCCTCCCCGCCCCGCCCCGCCAGGTTTCTGGTTCAGCACGCCGGCGGGATGCCCCGCCCCACCCCGCCAGGTTTCTGGTTCAGCACGCCGGCGGGATGCTCCTCCCCGCCCCGCCCCGCCAGGTTTCTGGTTCAGCACGCCGGCGGGATGCCCCGCCCCGCCCCGCCAGGTTTCTGGTTCAGCACGCCGGCGGGATGCTCCTCCCCGCCCCGCACCGCCCCACCAGGTTTCTGGTTCAGCATGCCGGCGGGATGCTCCGTCCCGCCCCGCCAGGTTTCTGGTTCAGCATGCCGGCGGGATGCTCCGCCCCGCCCCGCCCCGCCAGGTTTCTGGTTCAGCACGCCGGCGGGATGCCCCGCCCCGCCCCGCCCCACCCCGCCAGGTTTCTGGTTCACCACGCCGGCGGGATGCTCCGCCCCGCCCCGCCCCGCCAGGTTTGTGGTTCAGCACGCCGGCGGGATGCTCCGCCCCGCCCCGCCCCGCCAGTTTTCTGGTTCAGCACGCCGGCGGGACGCCCCGGCCCGCCCCGCCAGGTTTCTGGTTCAGCACGCCGGCGGGATGCCCCGCCCCGCCCCGCCCCACCCCGCCAGGTTTCTGGTTCAGCACGCCGGCGGGATGCCCCGCCCCGCCCCGCCAGTTTTCTGGTTCAGCACGCCGACGGGATGCTCTGCCCCGCCCCGCCCCGCCCCGCCAGGTTTCTGATTCAGCACGCCGGCGGGATGCTCCGCCCCGCCCCGCCAGGTTTCTGGTTCAGCACGCCGGCGGGATGCTCCTCCCCGCCCCGCCCCGCCAGGTTTCTGGTTCAGCACGCCGGCGGGATGCTCCGCCCCGCCCCGCCCCACCCCGTCCCGCCAGGTTTCTGGTTCAGCACGCCGGCGGGATGCTCCGCCCCGCCCCGCCCCGCCAGGTTTCTGGTTCAGCACGCCGGCGGGATGCTCCGCCCCGCCCCGCCCCGCCAGGTTTGTGGTTCAGCACGCCGGCGGGATGCTCCGCCCCGCCCCGCCCCGCCAGGTTTCTGGTTCAGCACGCCGGCGGGACGCCCCGCCCCGCCCCGCCAGGTTTCTGGTTCAGCACGCCGGCGGGATGCTCCTCCCCGCCCCGCCCCGCCCCGCCAGGTTTCTGGTTCAGCACGCCGGCGGGATGCTCCGCCCCGCCCCGCCCCGCCAGGTTTCTGGTTCAGCACGCCGGCGGGACGCCCCGGCCCGCCCCGCCAGGTTTCTGGTTCAGCACGCCGGCGGGATGCTCCTCCCCGCCCCGCCCCGCCCCGCCAGGTTTCTGGTTCAGCACGCCAGCGGGATGCCCCGCCCCGCCCCGCCAGATTTCTGGTTCAGCACGCCGGCGGGATGCTCCTCCCCGCCCCGCCCCGCCCCGCCAGGTTTCTGGTTCAGCACGCCGGCGGGATGCTCCGCCCCGCCCCGCCCCGCCAGGTTTCTGGTTCAGCACGCCGGCGGGACGCCCCGGCCCGCCCCGCCAGGTTTCTGGTTCAGCACGCCGGCGGGATGCTCCTCCCCGCCCCGCCCCGCCAGGTTTCTGGTTCAGCACGCCGGCGGGATGCTCCTCCCCGCCCCGCCCCGCCCCGCCAGGTTTCTGGTTCAGCACGCCGGCGGGATGCTCCGCCCCGCCCCGCCCCGCCAGGTTTCTGGTTCAGCACGCCGGCGGGATGCTCCGCCCCGCCCCGCCAGGTTTCTGGTTCAGCACGCCGGCGGGATGCTCCGCCCCGCCCCGCCAGGTTTCTGGTTCAGCACGCCGGCGGGATGCTCCGCTCCGCCCCGCCCCGCCAGGTTTCTGGTTCAGCACGCCGGCGGGAAGCTCCGACCCGCCCCGCCCCGCCAGGTTTCTGGTTCAGCACGCCGGCGGGACTCTCCGCCCCGCTCCGCCAGGTTTCTGGTTCAGCACGCCGGCGGGACGCTCCGCCCCGCTCCGCCAGGTTTCTGGTTCAGCACGCCGGCGGGACGCTCCGCCCCGCTCCGCCAGATTTCTGGTTCAGCACGCCGGCGGGAAGCTCCGACCCGCCCCGCCCCGCCAGGTTTCTGGTTCAGCACGCCGGCGGGATGCTCCGTCCCGCCCCGCCAGGTTTCTGGTTCAGCACGCCGGCGGGATGCTCCGCCCCGCCCCGACCCACCCCGCCCCACCCCGCCAGGTTTCTGGTTCAGCACGCCGGCGGGATGCTCCGCCCCGCCCCGCCAGGTTTCTGGTTCAGCATGCCGGCGGGATGCTCCGTCCCGCCCCGCCAGGTTTCTGGTTCAGCACGCCGGCGGGATGCTCCGACCCGCCCACCCCGCCAGATTTCTGGTTCAGCACGCCGGCGGGAAGCTCCGACCCGCCCCGCCAGGTTTCTGGTTCAGCACGCCGGCGGGATGCTCCGCCCCGCCCCGCCAGGTTTCTGGTTCAGCACGCCGGCGGGATGCTCCGCCCGCCGCGCCAGGTTTCTGGTTCAGCACGCCGGCGGGATGCTCCGCCCCGCCCCGCCAGGTTTCTGGTTCAGCACGCCGGCGGGATGCTCCGCCCGCCGCGCCAGGTTTCTGGTTCAGCACGCCGGCGGGATGCTCCGCCCGCCGCGCCAGGTTTCTGGTTCAGCACGCCGGCGGGATGCTCCTCCCCGCCCCGCCCCGCCAGGTTTCTGGTTCAGCACGCCGGCGGGATGCTCCTCCCCGCCCCGCCCCGCCCCGCCAGGTTTGTGGTTCAGCACGCCGGCGGGATGCTCCGCCCCGCCCCGCCCCGCCAGGTTTCTGGTTCAGCATGCCGGCGGGATGCTCCGTCCCGCCCCGCCAGGTTTCTGGTTCAGCACGCCGGCGGGATGCCCCGCCCCGCCAGGTTTCTGGTTCAGCACGCCGGCGGGATGCTCCGCCCCGCCCCGCCAGGTTTCTGGTTCAGCACGCCGGCGGGATGCTCCGCCCGCCCCGCCCCGCCAGGTTTCTGGTTCAGCACGCCGGCGGGATGCTCCGCCCCGCCCCGCCCCGCCAGGTTTCTGGTTCAGCACGCCGGCGGGATGCTCCGCCCCGCCCCGCCAGGTTTCTGGTTCAGCACGCCGGCGGGATGCTCCGCCCCGCCCCGCCCCGCCCCGCCAGGTTTCTGGTTCACCACGCCGGCGGGATGCTCCGCCCGCCCCGCCAGGTTTCTGGTTCAGCACGCCGGCGGGATGCTCCGCCCCGCCCCGCCCCGCCAGGTTTGTGGTTCAGCACGCCGGCGGGATGCTCCGCCCCGCCCCGCCAGGTTTCTGGTTCAGCATGCCGGCGGGATGCTCCGTCCCGCCCCGCCAAGTTTCTGGTTCAGCACGCCGGCAGGATGCCCCGCCCCGCCCCGCCCCGACAGGTTTCTGGTGCAGCACGCCGGCGGGATGCCCCGCCCCGCCGCGCCCCACCCCGCCAGGTTTCTGGTTCAGCACGCCGGCGGGATGCCCCGCCCCGCCCCGCCCCACCCCGCCAGGTTTCTGGTTCAGCACGCCAACGGGATGCTCCGCCCCGCCCCGCCAGGTTTCTGGTTCAGCATGCCGGCGGGATGCCCCGCCCCGCCCCGCCAGGTTTCTGGTTCAGCATGCCGGCGGGATGCCCCGCCCCGCCCCGCCCCACCCCGCCAGGTTTCTGGTTCAGCACGCCAACGGGATGCTCCGCCCCGCCCCGCCAGGTTTCTGGTTCAGCATGCCGGCGGGATGCCCCGCCCCGCCCCGCCCCACCCCGCCAGGTTTCTGGTTCAGCACGCCAACGGGATGCTCCGCCCCGCCCCGCCAGGTTTCTGGTTCAGCATGCCGGCGGGATGCCCCGCCCCGCCCCGCCAGTTTTCTGGTTCAGCACGCCGACGGGATGCTCTGCCCCGCCCCGCCCCGCCCCGCCAGGTTTCTGATTCAGCACGCCGGCGGGATGCTCCGCCCCGCCCCGCCAGGTTTCTGGTTCAGCACGCCGGCGGGACGCCCCGGCCCGCCCCGCCAGGTTTCTGGTTCAGCACGCCGGCGGGACGCCCCGCCCCGCCCCGCCAGGTTTCTGGTTCAGCACGCCGGCGGGATTCTCCGCTCCGCCCCGCCCCGCCAGATTTCTGGTTAAGCACGCCGGCGGGACGCCCCGCCCCGCCCCGCCAGGTTTCTGGTTCAGCACGCCGGCGGGATTCTCCGCTCCGCCCCGCCCCGCCAGGTTTCTGGTTCAGCACGCCGGCGGGACGCCCCGCCCCGCCCCGCCAGTTTTCTGGTTCAGCACGCCGGCGGGACGCCCCGGCCCGCCCCGCCAGGTTTCTGGTTCAGCACGCCGGCGGGATGCCCCGCCCCGCCCCGCCCCACCCCGCCAGGTTTCTGGTTCAGCACGCCAACGGGATGCTCCGCCCCGCCCCGCCAGGTTTCTGGTTCAGCATGCCGGCGGGATGCCCCGCCCCGCCCCGCCAGTTTTCTGGTTCAGCACGCCGACGGGATGCTCTGCCCCGCCCCGCCCCGCCCCGCCAGGTTTCTGATTCAGCACGCCGGCGGGATGCTCCGCCCCGCCCCGCCAGGTTTCTGGTTCAGCACGCCGGCGGGATGCTCCTCCCCGCCCCGCCCCGCCAGGTTTCTGGTTCAGCACGCCGGCGGGATGCTCCGCCCCGCCCCGCCCCACCCCGTCCCGCCAGGTTTCTGGTTCAGCACGCCGGCGGGATGCTCCGCCCCGCCCCGCCCCGCCAGGTTTCTGGTTCAGCACGCCGGCGGGATGCTCCGCCCCGCCCCGCCCCGCCAGGTTTGTGGTTCAGCACGCCGGCGGGATGCTCCGCCCCGCCCCGCCCCGCCAGGTTTCTGGTTCAGCACGCCGGCGGGATGCTCCTCCCCGCCCCGCCCCGCCCCGCCAGGTTTGTGGTTCAGCACGCCGGCGGGATGCTCCGCCCCGCCCCGCCCCGCCAGGTTTCTGGTTCAGCACGCCGGCGGGATGCTCCGTCCCGCCCCGCCAGGTTTCTGGTTCAGCACGCCGGCGGGATGCTCCGCCCCGCCCCGCCAGGTTTCTGGTTCAGCACGCCGGCGGGATGCCCCGCCCCGCCCCGCCCCACCCCGCCAGGTTTCTGGTTCACCACGCCGGCGGGATGCTCCGCCCGCCCCGCCAGGTTTCTGGTTCAGCACGCCGGCGGGATGCTCCGCCCGCCCCGCCAGGTTTCTGGTTCACCACGCCGGCGGGATGCTCCGCCCGCCCCGCCAGGTTTGTGGTTCAGCACGCCGGCGGGATGCTCCGCCCCGCCCCGCCCCGCCAGGTTTGTGGTTCAGCACGCCGGCGGGATGCTCCGCCCCGCCCCGCCAGGTTTCTGGTTCAGCACGCCGGCGGGATGCCCCGCCCCGCCCCGCCCCGCCAGGTTTCTGGTTCAGCACGCCGGCGGGATGCCCCGCCCCGCCCCGCCCCACCCCGCCAGGTTTCTGGTTCAGCACGCCGGCGGGATGCCCCGCCCCGCCCCGCCAGTTTTCTGGTTCAGCACGCCAACGGGATGCTCCGCCCCGCCCCGCCAGGTTTCTGGTTCAGCATGCCGGCGGGATGCCCCGCCCCGCCCCGCCAGTTTTCTGGTTCAGCACGCCGACGGGATGCTCTGCCCCGCCCCGCCCCGCCCCGCCAGGTTTCTGATTCAGCACGCCGGCGGGACGCCCCGGCCCGCCCCGCCAGGTTTCTGGTTCAGCACGCCGGCGGGACGCCCCGCCCCGCCCCGCCAGGTTTCTGGTTCAGCACGCCGGCGGGATTCTCCGCTCCGCCCCGCCCCGCCAGATTTCTGGTTAAGCACGCCGGCGGGACGCCCCGCCCCGCCCCGCCAGGTTTCTGGTTCAGCACGCCGGCGGGATTCTCCGCTCCGCCCCGCCCCGCCAGGTTTCTGGTTCAGCACGCCGGCGGGACGCCCCGCCCCGCCCCGCCAGTTTTCTGGTTCAGCACGCCGGCGGGACGCCCCGGCCCGCCCCGCCAGGTTTCTGGTTCAGCACGCCGGCGGGATGCCCCGCCCCGCCCCGCCCCACCCCGCCAGGTTTCTGGTTCAGCACGCCAACGGGATGCTCCGCCCCGCCCCGCCAGGTTTCTGGTTCAGCATGCCGGCGGGATGCCCCGCCCCGCCCCGCCAGTTTTCTGGTTCAGCACGCCGACGGGATGCTCTGCCCCGCCCCGCCCCGCCCCGCCAGGTTTCTGATTCAGCACGCCGGCGGGATGCTCCGCCCCGCCCCGCCAGGTTTCTGGTTCAGCACGCCGGCGGGATGCTCCTCCCCGCCCCGCCCCGCCAGGTTTCTGGTTCAGCACGCCGGCGGGATGCTCCGCCCCGCCCCGCCCCACCCCGTCCCGCCAGGTTTCTGGTTCAGCACGCCGGCGGGATGCTCCGCCCCGCCCCGCCCCGCCAGGTTTCTGGTTCAGCACGCCGGCGGGATGCTCCGCCCCGCCCCGCCCCGCCAGGTTTGTGGTTCAGCACGCCGGCGGGATGCTCCGCCCCGCCCCGCCCCGCCAGGTTTCTGGTTCAGCACGCCGGCGGGACGCCCCGGCCCGCCCCGCCAGGTTTCTGGTTCAGCACGCCGGCGGGACGCCCCGCCCCGCCCCGCCAGGTTTCTGGTTCAGCACGCCGGCGGGATGCTCCTCCCCGCCCCGCCCCGCCCCGCCAGGTTTCTGGTTCAGCACGCCGGCGGGATGCTCCGCCCCGCCCCGCCCCGCCAGGTTTCTGGTTCAGCACGCCGGCGGGACGCCCCGGCCCGCCCCGCCAGGTTTCTGGTTCAGCACGCCGGCGGGATGCTCCTCCCCGCCCCGCCCCGCCCCGCCAGGTTTCTGGTTCAGCACGCCAGCGGGATGCCCCGCCCCGCCCCGCCAGATTTCTGGTTCAGCACGCCGGCGGGATGCTCCTCCCCGCCCCGCCCCGCCCCGCCAGGTTTCTGGTTCAGCACGCCGGCGGGACGCCCCGGCCCGCCCCGCCAGGTTTCTGGTTCAGCACGCCGGCGGGATGCTCCTCCCCGCCCCGCCCCGCCCCGCCAGGTTTCTGGTTCAGCACGCCAGCGGGATGCCCCGCCCCGCCCCGCCAGGTTTCTGGTTCAGCACGCCGGCGGGATGCTCCTCCCCGCCCCGCCCCGCCCCGCCAGGTTTCTGGTTCAGCACGCCGGCGGGATGCTCCGCCCCGCCCCGCCCCGCCAGGTTTCTGGTTCAGCACGCCGGCGGGACGCCCCGGCCCGCCCCGCCAGGTTTCTGGTTCAGCACGCCGGCGGGATGCTCCTCCCCGCCCCGCCCCGCCCCGCCAGGTTTCTGGTTCAGCACGCCGGCGGGACGCCCCGCCCCGCCCCGCCAGTTTTCTGGTTCAGCACGCCGGCGGGACGCCCCGGCCCGCCCCGCCAGGTTTCTGGTTCAGCACGCCGGCGGGATGCCCCGCCCCGCCCCGCCCCACCCCGCCAGGTTTCTGGTTCAGCACGCCAACGGGATGCTCCGCCCCGCCCCGCCAGGTTTCTGGTTCAGCATGCCGGCGGGATGCCCCGCCCCGCCCCGCCAGTTTTCTGGTTCAGCACGCCGACGGGATGCTCTGCCCCGCCCCGCCCCGCCCCGCCAGGTTTCTGATTCAGCACGCCGGCGGGATGCTCCGCCCCGCCCCGCCAGGTTTCTGGTTCAGCACGCCGGCGGGATGCTCCTCCCCGCCCCGCCCCGCCAGGTTTCTGGTTCAGCACGCCGGCGGGATGCTCCGCCCCGCCCCGCCCCACCCCGTCCCGCCAGGTTTCTGGTTCAGCACGCCGGCGGGATGCTCCGCCCCGCCCCGCCCCGCCAGGTTTCTGGTTCAGCACGCCGGCGGGATGCTCCGCCCCGCCCCGCCCCGCCAGGTTTGTGGTTCAGCACGCCGGCGGGATGCTCCGCCCCGCCCCGCCCCGCCAGGTTTCTGGTTCAGCACGCCGGCGGGACGCCCCGGCCCGCCCCGCCAGGTTTCTGGTTCAGCACGCCGGCGGGACACCCCGCCCCGCCCCGCC
The DNA here is from genome assembly GCF_047496885.1 of Scyliorhinus torazame. NCBI lineage: Eukaryota > Metazoa > Chordata > Chondrichthyes > Carcharhiniformes > Scyliorhinidae > Scyliorhinus > Scyliorhinus torazame. The sequence continues at coordinate 266,037,051 of NC_092714.1, read as the reverse complement.
AGGTTTCTGGTTCAGCACGCCGGCGGGATGCTCCTCCCCGCCCCGCCCCGCCCCGCCAGGTTTCTGGTTCAGCACGCCGGCGGGATGCTCCGCCCCGCCCCGCCCCGCCAGGTTTCTGGTTCAGCACGCCGGCGGGACGCCCCGGCCCGCCCCGCCAGGTTTCTGGTTCAGCACGCCGGCGGGATGCTCCTCCCCGCCCCGCCCCGCCCCGCCAGGTTTCTGGTTCAGCACGCCAGCGGGATGCCCCGCCCCGCCCCGCCAGATTTCTGGTTCAGCACGCCGGCGGGATGCTCCTCCCCGCCCCGCCCCGCCCCGCCAGGTTTCTGGTTCAGCACGCCGGCGGGATGCTCCGCCCCGCCCCGCCCCGCCAGGTTTCTGGTTCAGCACGCCGGCGGGACGCCCCGGCCCGCCCCGCCAGGTTTCTGGTTCAGCACGCCGGCGGGATGCTCCTCCCCGCCCCGCCCCGCCCCGCCAGGTTTCTGGTTCAGCACGCCAGCGGGATGCCCCGCCCCGCCCCGCCAGGTTTCTGGTTCAGCACGCCGGCGGGATGCCCCGCCCCGCCCCGCCAGGTTTCTGGTTCAGCACGCCGGCGGGATGCTCCTCCCCGCCCCGCCCCGCCCCGCCAGGTTTCTGGTTCAGCACGCCGGCGGGATGCTCCGCCCCGCCCCGCCCCGCCAGGTTTCTGGTTCAGCACGCCGGCGGGATGCTCCGCCCCGCCCCGCCCCGCCAGGTTTGTGGTTCAGCACGCCGGCGGGATGCTCCGCCCCGCCCCGCCCCGCCAGGTTTCTGGTTCAGCATGCCGGCGGGATGCTCCGTCCCGCCCCGCCAGGTTTCTGGTTCAGCACGCCGGCGGGATGCTCCGCCCCGCCCCGCCCCGCCAGGTTTCTGGTTCAGCACGCCGGCGGGACGCCCCGGCCCGCCCCGCCAGGTTTCTGGTTCAGCACGCCGGCGGGACGCCCCGCCCCGCCCCGCCAGGTTTCTGGTTCAGCACGCCGGCGGGACGCCCCGCCCCGCCCCGCCAGGTTTCTGGTTCAGCACGCCGGCGGGATTCTCCGCTCCGCCCCGCCCCGCCAGGTTTCTGGTTCAGCACGCCGGCGGGACGCCCCGCCCCGCTCCGCCAGGTTTCTGGTTCAGCACGCCGGCGGGACGCTCCGCCCCGCTCCGCCAGGTTTCTGGTTCAGCACGCCGGCGGGACGCTCCGCCCCGCTCCGCCAGATTTCTGGTTCAGCACGCCGGCGGGAAGCTCCGACCCGCCCCGCCCCGCCAGGTTTCTGGTTCAGCACGCCGGCGGGATGCTCCGTCCCGCCCCGCCAGGTTTCTGGTTCAGCACGCCGGCGGGATGCTCCGCCCCGCCCCGACCCACCCCGCCCCACCCCGCCAGGTTTCTGGTTCAGCACGCCGGCGGGATGCTCCGCCCCGCCCCGCCAGGTTTCTGGTTCAGCATGCCGGCGGGATGCTCCGTCCCGCCCCGCCAGGTTTCTGGTTCAGCACGCCGGCGGGATGCTCCGACCCGCCCACCCCGCCAGATTTCTGGTTCAGCACGCCGGCGGGAAGCTCCGACCCGCCCCGCCAGGTTTCTGGTTCAGCACGCCGGCGGGATGCTCCGCCCCGCCCCGCCAGGTTTCTGGTTCAGCACGCCGGCGGGATGCTCCGCCCCGCCCCGCCAGGTTTCTGGTTCAGCACGCCGGCGGGATGCTCCGTCCCGCCCCGCCCCGCCAGGTTTCTGGTTCAGCACGCCGGCGGGATGCTCCGCCCCGCCCCGCCCCGCCAGGTTTCTGGTTCAGCACGCCGGCGGGATGCTCCGCCCCGCCCCGCCAGGTTTCTGGTTCAGCACGCCGGCGGGATGCTCGGCCCCGCCCCGCCCCGCCCCGTCAGGTTTCTGGTTCAGCACGCCTGCGGGATGCTCCGCCCCGCCCCACCCCGCCAGGTTTCTGGTTCAGCACGCCGGCGGGATGCTCCGCCCCGCCCCGCCCCGCCAGGTTTCTGGTTCAGCACGCCGGCGGGATGCTCCGCCCCGCCCCGTCCCGCCCCGCCAGGTTTCTGGTTCAGCACGCCGGCGGGAAGCTCCGCCCCGCCCCGCCCCGCCCCGCCAGGTTTCTGGTTCAGCACGCCGGCGGGATGCTCCGCCCCGCCCCGCCCCACCAGGTTTCTGGTTCAGCACGCCGGCGGGATGCTCCGCCCCGCCCCGACCCGCCAGGTTTCTGGTTCAGCACGCCGGCGGGATGCTCCGCCCGCCCCGCCAGGTTTCTGGTTCAGCACGCCGGCGGGATGCTGCGCCCCGCCCCGCCCCGCCAGGTTTCTGGTTCAGCACGCCGGCGGGATGCTCCTCCCCGCCCCGACCCGCCCCGCCAGGTTTCTGGTTCAGCACGCCGGCGGGATGCCCCGCCCCGCCCCGCCAGGTTTCTGGTTCAGCACGCCGGCGGGAAGCTCCGCCCCGCCCCGCCCCACCAGGTTTCTGGTTCAGCACGCCGGCGGGATGCTCCGCCCCGCCCCGTCCCGCCCCGCCAGGTTTCTGGTTCAGCACGCCGGCGGGAAGCTCCGCCCCGCCCCGCCCCACCAGGTTTCTGGTTCAGCACGCCGGCGGGATGCTCCGCCCCGCCCCGCCCCACCAGGTTTCTGGTTCAGCTCGCCGGCGGGATGCTCCGCACCGCCCCGCCCCGCCAGGTTTCTGGTTCAGCACGCCGGCAGCATGCTCTGCCCCGCCCCGCCCCGCCAGGTTTCTGGTTCAGCACGCCGGCGGGATGCTCCGTCCCGCCCCGCCCCGCCAGGTTTCTGGTTCAGCACGCCGGCGGGAAGCTCCGCCCCGCCCCGCCCCGCCCCGCCAGGTTTCTGGTTCAGCACGCCGGCGGGATGCTGCGCCCCGCCCCGCCCCGCCCCGCCAGGTTTCTGGTTCAGCACGCCGGCGGGATGCCCCGCCCCGCCCCGCCAGGTTTCTGGTTCAGCACGCCGGCGGGATGCCCCGCCCCGCCCCGCCCCGCCAGGTTTCTGGTTCAGCACGCCGGCGGGATGCTCCGCCCCGCCCCGCCAGGTTTCTGGTTCAGCTCGCCGGCGGGATGCTCCTCCCCGCCCCGCCCCGCCCCGCCAGGTTTGTGGTTCAGCACGCCGGCGGGATGCTCCGCCCCGCCCCGCCAGGTTTCTGGTTCAGCATGCCGGCGGGATGCTCCGTCCCGCCCCGCCAGGTTTCTGGTTCAGCACGCCGGCGGGATGCTCCGCTCCGCCCCGCCCCGCCAGATTTCAGGTTCAGCACGCCGGCGGGATGCTCCGCTCCGCCCCGCCCCGCCAGGTTTCTGGTTCAGCACGCCGGCGGGACGCCCCGCCCCGCCCCGCCAGGTTTCTGGTTCAGCACGCCGGCGGGATGCTCCGCCCCGCCCCGCCAGGTTTCTGGTTCAGCACGCCGGCGGGATGCTCCGCCCCGCCCCGCCAGGTTTCTGGTTCAGCACGCCGGCGGGATGCTCCGCTCCGCCCCGCCCCGCCAGGTTTCTGGTTCAGCACGCCGGCAGGATGCTCCACCCCGCCCCGCCCCACCAGGTTTCTGGTTCAGCACGCCGGCGGGAAGCTCCGACCCGCCCCGCCCCGCCAGGTTTCTGGTTCAGCACGCCGGCGGGACTCTCCGCCCCGCTCCGCCAGGTTTCTGGTTCAGCACGCCGGCGGGACGCTCCGCCCCGCTCCGCCAGGTTTCTGGTTCAGCACGCCGGCGGGATGCTCCGCCCCGCCCCGCCAGGTTTCTGGTTCAGCACGCCGGCGGGAAGCTCCGACCCGCCCCGCCCCGCCAGGTTTCTGGTTCAGCACGCCGGCGGGATGCTCCGTCCCGCCCCGCCAGGTTTCTGGTTCAGCACGCCGGCGGGATGCTCCGCCCCGCCCCACCCCGCCCCGCCAGGTTTCTGGTTCAGCACGCCGGCGGGATGCTCCGTCCCGCTCCGCCCCGCCGGGTTTCTGGTTCAGCACGCCGGCGGGATGCTCCGCCCCGCCCCGCTCCGCCCCGCCAGGTTTCTGGTTCAGCACGCCGGCGGGATGCTCCGCCCCGCCCCGCCCCGCCCCGCCAGGTTTCTGGTTCAGCACGCCGGCGGGATGCTCCGCCCCGCCCCGCCCCACCAGGTTTCTGGTTCAGCTCGCCGGCGGGATGCTCCGCACCGCCCCGCCCCGCCAGGTTTCTGGTTCAGCACGCCGGCAGCATGCTCTGCCCCGCCCCGCCCCGCCAGGTTTCTGGTTCAGCACGCCGGCGGGATGCTCCGCCCCGCCCCGCCCCGCCAGGTTTCTGGTTCAGCACGCCGGCGGGAAGCTCCGACCCGCCCCGCCCCGCCAGGTTTCTGGTTCAGCACGCCGGCGGGATGCTCCGTCCCGCCCCGCCAGGTTTCTGGTTCAGCATGCCGGCGGGATGCTCCGCCCCGCCCCGCCAGGTTTCTGGTTCAGCACGCCGGCGGGATGCTCAGCCCCGCCCCGCCAGATTTCTGGTTCAGCACGCCGGCGGGATGCTCCGCCCCGCCCCGCCAGGTTTCTGGTTCAGCATGCCGGCGGGATGCCCCGCCCCGCCCCGCCAGGTTTCTGGTTCAGCACGCCGGCGGGATGCTCAGCCCCGCCCCGCCAGATTTCTGGTTCAGCACGCCGGCGGGATGCTCCGCCCGCCCCGCCAGGTTTCTGGTTCAGCACGCCGGCGGGATGCTCCGCCCGCCCCGCCAGGTTTCTGGTTCAGCACGCCGGCGGGATGCTCCACCCCGCCCCGCCAGGTTTCTGGTTCAGCACGCCGGCGGGAAGCTCCGACCCGCCCCGCCCCGCCAGGTTTCTGGTTCAGCACGCCGGCGGGACGCTCCGCCCCGCTCCGCCAGGTTTCTGGTTCAGCACGCCGGCGGGACGCTCCGCCCCGCTCCGCCAGGTTTCTGGTTCAGCACACCGGCGGGAAGCTCCGACCCGCCCCGCCCCGCCAGGTTTCTGGTTCAGCACGCCGGCGGGATGCTCCGCCCCGCCCCGCCAGGTTTCTGGTTCAGCACGCCGGCGGGATGCTCCGCCCCGCCCCGCCCCGCCAGGTTTCTGGTTCAGCACGCCGGCGGGATGCTCCGCCCCGCCCCGCCCCGCCAGGTTTCTGGTTCAGCACACCGGCGGGAAGCTCCGACCCGCCCCGCCCCGCCAGGTTTCTGGTTCAGCACGCCGGCGGGATGCTCCGCCCCACCCCGCCCCGCCAGGTTTCTGGTTCAGCACGCCGGCGGGATGCTCCGCCCCGCCCCGCCCCGCCAGGTTTCTGGTTCAGCACGCCGGCGGGATGCTCCACCACGCCCCACCAGGTTTCTGGTTCAGCTCGCCGGCGGGATGCCCCGCCCCGCCCCGCCAGGTTTCTGGTTCAGCACGCCGGCGGGATGCTCCGCCCGCCCCGCCAGGTTTCTGGTTCAGCACGCCGGCGGGATGCTCCGCCCCGCTCCGCCCCGCCAGGTTTCTGGTTCAGCACGCCTGCGGGATGCTCCGCCCCGCCCCAGCCCGCCCCGCCAGGTTTCTGGTTCAGCACGCCGGCGGGATGCTCCGCCCCGCTCCGCCCCGCCAGGTTTCTGGTTCAGCACGCCGGCGGGATGCTCCGCCCCGCCCCGCCCCACCAGGTTTCTGGTTCAGCTCGCCGGCGGGATGCTCCGCCCCGCCCCGCCCCGCCAGGTTTCTGGTTCAGCATGCCGGCGGGATGCTCCGTCCCGCCCCGCCAGGTTTCTGGTTCAGCACGCCGGCGGGATGCTCCGTCCCGCCCCGCCAGGTTTCTGGTTCAGCACGCCGGCGGGATGCTCCGCCCCGCCCCGCCCCGCCAGGTTTCTGGTTCAGCACGCCGGCGGGATGCTCCGCCCGCTCCGCCCCGCCCCGCCAGGTTTCTGGTTCAGCACGCCGGCGGGATGCTCCGTCCCGCCCCGCCAGGTTTCTGGTTCAGCACGCCGGCGGGACGCCCCGCCCCGCCCCGCCCCGCCAGGTTTCTGGTTCAGCACGCCGGCGGGATGCCCCGCCCCGCCCCGCCAGGTTTCTGGTTCAGCACGCCGGCGGGATGCTCCGCCCCGCCCCGCCCCGCCCCGCCAGGTTTCTGGTTCAGCACGCCTGCGGGATGCTCCGCCCCGCCCCACCCCGCCCCGCCAGGTTTCTGGTTCAGCACGTCGGCGGGATGCTCCGCCCCGCTCCGCCCCGCCAGGTTTCTGGTTCAGCACGCCGGCGGGATGCTCCGCCCCGCCCCGCTCCGCCCCGCCAGGTTTCTGGTTCAGCACGCCGACGGGATGCTCCGCCCCGCCCCGCCCCGCCCCGCCAGGTTTCTGGTTCAGCACGCCGGCGGGATGCTCCGCCCCGCCCCGCCCCACCAGGTTTCTGGTTCAGCTCGCCGGCGGGATGCACCGCCCCGCCCCGCCAGGTTTCTGGTTCAGCACGCCGGCAGCATGCTCTGCCCCGCCCCGCCCCGCCAGGTTTCTGGTTCAGCACGCCGGCGGGATGCTCCGCCCCGCCCCGCCCCGCCAGGTTTCTGGTTCAGCATGCCGGCGGGATGCTCCGTCCCGCCCCGCCAGGTTTCTGGTTCAGCACGCCGGCGGGATGCTCCGTCCCGCCCCGCCAGGTTTCTGGTTCAGCACGCCGGCGGGATGCTCCGCCCCGCCCCGCCCCGCCAGGTTTCTGGTTCAGCATGCCGGCGGGATGCTCCGTCCCGCCCCGCCAGGTTTCTGGTTCAGCACGCCGGCGGGATGCCCCGCCCCGCCCCGCCAGGTTTCTGGTTCAGCACGCCGGCGGGATGCTCCGTCCCGCCCCGCCAGATTTCTGGTTCAGCATGCCGGCGGGATGCCCCGCCCCGCCCCGCCAGGTTTCTGGTTCAGCATGCCGGCGGGATGCTCCGTCCCGCCCCGCCAGGTTTCTGGTTCAGCACGCCGGCGGGATGCCCCGCCCCGCCCCGCCAGGTTTCTGGTTCAGCATGCCGGCGGGATGCTCCGTCCCGCCCCGCCAGATTTCTGGTTCAGCACGCCGGCGGGATGCCCCGCCCCGCCCCGCCAGGTTTCTGGTTCAGCACGCCGGCGGGATGCTCCGCCCCGCCCCGCACCGCCAGGTTTCTGGTTCAGCATGCCGGCGGGATGCTCCGTCCCGCCCCGCCAGGTTTCTGGTTCAGCACGCCGGCGGGATGCTCCGTCCCGCCCCGCCAGGTTTCTGGTTCAGCACGCCGGCGGGACGCCCCGCCCCGCCCCGCCCCGCCAGGTTTCTGGTTCAGCACGCCGGCGGGATGCCCCGCCCCGCCCCGCCAGGTTTCTGGTTCAGCACGCCGGCGGGATGCTCCGCCCCGCCAGGTTTCTGGTTCAGCACGCCGGCGGGATGCTCCGCCCCGCCAGGTTTCTGGTTCAGCACGCCGGCGGGATGCTCCGCCCGCCCCGCCAGGTTTCTGGTTCAGCACGCCGGCGGGATGCTCCGCCCGCCCCGCCAGGTTTCTGGTTCAGCACGCCGGCGGGATGCCCCGCCCCGCCCCGCCCCGCCAGGTTTCTGGTTCAGCACGCCGGCGGGATGCTCCGCCCCGCCCCGCCCCGCCAGGTTTCTGGTTCAGCACGCCGGCGGGATGCTCCGCCCCGCCCCGCCCCGCCAGGTTTCTGGTTCAGCACGCCGGCGGGACGCCCCGCCCCGCCCCGCCAGGTTTCTGGTTCAGCACGCCGGCGGGAAGCTCCGCCCCGCCCCGCCCCGTCCCGCCAGGTTTCTGGTTCAGCACGCCGGCGGGATGCTCCGCCCGCCCCGCCAGGTTTCTGGTTCAGCACGCCGGCGGGATGCCCCGCCCCGCCCCGCCCCGCCAGGTTTCTGGTTCAGCACGCCGGCGGGATGCTCCGCCCGCCCCGCCAGGTTTCTGGTTCAGCACGCCGGCGGGATGCCCCGCTCCGCCCGCCCCGCCAGGTTTCTGGTTCAGCACGCCGGCGGGATGCCCCGCCCCGCCCCGCCAGGTTTCTGGTTCAGCACGCCGGCGGGATGCTCCGCCCCGCCCCGCCAGGTTTCTGGTTCAGCACGCCGGCGGGATGCCCCGCCCCACCCCGCCAGGTTTCTGGTTCAGCACGCCGGCGGGATGCTCCGCCCCGCCCTGCCCCACCCCGCCAGGTTTCTGGTTCAGCACGCCGGCGGGATGCTCCGCCCCGCCCTGCCCCACCCCGCCAGGTTTCTGGTTCAGCACGCCGGCGGGATGCTCCGCCCCGCCCTGCCCCACCCCGCCCCGCCCCGCCAGGTTTCTGGTTCAGCACGCCGGCGGGATGCTCCGCCCCGCCCCGCCAGGTTTCTGGTTCAGCACGCCGGCGGGATGCTCCGCCCCGCCCCGCCAGGTTTCTGGTTCAGCACGCCGGCGGGATGCTCCGCCCCGCCCCGCCAGGTTTCTGGTTCAGCACGCCGGCGGGATGCTCCGCCCGCCCCGCCAGGTTTCTGGTTCAGCATGCCGGCGGGATGCTCCGTCCCGCCCCGCCCCGCCAGGTTTCTGGTTCAGCACGCCGGCGGGATGCTCCGCCCACCCCGCCAGGTTTCTGGTTCAGCATGCCGGCGGGATGCTCCGTCCCGCCCCGCCCCGCCAGGTTTCTGGTTCAGCACGCCGGCGGGATGCTCCGCCCACCCCGCCAGGTTTCTGGTTCAGCACGCCGGCGGGATGCTCCTCCCCGCCCCGCCAGGTTTCTGGTTCAGCACGCCGGCGGGATGCTCCACCCCGCCCCGCCAGGTTTCTGGTTCAGCACGCCGGCGGGATGCTCCGCCCACCCCGCCAGGTTTCTGGTTCAGCACGCCGGCGGGATGCTCCGCCCCGCCCCGCCAGGTTTCTGGTTCAGCACGCCGGCGGGATGCCCCGCCCCGCCCCGCCAGGTTTCTGGTTCAGCACGCCGGCGGGATGCCCCGCCCCGCCCCACCCCGCCAGATTTCTGGTTCAGCACGCCGGCGGGACGCCCCGCCCCGCCCCGCCAGGTTTCTGGTTCAGCACGCCGGCGGGATGCCCCGCCCCGCCCCACCCCGCCAGATTTCTGGTTCAGCACGCCGGCGGGAAGCTCCGCCCCGCCCCGCTCCACCCGCCAGGTTTCTGGTTCAGCACGCCGGCGGGATGCCCCGCCCCACCCCGCCAGATTTCTGGTTCAGCACGCCGGCGGGATACCCCGCCCCGCCCCGCCCCGCCAGATTTCTGGTTCAGCACGCCGGCGGGAAGCTCCGCCCCGCCCCGCTCCACCCGCCAGGTTTCTGGTTCAGCACGCCGGCGGGATGCTCCGCCCCGCCCCGCTCCGCCCCGCCAGGTTTCTGGTTCAGCACGCCGGCGGGATGCTCGGCCCCGCCCCGCCAGATTTCTGGTTCGGCACGCCGGCGGGATGCTCCGCCCCGCCCCACCAGGTTTCTGGTTCAGCACGCCGGCGGGATGCCCCGCCCCGCCCCGCCCCGCCAGGTTTCTGGTTCAGCACGCCGGCGGGATGCCCCGCCCCGCCAGGTTTCTGGTTCAGCACGCCGGCGGGATGCCCCGCCCCGCCCCACCAGGTTTCTGGTTCAGCACGCCGGCGGGATGCCCCGCCCCGCCCCGCCCCGCCTCGCCAGATTTCTGGTTCAGCACGCCGGCGGGAAGCTCCGCCCCGCCCCGCTCCACCCGCCAGGTTTCTGGTTCAGCACGCCGGCGGGATGCTCCGCCCCGCCCCGCCCCGCCAGGTTTCTGGTTCAGCACGCCGGCGGGATGCTCCGCCCCGCCCCGCCAGGTTTCTGGTTCAGCACGCCGGCGGGATGCTCCGCCCCGCCCCGCCCCGCCAGGTTTCTGGTTCAGCACGCCGGCGGGATGCTCCACCCCGCCCCGCCCCGCCAGATTTCTGGTTCAGCACTCCGGCGGGAAGCTCCGCCCCGCCCCGCTCCACCCGCCAGATTTCTGGTTCAGCACGCCGGCGGGAAGCTCTGCCCCGCCCCGCTCCGCCCCGCCAGGTTTCTGGTTCAGCACGCCGGCGGGATGCTCCGCCCCGCCCCGCCCCGCCCCGCCAGGTTTCTGGTTCAGCACGCCGGCGGGATGCTCCGCCCCGCCCCGCCAGGTTTCTGGTTCAGCACGCCGGCGGGATGCTCCGCCCCGCCCCGCCCCGCCCCACCAGGTTTCTGGTTCAGCTCGCCGGCGGGATGCTCCGCACCGCCCCGCCAGGTTTCTGGTTCAGCACGCCGGCGGGATGCTCCGCACCGCCCCGCCCCGCCAGGTTTCTGGTTCAGAACGCCGGCGGGATGCTCCGCCCCGCTCCCCCCGCCAGATTTCTGGTTCAGCACGCCGGCGGGAAGCTCCGCCCCTCCCCGCTCCGCCCCGCCAGGTTTCTGGTTCAGCACGCCGGCGGGATGCTCCGCCCCGCCCCGCTCCGCCCCGCCAGGTTTCTGGTTCAGCACGCCGGCGGGATGCTCCGCCCCGCCCCGCCCCGCCAGGTTTTTGGTTCAGCACGCCGGCGGGAAGCTCCGCCCCGCCAGGTTTCTGGTTCAGCACGCCGGCGGGATGCTCCACCCCGCCCCGCCCCGCCCGGTTTCTGGTTCAGCACGCCGGCGGGATGCTCCGCACCGCCCCGCCCCGCCAGGTTTCTGGTTCAGCACGCCGGCGGGATGCTCCGCCCCGCCCCGCCCCACCAGGTTTCTGGTTCAGCTCGCCGGCGGGATGCTCCGCACCGCCCCGCCAGGTTTCTGGTTCAGCACGCCGGCGGGATGCCCCGCCCCGCCCCGCCAGGTTTCTGGTTCAGCATGCCGGCGGGATGCTCCGCCCCGCCCCGCCAGGTTTCTGGTTCAGCACGCCGGCGGGATGCTCCGCCCCGCCCCGCCCCGCCAGGTTTCTGGTTCAGCACGCCGGCGGGATGCTCCGCCCCGCCCCGCCCCGCCAGGTTTCTGGTTCAGCACGCCGGCGGGATGCTCCGCCCGCCCCGCCAGGTTTCTGGTTCAGCACGCCGGCGGGATGCTCCGCCCCGCCCCGCCAGGTTTCTGGTTCAGCACGCCGGCGGGATGCTCCGCCCCGCCCCGCCCCGCCAGGTTTCTGGTTCAGCACGCCGGCGGGATGCTCCGCCCCGCCCCGCCCCGCCAGGTTTCTGGTTCAGCACGCCGGCGGGATGCTCCGCCCGCCCCGCCAGGTTTCTGGTTCAGCACGCCGGCGGGATGCTCCGCCCCGCCCCGCCAGGTTTCTGGTTCAGCACGCCGGCGGGATGCTCCGCCCCGCCCCGCCAGGTTTCTGGTTCAGCACGCCGGCGGGATGCTCCACCCCGCCCCGCCAGGTTTCTGGTTCAGCACGCCGGCGGGATGCTCCGCCCCGCCCCGCCAGGTTTCTGGTTCAGCACGCCGGCGGGACGCTCCGCCCCGCCCCGCCCCGCCAGGTTTCTGATTCAGCACGCCGGCGGGATGCTCCGCCCCGCCCCGCCCCGCCAGGTTTCTGGTTCAGCTCGCCGGCGGGATGCTCCGTCCCGCCCCGCCAGGTTTCTGGTTCAGCACGCCGGCGGGATTCTCCGCCCCGCCAGGTTTCTGGTTCAGCACGCCGGCGGGAAGCTCCGCCCCGCCCCGCCAGGTTTCTGGTTCAGCACGCCGGCGGGAAGCTCCGCCCGCCCCGCCAGGTTTCTGGTTCAGCACGCCGGCGGGAAGCTCCGCCCCGCCCCGCCCCGCCAGGTTTCTGGTTCAGCACGCCGGCGGGATGCTCCGCCCCGCCCCGCCCCGCCAGGTTTCTGGTTCAGCACGCCGGCGGGATGCTCCGCCCCGCCAGGTTTCTGGTTCAGCACGCCGGCGGGATTCTCCGCCCCGCCAGGTTTCTGGTTCAGCACGCCGGCGGGAAGCTCCGCCCGCCCCGCCAGGTTTCTGGTTCAGCACGCCGGCGGGATGCTCCTCCCCGCCCCGCCAGGTTTCTGGTTCAGCACGCCGGCGGGAAGCTCCGCCCGCCCCGCCAGGTTTCTGGTTCAGCACGCCGGCGGGATGCTCAGCCCCGCCCCGCCAGATTTCTGGTTCAGCACGCCGGCGGGATGCTCCGTCCCGCCCCGCCCCGCCAGGTTTCTGGTTCAGCACGCCGGCGGGATGCTCAGCCCCGCTCCGCCAGGTTTCTGGTTCAGCACGCCGGCGGGATGCTCTGCCCCGCCCCACCCCGCCAGGTTTCTGGTTCAGCACGCCGGCGGGATGCTCCTCCCCGCCCCGCCCCGCCAGGTTTCTGGTTCAGCACGCCGGCGGGATGCTCCGCCCCGCCCCGCCCCGCCAGGTTTCTGGTTCAGCACGCCGGCGGGATGCTCCTCCCCGCCCCGCCAGGTTTCTGGTTCAGCACGCCGGCGGGATGCTCCTCCCCGCCCCGCCAGGTTTCTGGTTCAGCACGCCGGCGGGAAGCTCCGCCCGCCCCGCCAGGTTTCTGGTTCAACACGCCGGCGGGATGCTCGGCCCCGCCCCGCCAGATTTCTGGTTCAGCACGCCGGCGGGATGCTCCGCCCCGCCCCGCCAGGTTTCTGGTTCAGCACGCCGGCGGGATGCTCCGCCCCGCCCCGCCAGGTTTCTGGTTCCGCACGCCGGCGGGATGCTCCGCCCCGCCCCACCCCGCCAGATTTCTGGTTCAGCACGCCGGCGGGAAGCTCCGCCCCTCCCCGCTCCGCCCCGCCAGGTTTCTGGTTCAGCACGCCGGCGGGATGCTCTGCCCCGCCCCGCTCCGCCCCGCCAGGTTTCTGGTTCAGCACGCCGGCGGGATGCTCCGCCCCGCCCCACCCCGCCAGATTTCTGGTTCAGCACGCCGGCGGGATGCTCCGCCCGCCCCGCCCCGCCCCGCCAGGTTTCTGGTTCAGCACGCCGGCGGGATGCTCGGCCCCGCCCCGCCAGATTTCTGGTTCAGCACGCCGGCGGGATGCTCCGCCCCGCCCCGCCAGGTTTCTGGTTCAGCACGCCGGCGGGATGCTCCGCCCCGCCCCACCCCGCCAGATTTCTGGTTCAGCACGCCGGCGGGAAGCTCCGCCCCTCCCCGCTCCGCCCCGCCAGGTTTCTGGTTCAGCACGCCGGCGGGATGCTCTGCCCCGCCCCGCTCCGCCCCGCCAGGTTTCTGGTTCAGCACGCCGGCGGGATGCTCCGCCCCGCCCCGCCCCGCCCCGCCAGGTTTTTGGTTCAGCACGCCGGCGGGAAGCTCCGCCCCGCCAGGTTTCTGGTTCAGCACGCCGGCGGGATGCTCCACCCCGCCCCGCCCCGCCCGGTTTCTGGTTCAGCACGCCGGCGGGATGCTCCGCACCGCCCCGCCCCGCCAGGTTTCTGGTTCAGCACGCCGGCGGGATGCTCCGCCCCGCCCCACCAGGTTTCTGGTTCAGCTCGCCGGCGGGATGCTCCGCACCGCCCCGCCAGGTTTCTGGTTCAGCACGCCGGCGGGATGCTCCGCCCCGCCCCGCCCCACCAGGTTTCTGGTTCAGCTCGCCGGCGGGATGCTCCGCCCCGCCCCGCCAGGTTTCTGGTTCAGCACGCCGGCGGGATGCTCCGCCCCGCCCCGCCCCGCCAGGTTTCTGGTTCAGCACGCCGGCGGGACGCTCCGCCCCGCCCCGCCCCGCCAGGTTTCTGATTCAGCACGCCGGCGGGATGCTCCGCCCCGCCCCGCCCCTCCAGGTTTCTGGTTCAGCTCGCCGGCGGGATGCTCCGCCCCGCCCCGCCCTGCCAGGTTTCTGGTTCAGCACGCCGGCGGGATGCTCCGCCCCGCCCCGCCCCGCCAGGTTTCTGATTCAGCACGCCGGCGGGATGCTCCGCCCCGCCCCGCCCCGCCAGGTTTCTGGTTCAGCTCGCCGGCGGGATGCTCCGCCCCGCCCCGCCCTGCCAGGTTTCTGGTTCAGCACGCCGGCGGGATGCTCCGCCCCGCCCCGCCCCGCCAGGTTTCTGGTTCAGCACGCCGGCGGGATTCTCCGCCCCCGCCAGGTTTCTGGTTCAGCACGCCGGCGGGAAGCTCCGCCCCGCCCCGCCCCGCCAGGTTTCTGGTTCAGCACGCCGGCGGGAAGCTCCGCCCCGCCCCGCCAGGTGGTTCTCACACCGTGAGCCACCTTGTATTGCTGAACTCCGCCCTCCACACCACAGATTGCAAATTCCGCTTTCAAAGCCACACTTTCAAATTTTCTTTATAAAATTCCGCTTTCCCTCCGTTCTTTCCACCAAGGTTTCGCTTCAGGTTTTACACCTCTCCCTCCAGCTTTCCTTTGTCTTAAAGACTTTCTTACAAACCCCGGGTCCAGCCATCGATTTCCACAATTATTTCAAATAATATCTCCCAAACTGGCAGAATTTCTGTCAGAGTCCTTTCGCTTATTTCATCTGTTCACATTTATTTAATTTTATTATTTTAGTCCTTGCGGGGTGGGGGGGAGCATGTTGGGAAAGGAGTGTTAGATAGTTAGATTGGCTGTTTAATTATAATATTGTACATAATAAATGATTACTTGTGTTAAAGCTATAAACCAGGTGACTGCAGTTTGTTGGACTCGGCCAAGGGACCTCAGGCATTTTAAAATACATCTAATTTCACCTGTGTTGCGACTCTGGGTCAAGTGGGGCTGGAATTGACCGCGCACTAGCCCAGGTGTCGTGACATTGCTCACAAACCCTTAGCACTACTGCACTTTCTGGCCTCTCAAGTTCCAATGCCTTTTTAACTCTCGCTGGCTTTACTGGACAGTAATCTGCTCAGGTTTCCAGTTTCCTCTGTTTCACTAACTCCAGACTTCTTGCAAACTTCTTTTCATTTCTCTGGTTTCCTTAACTAGCTGGACTTTAGGTTTCCGGCATCCGTTTTCTTAACCATTACTTCAAAGTATGACTTTTCTTCTAGCAAGGCTGTGAGATGTACCTTCTTTATCTTTCTATCTGTTTTTAGCAGAGCTGTGTGAGCTGCCTTCTCTCTCACTACCTATCTTCAATTGCAATTAAATTTGCTGAACTAAAACTTAAAGAGCTTCTCTACCTTACAAGGTCCCAGTTGATAAGCTGCCATGCTGGCTTATTTACTCTTCATGCTAAAAACTCTCTGTAAGCACAATAGTTGGAATTGAACCCAGCCCCATACATACAAACACCTTTGTCTAGCATGAATCCAACTATAGTTTTTACCCTTCCAGGCACAGAAACATTAAATTAAACCCACTCAAAAACTACACCTTGGATGAAATTCTCCAGTATCGGCGAGATGTCCGCCGACTGGCGCCCAAAACGGCGCAAATCAGTCGGGCATCGCACCGCCCCAAAGGTGCGGAATGCTCCGCATCTTGGGGGGCCGAGCCCCAACCTTAAGGGGCGAGGCCTGCGCCGGACGAATTTCCGCCCCGCCAGCTGGCGCGGAAATGACATCTCCGGGCGGCGCATGCGCGGGGAGCGTTAGCGGCCGCTGACGGCATTCCTGCACATGCGCAGTGGAGGGAGTCTCTTCCCGCCTCCGCCATGGTGGAGGACCGTGGTGAAGGCGGAAGGGAAAGAGTTCCCCCACGGCACAGGCCCGCCCGCAGATCGGTGGGCCCCGATCGCGGGCCAGGCACCGTGGGGGCACCCCCCGGGGCCAGATCTCCCCGCGCCCCCCCCAGGACCCCGGAGCCCGCCCGCGCCACCTTGTCCCGCCGGTAAGGTAGGTGGTTTAATCTACGCCGGCGGGACAGGCATTTTAGCGGCGGGACTTCGGCCCATCCGGGCCGGAGAACAGCGGGGGGGGGGGGGCCGCCACCGGCGCAGCGTGATTCCCGTCCCCGCCAAATATCCGGTGCCGGAGAATTCGGCAACCGGCGGGGGCGGGATTCATGCCGGCCCCCGGCAATTCTCCGACCCGGCGGGGGGTCGGAGAATCTCACCCCTTATTTCCAATGTTTACCAACACAAATATAGACCCCTTAAAACCACCTTTATTTCCCTAACAGTATTGATCATTCTCATCCCACTTAACGCCCGGCTGTGAGAGCATTCCCTTCACTCCAGCCATTCCCAGGACTATTCAACAAATAATCAAGACCAGAATGCCACAGAATATTCCCACGGTGAAAGATACATTAATCTTTCAGTCGCCAGCAGAAACCAGAGTCATCAGTGATCAACAAGTGCAGAATGAATCGCTGCAGTAACTTCACGCCACCCTCTCGTGAATTGAGTTGACATTTGAAAACAATGTGACTCGGTCTTCAGGTTTCCGGAAGACAAGTCCGATTTTAGCTGCGGGTTTGCCTTAGCAGCCAGCTGTGTGTGGCTGAGTTCTTTTCCTTTCTCTAATCCTTGTTTGCTTTCGAAGGGCTCCAAACGAGAGTTGACCTTTCAATGGTGGATGGTGGTTACGCTGCCTCAGCAGGGGAGAAGGGGGAGCGGGGGTGGGGGGGGGGTGGAGAATGAGGTAGTAGGTGTCAAAAATATTGTTTAAACATATAAAAAAAAATCTATAAAAGTTAATTAGCGAAGCCAGGCTGTGATTTACGAGACTGGGAGTAGGATTGAGTTCCCGGGTGGGTGATAAGTAGTGAACCGCTTGCTCAGAGTGAGGAGAAGAATGATGACCTCATCCATTACTGTACAATAGATTGTCTTCATTGCTACAGACGTTATGGCTGCACCAAGGCATTGATTTCCAAATCCTCCTGCTTTTTCTTGGTAGTATTTTGATAACCTTGCTTTGCCCTCATACAGCAGGCCCTCTCCCTCCACATACCTTCAAGAACACAAGAATTAGAAGCATGGAGAACACCATGTAGGTCTTACTCATTCAGTCCATTTCTGGGTCATATTGGGCATCAACTGCCCTTGTCCCTTAATTCCCCGAGAGATCAAAGATCTGCCTATCCCAGCTTTAAATATATTCAGTGTTGGAGCATCATCCATGGATGGAGAATTCCAAAGCCGCAAAACCCTTTGAGTGAAGCAACTGCTCCTCGCCTCGGTCATGAATGATCCGTCCCTTATCCTGAGATTGCGTCACCTCTCCCTCAGTGTTTTACATATCCTGAGCAGCAGAAACAATCTCTTTGTGTCTGCCCCCATGGGAATTTGGTAGGTTTGGTAGGGACAGCACGGTAGCATTGTGGACAGCACAAATGCTGCACAGCTCCAGGGTCCCAGGTTCGATTCCGGCTTGGGTCACTGTCTGTGCGGAGTCTGCACATCCTCCCCGTGTCTGCGTGGGTTTCCTCCGGGTGCTCCGGTTTCCTCCCACAGTCCAAAGTTGTGCGGGTTAGGTGGATTGGTCATGATAAATTGCCCTTAGTGTCCAAAATTGCCCTTAGTGTTGGGTGGGGTTACTGGGTTATGGGGATAGGGTAGGGTGCTCTTTCCAAGAGCCGGTGCAGACTCGATGGGCCAAATGGCCTCCTTCTGCACTGTAAATTCTATCATAATCTATGGTAGGGAATATAAACCCAGCCTACTCAGCTTCTCATGATAGAACAACCCCCTGAACGAAGCCAGCCAAGGTGTCAGCTACGGAGTTCCCACCAGAATCCTGGTTGATGTCGATTCCTCAAAGGACATCACCGAGAAGGAAAACAAAAATTCCGTTTGTTTACTCATGGCTGTTTGTGTGAGCTACCTGCTCCTCCGGTGGCCACAGTGCTTCCTACGTGAATGGTCCGATGGGAGTAGATCGGATGAACTGTTGCTGTTGATGGAATAATCGAGATCCAGAGGTCCTTGATTTGAGATTCTGCCCCTCTGTCTTCTGGTCTTCTGGAGATGACTGGAAAAGTAACCAAAGGGTAATTCATGTTGGAGTTTGGGAAGGGGATTAAAAGCCTTATTGCTCATTAGAGTTTTCTACAGGATTCTTCTGGATTTGACACAGCACACCCTTGCAACACGAGGAACACTTTGTTTATATCGCCAGTGGTTAGCATCTGGAATGTGCTGTCCCTGAGAATGGTGGAAGCAGATTCAATCATGGCTTTCAAAACGGAATTGCAAACGTCGGAGGATATGATAGGGACTCAGCATGCCACAGGGAGTGTGTGTGTGGTGGGGGGGGGGGGGGGGGGGGGGGGGGGGGGGGGCGGAGATGAAGATTAAATAGTTAACATCAGAAGCATACGTGAGGCTGATGTCGGTATTGTGTCAGATCATGTGACTGGGAAGTGAGAGAGATCTGGAAGAGGGGAAGCTCCAACTTCATGTGGAGTTCCAAATGTGCAAGTACTTCCTGCACATAAAGAAAAATGGTTAAAGGGACTGCGGACTCAAGAGCATACTTTTGGGAGACTAACAATCCCCCCCCCCCCCCCCCCCCCCCCCCACCCCCGGCCCACCACCACCACCACCATCTAAAATCCCCCACCACACAACAAAATGCATCATTATCTGAAGAGGAAGGAGTTGCAGAACTGCGGAAATGGTAGCGGATTGGCATGAGGTGAATTGCACTTTAAGAGATCTAGCACAGGCATGATGGGCCAAAGAGCCTCCTTCTGTCCTGTAAATGGGAAAGGCAGGTTGCCCAAGTCGGAAGCTGAGGGGAGCGTATTCTCAGCAAAAAGGGGAAAACGTTGCATTAGAATGAAGAGATGATTGTTGGAGAACTCACAAACAGGAAACCTTCACTGATGCTTTCATTGTGGAGCCAGGTTAAGAAGTCAGATAAATGCTAACCTTCGGGGACTATCACACGAGGAGGGAAGTGCCACCAGCCAAGCTCCGGAGCCCCTTTGAAAGTTTGCCCACTTCTTTGGTCGGGAATATGTGTGCGAGACCCGAGGGACGGAGAGAGGAAACTGCCTTTGGGAAGAGGGAGTCCTACATTGGAGAACAGCACAAGAGTCTGACCCCTGACACCAATACTTTTGACCCCGGTGAGGACAACTTCTCGCACTCTCTCAACAATGGGTTTGACTGATGAGGGGAAGGTTGACCGTGTATGAGCTGTTGAAAGTGTCCAACATGAAATGTATTTAGCCAGTGTAAACACACTCAACACGCTGGCCCCCAGCCAGTCACCCATATGTGCTGTGCAAGCTCATTACCTTCTCAATAGAATTCCAGCACACCGACACAAGGGCGGCTGGAAATTGATGTACGGAGACACTGAGAGGTATAGTGTCTCCACGCACAACTGAAAAAACAGAGCTCGAGGGGCTGGATACTTGGCAGTGCTACAGAAAGCTGTGCCAATACCAGGCCTCAAGTCCATGTACAAACTATACAGTTACCTGTACAGGAGAAACAAGAACAGAGACCTCTTGTTCAAGCAGGACTTGCACATCAAGGGGCTAAGCTCCCTGCTACAGCTTTGGGTTATTGCCCATTACCAATTGAAGGGGCCACTGCAGATGGAAGCTGAAGATTTTTGCTGGCTCCAAACTGGAGCTAAAATGTTCATCAAGATTTTTTTTCCCAGCAGGGAGAAAGCTTTAAAGGCCACATAAAAACGTGTTTGTCATTATTACAGCTTCACCAGCAAAGCCATCCTGCTCGCTGTCTTCCTCACTTGCAGAGTTAAGATGATCTGGTGCTTCTGTAAGAACACAAACAATGGGAGGAGAGGAGACTATCAAGCCTTCTCCGCTATTCAATAAGAGCTGATCTGATCTTGGCCTCAGTTGCACTCTCTGCCTGTCCCCCATAATCCTTGATTCCCCTACAGTTACAAAACTGTCCAACACCACCTTGATGACCCAGCCTCCACTGTCCCTGGGCTCGAGAATTCCAAAGATTCACATCCTCCTTGGAATAAGAAACTCCTCCTCATCTCCGGCTTAATTGGGTGACCCCCTGATTCGGAAACTATATGGCCCCTTAGTTCTAGATTCCCCCTAAGAGAGGAAACATCCTCACGGCCTCTCCCCTGCCAAACCCCCTCAGAATCGACTATTTTTCAACAAGAGCACCTCACATTCCCAACCCCAGCTTCTTTGCTCAGGATCGCCCGGGGAGGCAGAAGCCTGAAAGAAAGAACTTTGGACAGATCGGCATTGGACCTTGCAGAGTGCAGCAAACATTGCCTGGTGGTCCCCGTGGAATAGAAAGAAAGGAATGATTTGCATTTACAAAGCATTTTTCACGAATCCAGAATTTCCAAAAGAACTGCACGTCAAAATAGTTACTTTCTGAGGTGTTGTCGGTATTATAATTGGAGGGGAATTGCGGCAGACAATTTGTGCACAGCGAGCTCCCAGAAACATGTCGCAAACTGTTGACTTGAGAGGTCAATACTGATCAGGGAAGCAGAGAAACTTCCACCAATCTTTCTCATAAAGCACTTCTGTTTCATGCCTCACTCGGAAGACGGCACTTCAGTCGGTGGGGCTCTCCCTCTGTGCAGCCATTGGAGACCTGGATAAAAGATACAACGCCCTCGTCCATGCAAAGGCATTCAGTGTCAACCTTTAACAATGTGAGGTGCTTTAGATTATCCTGAGGACATTGCCTCAACAACCTGGACTAGTGCAGGGTCAATTCCAGCCCCCTAGATTCGGAGTTGCAACACAGGCAAAATTAGGTTTTATTTAAAGTACCCAAGGTCCTTGGTTGAGCCCAATATACATTACAGATACCGGGGCGGGATTCTCCCATGCCGCGGCGTATGGCAGAATCGCCGTCCACGCCATTTTTCCCCGCTGTGCCAGTCCAACGCCGGCAGGCGACTCTCCGAGGAGCCGGCGCATTTGGTGCGGCGTCGGTAGCGGGCCACTGTCCACGGCCGGGCCGCCGATTCTCTGGCCTTGATGGGCCAAGCGGGTGTGCGGAAACGCAGAGTCCCGTCAGCGCCGTTCACACCAGCTCGCAGCCGGCGGGAACTCTGCGCGCAGGGTCGGGGAGCGGCCTTGTGGGGCGGGGAAAAGCGCTCCTTCACCGGGGGGGTCCTCCGATGGGGTCTGGCCCGCGATCGGGGCCCACCGATCGGCGGGCCGGCCTCTCCAGCCCCGGCCCTATTTTATTACGCGGCCGGCCCCTGAACCCCCGCGCCACGTTGCGCCGGGGCCGGCGCGTTGAGGAAGTCCCCCGCGCATTCACGGGCTGGCGCGCCGCCCGGTTGGCGCCGGGACGGGAGGCTGGAGCGGCGTGAACCGCTCCAGCACCATGCTGGCCCCCTACAGCCCGCTACCCGTTACAGCCCGCGCCCGTTTCGCGCTGTCATGAAACGCGACGTCGTCCACGACGGCGCGAACACTCTGCCTCCATTTCAGAGAATCCCGCCCAGGGTTTGTACATTTAAAACACAAGTAATCCTTTGTGATGTACAGTATTATAATTAAATGGACAGAAAATGTAACTGACTATCTACTACCTCTTTCCCAACCCTCTCCTTCCTAACTCGCCCCACTCTCTACACACAGATACACAGGCCAACAACAAAGAGGGGAGAGGTTGATGGGAAGGGAAAGAAAATATAAATAAAAATAAAAGAATAAGGATTTTTGATGCACTGCGATGTCTTCTAGTCAATGTCTTTCTGAAGTTCAGGCTTTCGTTTTGGTACCTTTTCCTTCTAGGCTTGAGACGGTTTTCTCTGTCAAGGTTGTTGACTCTCTCTGCAGACTCTGCATCTTTTCAGGTTTACAACAGAGAATGTGCCAGGGACTCACTGCTTTCAGATGAACAAAGCAGTTCTTTCAGCTTCAGGAAGCAGGAGAGAGAGAAAGTTCCAAGGTCTAAACATTTCTGCTCAGTCCTCTCAGCTTGCATCACACAGGAACCAATCACTGACCATTGCCAGGCAGAACATCGTCCCTCTCCAACCCTGTGGTTTCTAGTTAACCAATCGAACCGACTCTGTGCATACCTGATCCCCAAGATCCAAATCAGTGCCAAAGAGTCTTGCTGCTCCCCTTCAAAAAGAAACCTGGGAACACAGTGTGCTGGCAATGCAGGCTGTTCCAACAGAGTTTTCTGATTAAAGGCACATCCCGATTATGGGTCCATGGACCAAAATAATAAAAATAAAATAAAAGAAATGGGAACAAAGGAAATATACAGGAAGGACTCTGACAGCATTGAATGTCTTTGCTCTTCCCTCACACTAATAGTGACAGGAAACAAACAGAGCAACCAAGAGTGGCAGGAAACACATGGAGACCGAGCGTGGTAGGAAACACAGGGGGGCTGAGAGTGACCTTGTGATATTGCCTGCATAACCATTGTAATTTAAAGGTGCTCATCAAGGGTTAACATGGGACTGGAGAATAGCACTGCCAATGGTATGATGTATAGAGTCACACGGTAAGTGACTCTGGGGAATGGTCTAGAACAGAACTCCGTGGTAAGCAGCCTACCTGCATGGAGGTAGCACCATTCATGAACATACGTGGGATCTGTCAATACTGAAAGATGAACAATAAATGGTTCATGTTTAAATATACAAGTCTCAAGATCTCATCATGGAGACATCACTGCGCAGCATATTAGAACATGGGCTGGGATTCTCCCCTACCCGGCGGGGCAGGGGTCCCGGCGGGATGGAGTGGCAGGAACCAGTCCGGCGTCGGGCCGCCCCAAAGGTGCGGATTTCTCCGCACCTTTTGGGGCCAAGCCCTCACCGTGAGGGGCTAGGCCCGCACCGGAGTGGTTTCCGCTCCGCCGGCTGGTGTGGGAGCGTCAGCGGCTGCTGATGTAATCCTCGCGCATGCGCAGGGGGGGGTCTCTTACACGTCGGCCATGGTGAATGCTGTGGCCGAGGCAGAGGGAAAAGAGTGCCCCCACGGCACAGGCCCGCCCGCGGATCGGTGGGCCCCGATCGCGGGCCAGGCCACCGTGGGGGCACCCCCCGGGACCAGATCGCCCCACGCCTCCCCCCAGGACCCCAGAGCCCGCCCGCGCCGCCTAGTCCCGCCGGTAAGGTAGTGGTTTAATCTACGCCGGCGGGACTGGCATTCCAGCAGCGGGACTTCGGCCCATCGCAGGACAGAGATAGGTGAGCACAAATATGAAAAGAGGCTGTACTTACATTTTGGAATAGATGGTGGTCCCAAGTCTCAACACACAGAGAGCACTGGAAGAGAACCTCAAGTTTAAAAAAATGTTTATAAGACTGACAGAGTCAAATACAGAACCTGCAGACACGCTCCGAATATAACACTTCCAAGCATTATGGAAATGCTAAGATATTAGTTTTGAAAAGCACTCTAAATTGACGGGATTGGGCTTCAAATACCCTCATTTTGAAACAAAGAAAGTACGTTTGGTCCCAAACCAAAAC
Source organism: Scyliorhinus torazame (assembly GCF_047496885.1). Taxonomy (NCBI): domain Eukaryota; kingdom Metazoa; phylum Chordata; class Chondrichthyes; order Carcharhiniformes; family Scyliorhinidae; genus Scyliorhinus; species Scyliorhinus torazame. The sequence goes on along the minus strand of NC_092714.1, from coordinate 266,014,013 downwards.
AGATGCATAACCAAGTTCCAAGCCCAGTGCAGTACAGAGGGCTGGAACACTGGGCGTCATTCTCCGACCCCCCGCCGGGTCGGAGAATGGCCGTTGGCCGCCGTGAATCCCGCCCACGCCCCCGCCGAAGTCTCCGGTACCGGAGATTGGGCGGGGGCGGGAATCGGGCCGCGCCGGTTGGCGGGACCCCCCCGTTCAGTTCTCTGGCCCGGATGGGCCGAAGTCCCGCCCAGAAATTGCCTGTCCCGCCGGCGCAAATCAAAGCTGGTATTTACCGGCGGGACCAGGCGGCGTGGGCGGGCTCCGGGGTCCTGGGGGGGGGGCGCGGGGCGATCTGACCCCGGGGGGTGCCCCCACGGTGGCCTGGCCCGCGATTGGGGCCCACCGATCCGCGGGCGGGCCTGTGCCGTGGGGGCACTCTTTCCCTTCTGCCTCCGCTACGGCCTCCACCATGGTGGAGGCGGAAGAGACTCTCCCCACTGCGCCTGCGCGGGAAACTGACAGCGGCCGCTGACGCTCCCGCGCATGCGCCGCATTTCCGCACCAGCTGGCGGGGCAACAAACGCCATTTTCGCCAGCTGGCGGGGCAGAAATCCCTCCGGCGTCGGCCTAGCCCCTCAATGTTGCGGCTAGGCCGCCAAAGATGCGGACCATTCCGCACCTTTGGGCCGGCGCGATGCCCGTCTGATTGGCGCCGTTTTTGGCTCCAGTCGGCGGACATCGCGCCGTTGGGGGAGAGTTTCGCCCACTCTCTCCATTGACCGATACACATGTTGCAAGATACAACATCTGCAAAGTCTTTTCCAAGATCTACCCAGCAACAAGGATCCCAGGTTCGATTCCGGGCTTGGGTTACTGTCTGAGTGGAGTCTGCAGGTTCTCCACGTGTCTGCGTGCGTTTCCTCCGGGTGCTCCAGTTTCCTCCCACAGTCCAAAGATGTGCAGGTTAGCTGGATTGGCCATGATAAATTCCCCCTAGTGTCCAAAAAGGTTAGGTGGGGTTACTGGGTTACGGGGAAAGAGTGGATGTATGGGCTTAAGTACGGTGCTCTTTCCAAGAGCCGGTGCAGACTCGATGGGCGGAATGGCCTCCTTCTGCGCTGTAAATTCTATGAATTCTATGAACAAGATCTCAAAGAAAAGAGAGAGTAAAGCCACCTGTTTCCTAGCAATTGTCTCCTAGGAGCCTGCGTTAAAACAAATGGTCACAGCACTAAGTCTTACAGGGTAATGACATTTAAAATAGTAACTACAAGATCAAAATGGTCATGGACGGAATATTAGAAAAGACCCCAGAGAGAAGGCGGCTCCCAATAAAGGTCCAAAGGCATCAAGAGACCCCAGAGAGAGGGGGACTCCTCCGAGGGCAACTAGAGACCCCAGAGATAGGGAATCTCCGCCAAGGGCAACAGGAGACCCCAGAGAGAGGGAACCTCCACCGGGAGCAACAGGAGGCCCCAGAGAGAGGGAAACTCCACCGAGGGCAACAAGAGACCCCAGAGAGGGAAACTCCACTGAGGGCAACAAGAGACCCCAGAGAGAGGGAACCTCCACCGGGAGCAACAGGAGGCCCCAGAGGGAACCTCCACCGAGGGCAACAAGAGACCCCAGAGAGAGGGAACCTCCACCGAGGGCAACAAGAGACCCCAGAGAGAGGGAACCTCCAACGGGAGCAACAGGAGGCCCAAGAGAGAGGGAACCTCCACCGAGGGCAACAAGAGACCCCAGAGAGAGGGAACCTCCACCGAGGGCAACAAGAGACCCCAGAGAGAGGGAACCTCCAACGGGAGCAACAGGAGGCCCAAGAGAGAGGGAACCTCCACCGAGGGCAACAAGAGACCCCAGAGAGAGGGAACCTCCAACGAGGGCAACACGCGACCCCAGAAAGAAGGGAACCTCCACCGAGGGCAATAAGAGACCCCAGAGAGAGGGAACCTCCACCGAGGGCATCAAGAGACCCCAGAGAGAGGGAAACTCTACCGAGAGCAACAAGAGACTCCAGAGAGAGGGAACATCCACCAAAGGCAACAAGAGACCCCAGAGGGAGGGCTACTCCGCCAAGGGTAACAAGAGACCCCAGAAAGAAGGGAACCTCCACCGAGTGCAATAAGAGACCCCAGAGAGAGGGAACCTCCACCGAGGGCAGCAAGAGACCCCAGAGAGAGGGAACCTCCACCGAGGGCAATAAGAGACCCCAGAGAGAGGGAAACTCCACCGAGGGCAACAAGAGCCCCCAGAGAGAGGGAACCTCCACCAAGGGCAACAAGAGACTCCAGAGAGAGGGAACCTCCACCGAGGTCAACAAGAGCCCCCAGAGAGAGGGAACCTCCACCGAGGGCAACAAGAGACTCCAGAGAGAGGGAACCTCCACCGAGGGCAACAAGAGCCCCCAGAGAGAGGGAACCTCCACCGAGGGCAACAAGAGACTCCAGAGAGAGGGAACCTCCACCGAGGGCAACAAGAAGCCCCAGAGAGAGGGAACCTCCACCGAGGGCAACAAGAGACTCCAGAGAGAGGGAACCTCCACCGAGGGCAATAAGAGACCCCAGAGAGAGGGAACCTCCACCGGGAGCAACAGGAGGCCCCAGAGAGAGGGAAACTCCACCGAGGGCAACAAGAGACCCCAGAGAGGGAAACTCCACCGAGGGCAACAAGAGACCCCAGAGAGAGGGAACCTCCACCGGGAGCAACAGGAGGCCCCAGAGGGAACCTCCACCGAGGGCAACAAGAGACCCCAGAGAGAGGGAACCTCCACCGAGGGCAACAAGAGACCCCAGAGAGAGGGAACCTCCGACGGGAGCAACAGGAGGCCCAAGAGAGAGGGAACCTCCACCGAGGGCAACAAGAGACCCCAGAGAGAGGGAACCTCCAACGAGGGCAACACGCGACCCCAGAAAGAAGGGAACCTCCACCGAGGGCAATAAGAGACCCCAGAGAGAGGGAACCTCCACCGAGGGCATCAAGAGACCCCAGAGAGAGGGAAACTCTACCGAGAGCAACAAGAGACTCCAGAGAGAGGGAACATCCACCAAAGGCAACAAGAGACCCCAGAGGGAGGGCTACTCCGCCAAGGGTAACAAGAGACCCCAGAAAGAAGGGAACCTCCACCGAGTGCAATAAGAGACCCCAGAGAGAGGGAACCTCCACCGAGGGCAACAAGAGACTCCAGAGAGAGGGAAACTCCACCGAGGGCAGCAAGAGACCCCAGAGAGAGGGAACCTCCACCGAGGGCAACAAGAGACTCCAGAGAGAGGGAACCTCCACCGAGGGCAACAAGAGCCCCCAGAGAGAGGGAACCTCCACCGAGGGCAACAAGAGACTCCAGAGAGAGGGAACCTCCACCGAGGGCAACAAGAGACTCCAGAGAGAGGGAACCTCCACCAAGGGCAACAAGAAGCCCCAGAGAGAGGGAACCTCCACCGAGGGCAACAAGAGACTCCAGAGAGAGGGAACCTCCACCGAGGGCAACAAGAGTCTCCAGAGAGAGGGAACCTCCACCAAGGGCAACAAGAGACTCCAGAGAGAGGGAACCTCCACCGAGGGCAACAAGAGGCCCTAGAGAGAGGGAACCTCCACCGAGGGCAACAAGAGACTCCAGAGAGGGAACCTCCACCGGGAGCAACTGGAGGCCCCAGAGAGAGGCAACCTCCACCGAGGGCAACAAGCGGCCCCAGAGAGAGGAAACCTCCACCGAGGGCAACAAGAGACTCCAGAGAGAGGGAACCTCCACCGAGGGCAACAAGAGGCCCCAGAGAGAGGGAACCTCCACCGAGGGCAACAAGAGACTCCAGAGAAAGGGAACCTCCACCTGGAGCAACAGGAGGCCCCAGAGAGAGGGAACCTCCACCGAGGGCAACAAGAGACCCCAGAGAGAGATAACCTCCACCGAGGGCAACTAGCGGCCCCAGAGAGAGGGAACCTCCACCTAGGGCAACAAGAGACTCCAGAGAGAGGGAACCTCCACCGAGGGCCACAAGAGACTCCAGAGAGAGGGAACCTCCACCGAGGGCAACAAGAGGCCCCAGAGAGAGGGAACCTCCACCGAGGGCAACAAGAGACTCCAGAGAGAGGGAACCTCCACCGGGAGCAACAGGAGGCCCCAGAGAGAGGGAACCTCCACCGAGGGCAACAAGAGACCCCAGAGAGAGGGAACCTCCACCGAGGGCAACAAGCGGCCCCAGAGAGAGGGAACCTCCACCGGGAGCAACAGGAGGCCCCAGAGAGAGGGAACCTCCACCGGGAGCAACAGGAGGCCCCAGAGAGAGGGAACCTCCACCGAGGGCAACAAGAGACCCCAGAGAGAGGGAACGTCCACTGAGGGCAACAAGAGGCCCCAGAGAGAGGGAACCTCCACCGAGGGCAACAAGAGACTCCAGAGAGAGGGAACCTCCACCGAGGGCAACAAGAGACCCCAGAGAGAGGGAACGTCCACTGAGGGCAACAAGAGGCCCCAGAGAGAGGGAACCTCCACCGAGGGCAACAAGAGACTCCAGAGAGAGGGAACCTCCACCGAGGGCAACAAGAGACTCCAGAGAGAGGGAACCTCCACCGGGAGCAACAAGAGGCCCCAGAGGGAGGGCTACTCCGCCAAGGGTAACAAGAGACCCCAGAAAGAAGGGAACATCCACCGAGGGCAATAAGAGACCCCAGAGAGAGGGAACATCCACCGAGGGCAACAGGAGGCCCCAGAGAGAGGGAACCTCCACCGAGGGCAACAAGAGACCCCAGAGAGAGGGAAACTCCACTGAGGGCAACAAGAGACTCCAGAGAGAGGGAACCTCCACCGAGGGCAACAAGAGCCCCCGGAGAGAGGGAACCTCCACCGAGGGCAACAAGAAGCCCCAGAGAGAGGAAACCTCTACCGAGGGCAACAAGAGACTCCAGAGAGAGGGAACCTCCACCGAGGGCAACAAGAGACTCCAGAGAGAGGGAACCTCCACCGAGGGCAACAAGAGGCCCCAGAGAGGGATCCTCCACCGAGGGCAACAAGAGACTCCAGAGAGAGGGAACCTCCACCGAGGGCAACAAGAGGCCCCAGTGAGAGGGAACCTCCACCGAGGGCAACGAGAGACCCCTGAGAGAGGGAAACTCCACCGGGAGCAACAGGAGGCCCCAGAGAGAGGGAACCTCCACCGAGGGCAACAAGCGGCCCCAGAGAGAGGGAACCTCCACCGAGGGCAACAAGAGACTCCAGAGAGAGGGAACCTCCACCGAGGGCAACAAGAGACTCCAGAGAGAGGGAACCTCCACCGAGGGCAACAAGAGGCCCCAGAGCGCGGGAACATCCACCGAGGGCAACAAGAGACCCCAGAGAGAGGGAAACTCCACCGAGGGCAACAGGAGGCCCCAGATAGAGGGAACCTCCACCAAGGGCAACAAGAGACCCCAGAGAGAGGGAAACTCCACCGAGGGCAACAGGAGGCCCAAGAGAGAGGGAAACTCCACCGAGGGCAACAAGAGGCCCCAGAGCGCGGGAACATCCACCGAGGGCAACAAGAGACCCCAGAGAGAGGGAAACTCCACCGAGGGCAACAGGAGGCCCCAGATAGAGGGAACCTCCACCAAGGGCAACAAGAGACCCCAGAGAGAGGGAAACTCCACCGAGGGCAACAGGAAGCCCCAGATAGAGGGAACCTCCACCAAGGGCAACAAGAGACCCCAGAGAGAGGGAAACTCCACTGAGGGCAACAAGAGACTCCAGAGAGAGGGAACCTCCACCGAGGGCAACAAGAGCCCCCGGAGAGAGGGAACCTCCACCGAGGGCAACAAGAAGCCCCAGAGAGAGGAAACCTCCACCGAGGGCAACAAGAGACTCCAGAGAGAGGGAACCTCCACCGAGGGCAACAAGAGACTCCAGAGAGAGGGAACCTCCACCGAGGGCAACAAGAGGCCCCAGAGAGAGGGAACCTCCACCGAGGGCAACAAGAGACTCCAGAGAGAGGGAACCTCCACCGAGGGCAACAAGAGGCCCCAGTGAGAGGAAACCTCCACCGAGGGCAACAAGAGACTCCAGAGAGAGGGAACCTCCACCGAGGGCAACAAGAGACTCCAGAGAGAGGGAACCTCCACCGAGGGCAACAAGAGACCCCAGAAAGAGTGAAACTCCACCGGGAGCAACAGGCGGCCCCAGAGAGAGGGAACATCCACCGAGGGCAACAAGAGACCCCAGAGAGGGGGAACCTCCACCGAGGGCAACAGGCGGCCCCAGAGAGAGGGAACCTCCACCGAGGGCAACAAGAGACTCCAGAGAGAGGGAACCTCCACCGAGGGCAACAAGAGACTCCAGAGAGTGGGAACCTCCACCGAGGGCAACAAGCGGCCCCAGAGAGAGGGAACCTCCACCGAGGGCAACAAGAGACCCCAGAGAGAGGGAAACTCCACCGAGGGCAACAGGAGGCCCCAGATAGAGGGAACCTCCACCAAGGGCAACAAGAGACCCCAGAGAGAGGGAAACTCCACTGAGGGCAACAAGAGACTCCAGAGAGAGGGAACCTCCACCGAGGGCAACAAGAGCCCCCGGAGAGAGGGAACCTCCACCGAGGGCAACAAGAAGCCCCAGAGAGAGGAAACCTCCACCGAGGGCAACAAGAGACTCCAGAGAGAGGGAACCTCCACCGAGGGCAACAAGAGACTCCAGAGAGAGGGAACCTCCACCGAGGGCAACAAGAGGCCCCAGAGAGAGGGAACCTCCACCGAGGGCAACAAGAGACCCCAGAGAGAGTGAAACTCCACCGGGAGCAACAGGCGGCCCCAGAGAGAGGGAACCTCCACCGAGGGCAACAAGAGACCCCAGAGAGGGGGAACCTCCACCGAGGGCAACAGGCGGCCCCAGAGAGAGGGAACCTCCACCGAGGGCAACAAGAGACTCCAGAGAGAGGGAACCTCCACCGAGGGCAACAAGAGACTCCAGAGAGAGGGAAACTCCACCGAGGGCAACAAGAGGCCCCAGAGCGCGGGAACATCCACCGAGGGCAACAAGAGACCCCAGAGAGAGGGAAACTCCACCGAGGGCAACAGGAGGCCCCAGATAGAGGGAACCTCCACCAAGGGCAACAAGAGACCCCAGAGAGAGGGAAACTCCACCGAGGGCAACAGGAGGCCCCAGATAGAGGGAACCTCCACCAAGGGCAACAAGAGACCCCAGAGAGAGGGAAACTCCACTGAGGGCAACAAGAGACTCCAGAGAGAGGGAACCTCCACCGAGGGCAACAAGAGCCCCCGGAGAGAGGGAACCTCCACCGAGGGCAACAAGAAGCCCCAGAGAGAGGAAACCTCCACCGAGGGCAACAAGAGACTCCAGAGAGAGGGAACCTCCACCGAGGGCAACAAGAGACTCCAGAGAGAGGGAACCTCCACCGAGGGCAACAAGAGGCCCCAGAGAGAGGGAACCTCCACCAAGGGCAACAAGCGGCCCCAAAGAGAGGGAACCTCCACCGAGGGCAACAAGAGACTCCAGAGAGAGGGAACCTCCACCGAGGGCAACAAGAGGCCCCAGTGAGAGGGAACCTCCACCGAGGGCAACAAGAGACCCCAGAGAGAGTGAAACTCCACCGGGAGCAACAGGCGGCCCCAGAGAGAGGGAACCTCCACCGAGGGCAACAAGAGACCCCAGAGAGGGGGAACCTCCACCGAGGGCAACAGGCGGCCCCAGAGAGAGGGAACCTCCACCGAGGGCAACAAGAGACTCCAGAGAGAGGGAACCTCCACCGAGGGCAACAAGAGACTCCAGAGAGAGGGAACCTCCACCGAGGGCAACAAGAGACTCCAGAGAGAGGGAACCTCCACCGAGGGCAACAAGCGGCCCCAGAGAGAGGGAACCTCCACCGAGGGCAACAAGAGACTCCAGAGAGAGGGAACCTCCACCGAGGGCAACAAGAGACTCCAGAGAGAGGGAACCTCCACCGAGGGCAACAAGAGACTCCAGAGAGAGGGAACCTCCACCGAGGGCAACAAGAGGCCCCAGAGAGAGGGAACCTCCACCAAGGGCAACAAGCGGCCCCAGAGAGAGGGAACCTCCTCCGAGGGCAACAAGAGACTCCAGAGAGAGGGACCTCTACCGAGGGCAACAAGAGACTCCAGAGAGAGGGAACCTCCACCGAGGGCAACAAGAGGCCCCAGAGAGAGGAAAATTCCACCGAGGGCAACAAGAGACTCCAGAGAGAGGGAACCTCCACCGGGAGCAACAGGAGGCCCCAGAGAGAGGGAACCTCCACCGAGGGCAACAAGAGACCCCAGAGAGATTGAACCTCCACCGAGGGCAATAAGAGACCCCAGACAGCAGGCAAGTCCACTGAGGGCAAGAAGGCACACCAGAGAGAGGGAAACTCTGCCGAGGATAAGAAGAGACCCCAGAGGGAAGGCAGCGAGAAAATGATCACTTGAAAGAACTGTTGATTGGCCTTCAAGATGAAATTCAAAAGGAACGTGTGAGCATTCAGCTACAGGGAGAAATGGAGACTGTCTTAAATAGCAGAAGGAACGTGAGGAGGCTTTGCTGAATTACTGGAATGCTCAAGATGACGCCAGCGAGCTTCGCCAAAGGCAAGGAAAACCTGCCGAAAGAGCTTCACAAGCTACAAGAATTCCTCAGGCCGAGGTTTATTCCTCTGGAAGATTACAAAGAGAAGCAAAATGAACTTAACGTCACTCTAAACAAAGTGACGAATCGGTTGGCAGAGACCCAGCAATGTTCCATATTCTAGGAGGGAGCCCAAAGCTACCAGGAACAGTCTGAAACAGACTGGAGAGCTGGCGAGGCAGCTGGATGAAAGGGAAGAGGCACCGAAAGGAAAGGCTGGAGAAGATTCCAAGCTGCGAGCGGATAATGGGGTCACAAGTAGCTGGAGACAAATCCGGCCAATAATGAATCCAGAATGACGGACAAGGACACAGTCCTGTTGCAGCCAAAGCCGGAACAGATAGAAAGCAAGTTGGAAAATGGAAACGTGACGCTGGAGGGAGAAAAGGTGAAGGCGAATGAAAGGGTTCGTAAGGTTTGCAAAGTGACTTGAAAATAGAACAGCAAACAAATGTTAGGCTGAAATTGCGAAAGGGGTGACAGTGAAGGTCCCATTTGAAAAATGTCACAGTCCAGTGCGAACGTGGCATACCCCACGGAAGGTTCGTGTCCATTCTAGGAATGGACAGAGTGCCCCTCCCCTCCAGCAGGAATGGGACAAAAACATCATCATGTCAAAAATAAAACCAGTGTGCAATTAACAAAGAGAACTGCAATTCGAAGGAGGACAGAAAGAAAATTAAATTGAGCTCACAAGGTACCAGAACCAGAGAGATCCCCCCTCCAAACGTGACAGGCCGAGATGTGGGTGCACTGTTAAACCTCAAGGCCATCTGAATAGAGTCATCGAGTTGTACTGCATAGAAAGAGGCCCTGCAGCCGGTTATTCTAAGCAAGCCAGCAAAAACCTATAAGACGATAAGACGGTAAGAAATAGGAACAGGAGTAGGCCGTTCGGCCCCTCGAGCCTGCCCTGCCAATCAATAGGATCATGGCTGATCCGACATTCCTAACGTCCACTTTCCCGAAATTTCCCTGTAACCCTGATTCCCTTTCTGATCAAGAAAGTGACAGGAAACACACGGGGACCGAGGGTGACAGGAAACACACGGGGACTGAGAGTGACAGGAAACACACGGGAACTGAGAGTGACAGGAAACACACGGGAACTGAGAGTGACAGGAAACACACGGGAACCGAGAGTGACAGGAAACACACAGAGACTGAGAGTGACAGGAAACACACGGGGACCGAGGGTGACAGGAAACACACAGAGACTGAGAGTGACAGGAAACACATGGGGACTGAGAGTGACAGGAAACACACGGGAACCGAGAGTGACAGGAAACACACAGAGACTGAGAGTGACAGGAAACACACGGGGACCGAGAGTGACAGGAAACACACAGAGACTGAGAGTGACAGGAAACACACGGGGACCGAGGGTGACAGGAAACACACAGAGACTGAGAGTGACAGGAAACACATGGGGACTGAGAGTGACAGGAAACACACGGGAACCGAGAGTGACAGGAAACACACAGAGACTGAGAGTGACAGGAAACACACAGGGACCGAGGGCGACAGGAAACACACAGAGACTGAGAGTGACAGGAAACACACGGGAACTGAGAGTGACAGGAAACACACGGGAACCGAGAGTGACAGGAAACACACAGAGACTGAGAGTGACAGGAAACACACAGAGGCTGAGAGTGACAGGAAACACACGGGGACTGAGAGTGACAGGAAACACACAGAGACTGAGAGTGACAGGAAACACACAGAGACTGAGAGTGACAGGAAACACACGGGAACTGAGAGTGACAGGAAACACACGGGAACCGAGAGTGACAGGAAACACACGGGGACCGAGGGTGACAGGAAACACACAGAGACTGAGAGTGACAGGAAACACACAGAGACTGAGAGTGACAGGAAACACACGGGAACTGAGAGTGACAGGAAACACACGGGGACCGAGGGTGACAGGAAACACACAGAGACTGAGAGTGACAGGAAACACACAGAGACTGAGAGTGACAGGAAACACACGGGAACTGAGAGTGACAGGAAACACACGGGAACCGAGAGTGACAGGAAACACACAGAGACTGAGAGTGACAGGAAACACACAGAGACTGAGAGTGACAGGAAACACACGGGGACTGAGAGTGACAGGAAACACACAGAGACAGAGAGTGACAGGAAACACACGGGAACTGAGAGTGACAGGAAACACAGAGAGACTGAGAGTGACAGGAAACACACAGAGATTGAGAGTGACAGGAAACACACAGAGACTGAGAGTGACAGGAAACACACGGGGACTGAGAGTGACAGGAAACACACAGGAACTTAGAGTGACAGGAAACACACGGGGACTGAGAGTGACAGGAAACACACAGAGACTGCGAGTGACAGGAAACACACGAGGACTGAGAGTGACAGGAAACACACAGAGATTGAGAGTGACAGGAAACACACAGAGACTGAGAGTGACAGGAAACACACGGGGACTGAGAGTGACAGGAAACACACAGAGATTGAGAGTGACAGGAAACACACAGAGACTGAGAGTGACAGGAAACACACAGAGACTGAGAGTGACAGGAAACACACAGAGACTGAGAGTGACAGGAAACACACAGAGACTGAGAGTGACAGGAAACACACGGGAACCGAGAGTGACAGGAAACACACAGAGACTGAGAGTGACAGGAAACACACAGGGACTGAGAGTGACAGGAAACACACGGGAACCGAGAGTGACAGGAAACACACAGAGACTGAGAGTGACAGGAAACACATGGGGACTGAGAGTGACAGGAAACACACAGAGACTGAGAGTGACAGGAAACACACAGAGACTGAGAGTGACAGGAAACACACGGGGACTGAGAGTGACAGGAAACACACAGAGACTGAGAGTGACAGGAAACACATGGGGACTGAGAGTGCCAGGAAACACACGGGAACCGAGAGTGACAGGAAACACACAGAGACTGAGAGTGACAGGAAACACACAGGGACTGAGAGTGACAGGAAACACATGGGGACTGAGAGTGACAGAAAACACACAGAGACTGAGAGTGACAGGAAACACACAGAGACTGAGAGTGACAGGAAACACACAGAGACTGAGAGTGACAGGAAACACATGGGGACTGAGAGTGACAGGAAACACACAGAGACTGAGAGTGACAGGAAACACATGGGGACTGAGAGTGACAGGAAACACACAGAGACTGAGAGTGACAGGAAACACACGGGAACCGAGAGCGGCAGGAAACACACGGGGATTGAGAGTGACAGGAAACACACGGGAACCGAGAGTGACAGGAAACACACGGGAACCGAGAGTGACAGGAAACACACGGGGACTGAGAGTGACAGGAAACACACGGGAACCGAGAGTGACAGGAAACACACAGGGACTGAGAGTGACAGGAAACACACGGGGACTGAGAGTGGCACGAAACACACAGAGACTGAGAGTGACAGGAAACACACAGAGACTGAGAGTGACAGGAAACACACAGAGACTGAGAGTGACAGGAAACACACGGGAACCGAGAGTGGCAGGAAACACACGGGGACTGAGAGTGACAGGAAACACACGGGAACCGATAGTGACAGGACACACACGGGGACTGAGAGTGACAGGAAACACACGGGAACCGAGAGTGACAGGAAACATACAGGGACTGAAAGTGACAGGAAACACACGGGGACTGAGAGTGGCACGAAACACACAGAGACTGAGAGTGACAGGAAACACACGGGGACTGAGAGTGACAGGAAACACACGGGGACTGAGAGTGACAGGAAACACACGGGGACTGAGAGTGACAGGAAACAGACAGAGATTGAGAGTGACAGGAAACACACAGAGACTGAGAGTGACAGGAAACACACGGGGACTGAGAGTGACAGGAAACACACAGAGACTGAGAGTGACAGGAAACACACAGAGACTGAGAGTGACAGGAAACACACGGGAACCGAGAGTGACAGGAAACACACAGAGACTGAGAGTGACAGGAAACACACAGGGACTGAGAGTGACAGGAAACACACGGGAACCGAGAGTGACAGGAAACACACAGAGACTGAGAGTGACAGGAAACACATGGGGACTGAGAGTGACAGAAAACACACAGAGACTGAGAGTGACAGGAAACACACAGAGACTGAGAGTGACAGGAAACACACAGGGACTGAGAGTGACAGGAAACACATGGGGACTGAGAGTGACAGAAAACACACAGAGACTGAGAGTGACAGGAAACACACAGAGACTGAGAGTGACAGGAAACACACAGAGACTGAGAGTGACAGGAAACACACGGGGACGTAGAGTGACAGGAAACACACAGAGACTGAGAGTGACAGGAAACACATGGGGACTGAGAGTGACAGGAAACACACAGAGACTGAGAGTGACAGGAAACACACGGGAACCGAGAGTGGCAGGAAACACACGGGGATTGAGAGTGACAGGAAACACACGGGAACCGAGAGTGACAGGAAACACACGGGAACCGAGAGTGACAGGAAACACACGGGAACCGAGAGTGACAGGAAACACACGGGGACTGAGAGTGACTGGAAACACACGGGAACCGAGAGTGACAGGAAACACACAGGGACTGAGAGTGACAGGAAACACACGGGGACTGAGAGTGGCACGAAACACACAGAGACTGAGAGTGACAGGAAACACACATAGACTGAGAGTGACAGGAAACACACAGAGACTGAGAGTGACAGGAAACACACGGGAACCGAGAGTGGCAGGAAACACACGGGGACTGAGAGTGACAGGAAACACACGGGAACCGATAGTGACAGGACACACACGGGGACTGAGAGTGACAGGAAACACACGGGAACCGAGAGTGACAGGAAACACACAGGGACTGAAAGTGACAGGAAACACACGGGGACTGAGAGTGGCACGAAACACACAGAGACTGAGAGTGACAGGAAACACACGGGAACCGAGAGTGACAGGAAACACACGGGGACCGAGAGTGACTGGAAACACACGGGGACTGTGAGTGACAGGAAACACACGCGAACCGAGAGTGACAGGAAACACACAGGGACTGAGAGTGACTGGAAACACACGGGGACTGAGAGTGACAGGAAACACACGGGGACTGAGAGTGACTGGAAACACACGGGGACTGAGAGTGACAGGAAACACACGCGAACCGAGAGTGACAGGAAACACACAGGGACTGAAAGTGACAGGAAACACACGGGGACTGAGAGTGGCACGAAACACACAGAGACTGAGAGTGACAGGAAACACACGGGAACTGAGAGCGACAGGAAACACACAGAGACAGAGTGTGACAGGAAACACACAGAGACAGAGAGTGACAGGAAACACACGAGGGCCAAGAGTGACAGGAAACACAGCGGGACTGAGAGTGTCAGGAAACAAATGGGGACTGAGAGTGACAGGAAACACACAGAGACTGAGAGTGACAGGAAACACACGGGGACTGAGGGTGACAGGAAACACACAGGGACTGAGAGTGACAGGAAACAAACGGGGACCGAGAGTGACAGGAAACACACGGGGACCGAGAGTGACAGGAAACACACAGAGACTGAGAGTGACAGGAAACACACAGAGACTGAGAGTGACAGGAAACACACAGAGACTGTGAGTGACAGGAAACACATGGGGACTGAGAATGACAGGAAACACACAGAGGCTGAGAGTGACAGGAAACACACGGGGACTGAGAGTGACAGGAAACACACAGAGGCTGAGAGTGACAGGAAACACACGGGGACTGAGAGTGACAGGAAACACACAGAGACTGAGAGTGACAGGAAACACACAGCGACTGAGAGTGACAGGAAACACACAGAGACTGAGAGTGACAGGAAACACACAGAGACTGAGAGTGACAGGAAAAACACGGGGACTGAGAGTGACAGAAAACACACAGAGAGTGAGAGTGACAGGAAACACACAGAGACTGAGAGTGACAGGAAACACACGGGGGCTGAGAGTGACAGGAAACACACAGAGACTGAGAGTGACAGGAAACACACGCGGACTGAGAGTGACAGGAAACACACAGAGACTGAGAGTGACAGGAAACACACCGGGACTGGGAGTGATAGGAAACACACAGAGACTGAGAGTGACAGAAAACACACAGAGACTGAGAGTGACAGGAAACACACGGGGACCGAGAGTGACAGGAAACACACAGAGACCGAGAGTGACAGGAAACACACGGGGGCTGAGAGTGACAGGAAACACACAGAGACTGAGAGTGACAGGAAACACACGGGGACCGAGAGTGACAGGAAACACACGCGGACTGAGAGTGACAGGAAACACACAGAGACTGAGAGTGACAGGAAACACACGGGGACTGGGAGTGATAGGAAACACACAGAGACTGAGAGTGACAGAAAACACACAGAGACTGAGAGTGACAGGAAACACACGGGGACCGAGAGTGACAGGAAACACACAGAGACCGAGAGTGACAGGAAACACACGGGGGCTGAGAGTGACAGGAAACACACAGAGACTGAGAGTGACAGGAAACACACGGGGACCGAGAGTGACAGGAAACACACAGAGACTGAGAGTGACAGGAAACACACAGAGACTGAGAGTGACAGGAAACACACAGAGACTGAGAGTGACAGGAAAAACACGGGGACTGAGAGTGACAGAAAACACACAGAGACTGAGAGTGACAGGAAACACACAGAGAATGAGAATGACAGGAAAAACACGGGGACTGAGAGTGACAGGAAACACACAGAGACTGAGAGTGACAGGAAAAACACGGGGACTGAGAGTGACAGGAAACACACAGAGACTGAGAGTGACAGGAAACACACAGAGAATGAGAATGACAGGAAAAACACGGGGACTGAGAGTGACAGAAAACACACAGAGACTGAGAGTGACAGGAAACACACAGAGAGGGAGAGTGACAGGAAACACACAGAGACTGAGAGTGACAGGAAACACACGGGGGCTGAGAGTGACAGGAAACACACAGAGACTGAGAGTGACAGGAAACACACGCGGACTGAGAGTGACAGGAAACACACAGAGACTGAGAGTGACAGGAAACACACGGGGACTGAGAGTGACAGGAAACACAGAGACTGAGAGCGACAGGAAACACACAGAGACTGAGAGTGACAGGAAACACACGGGGACTGAGAGTGACAGGAAACACACAGAGACAGAGAGTGACAGGAAACACACGGGAACTGAGAGTGACAGGAAACACAGAGAGACTGAGAGTGACAGGAAACACACAGAGATTGAGAGTGACAGGAAACACACAGAGACTGAGAGTGACAGGAAACACACGGGGACTGAGAGTGACAGGAAACACACAGGAACTTAGAGTGACAGGAAACACACGGGGACTGAGAGTGACAGGAAACACACAGAGACTGAGAGTGACAGGAAACACACGAGGACTGAGAGTGACAGGAAACACACAGAGATTGAGAGTGACAGGAAACACACAGAGACTGAGAGTGACAGGAAACACACGGGGACTGAGAGTGACAGGAAACACACAGAGATTGAGAGTGACAGGAAACACACAGAGACTGAGAGTGACAGGAAACACACAGAGACTGAGAGTGACAGGAAACACACAGAGACTGAGAGTGACAGGAAACACACAGAGACTGAGAGTGACAGGAAACACACGGGAACCGAGAGTGACAGGAAACACACAGAGACTGAGAGTGACAGGAAACACACAGGGACTGAGAGTGACAGGAAACACACGGGAACCGAGAGTGACAGGAAACACACAGAGACTGAGAGTGACAGGAAACACATGGGGACTGAGAGTGACAGAAAACACACAGAGACTGAGAGTGACAGGAAACACACAGAGACTGAGAGTGACAGGAAACACACAGAGACTGAGAGTGACAGGAAACACACGGGGACTGAGAGTGACAGGAAACACACAGAGACTGAGAGTGACAGGAAACACATGGGGACTGAGAGTGCCAGGAAACACACGGGAACCGAGAGTGACAGGAAACACACAGAGACTGAGAGTGACAGGAAACACACAGGGACTGAGAGTGACAGGAAACACATGGGGACTGAGAGTGACAGAAAACACACAGAGACTGAGAGTGACAGGAAACACACAGAGACTGAGAGTGACAGGAAACACACAGAGACTGAGAGTGACAGGAAACACATGGGGACTGAGAGTGACAGGAAACACACAGAGACTGAGAGTGACAGGAAACACATGGGGACTGAGAGTGACAGGAAACACACAGAGACTGAGAGTGACAGGAAACACACGGGAACCGAGAGCGGCAGGAAACACACGGGGATTGAGAGTGACAGGAAACACACGGGAACCGAGAGTGACAGGAAACACACGGGAACCGAGAGTGACAGGAAACACACGGGGACTGAGAGTGACAGGAAACACACGGGAACCGAGAGTGACAGGAAACACACAGGGACTGAGAGTGACAGGAAACACACGGGGACTGAGAGTGGCACGAAACACACAGAGACTGAGAGTGACAGGAAACACACAGAGACTGAGAGTGACAGGAAACACACGGGAACCGAGAGTGGCAGGAAACACACGGGGACTGAGAGTGACAGGAAACACACGGGAACCGATAGTGACAGGACACACACGGGGACTGAGAGTGACAGGAAACACACGGGAACCGAGAGTGACAGGAAACACACAGGGACTGAAAGTGACAGGAAACACACGGGGACTGAGAGTGGCACGAAACACACAGAGACTGAGAGTGACAGGAAACACACGGGGACTGAGAGTGACAGGAAACACACGGGGACTGAGAGTGACAGGAAACACACGGGGACTGAGAGTGACAGGAAACAGACAGAGATTGAGAGTGACAGGAAACACACAGAGACTGAGAGTGACAGGAAACACACGGGGACTGAGGGTGACAGGAAACACACAGAGACTGAGAGTGACAGGAAACACACAGAGACTGAGAGTGACAGGAAACACACGGGAACCGAGAGTGACAGGAAACACACAGAGACTGAGAGTGACAGGAAACACACAGGGACTGAGAGTGACAGGAAACACACGGGAACCGAGAGTGACAGGAAACACACAGAGACTGAGAGTGACAGGAAACACATGGGGACTGAAAGTGACAGAAAACACACAGAGACTGAGAGTGACAGGAAACACACAGAGACTGAGAGTGACAGGAAACACACAGGGACTGAGAGTGACAGGAAACACATGGGGACTGAGAGTGACAGAAAACACACAGAGACTGAGAGTGACAGGAAACACACAGAGACTGAGAGTGACAGGAAACACACAGAGACTGAGAGTGACAGGAAACACACGGGGACTGAGAGTGACAGGAAACACACAGAGACTGAGAGTGACAGGAAACACATGGGGACTGAGAGTGACAGGAAACACACAGAGACTGAGAGTGACAGGAAACACACGGGAACCGAGAGTGGCAGGAAACACACGGGGATTGAGAGTGACAGGAAACACACGGGAACCGAGAGTGACAGGAAACACACGGGAACCGAGAGTGACAGGAAACACACGGGAACCGAGAGTGACAGGAAACACACGGGGACTGAGAGTGACTGGAAACACACGGGAACCGAGAGTGACAGGAAACACACAGGGACTGAGAGTGACAGGAAACACACGGGGACTGAGAGTGGCACGAAACACACAGAGACTGAGAGTGACAGGAAACACACATAGACTGAGAGTGACAGGAAACACACAGAGACTGAGAGTGACAGGAAACACACGGGAACCGAGAGTGGCAGGAAACACACGGGGACTGAGAGTGACAGGAAACACACGGGAACCGATAGTGACAGGACACACACGGGGACTGAGAGTGACAGGAAACACACGGGAACCGAGAGTGACAGGAAACACACAGGGACTGAAAGTGACAGGAAACACACGGGGACTGAGAGTGGCACGAAACACACAGAGACTGAGAGTGACAGGAAACACACGGGGACTGAGAGTGACTGGAAACACACGGGGACTGAGAGTGACAGGAAACACACGCGAACCGAGAGTGACAGGAAACACACAGAGACTGAGAGTGACAAGAAACACACGGGGACTGAGAGTGACAGGAAACACACGAGGACCAAGAGTGACAGGAAACACACCGGGACTGAGAGTGACAGGAAACACACGGGAACTGAGAGCGACAGGAAACACACAGAGACAGAGTGTGACAGGAAACACACAGAGACAGAGAGTGACAGGAAACACACGAGGGCCAAGAGTGACAGGAAACACAGCGGGACTGAGAGTGTCAGGAAACAAATGGGGACTGAGAGTGACAGGAAACACACAGAGACTGAGAGTGACAGGAAACACACGGGGACTGAGGGTGACAGGAAACACACAGGGACTGAGAGTGACAGGAAACAAACGGGGACCGAGAGTGACAGGAAACACACGGGGACCGAGAGTGACAGGAAACACACAGAGACTGAGAGTGACAGGAAACACACAGAGACTGAGAGTGACAGGAAACACACAGAGACTGAGAGTGACAGGAAACACACAGAGACTGAGAGTGACAGGAAACACATGGGGACTGAGAATGACAGGAAAAACACGAGGACCGAGAGTGACAGGAAACACACAGAGGCTGAGAGTGACAGGAAACACACGGGGACTGAGAGTGACAGGAAACACACAGAGACTGAGAGTGACAGGAAACACACAGCGACTGAGAGTGACAGGAAACACACAGAGACTGAGAGTGACAGGAAACACACAGAGACTGAGAGTGACAGGAAAAACACGGGGACTGAGAGTGACAGAAAACACACAGAGAGTGAGAGTGACAGGAAACACACAGAGACTGAGAGTGACAGGAAACACACGGGGGCTGAGAGTGACAGGAAACACACAGAGACTGAGAGTGACAGGAAACACACGCGGACTGAGAGTGACAGGAAACACACAGAGACTGAGAGTGACAGGAAACACACGGGGACTGGGAGTGACAGGAAACACACAGAGACTGAGAGTGACAGAAAACACACAGAGACTGAGAGTGACAGGAAACACACAGAGAGGGAGAGTGACAGGAAACACACAGAGACTGAGAGTGACAGGAAACACACGGGGGCTGAGAGTGACAGGAAACACACAGAGACTGAGAGTGACAGGAAACACACGCGGACTGAGAGTGACAGGAAACACACAGAGACTGAGAGTGACAGGAAACACACGGGGACTGAGAGTGACAGGAAACACAGAGACTGAGAGCGACAGGAAACACACAGAGACTGAGAGTGACAGGAAACACACGGGGACCGAGAGTGACAGGAAACACACAGAGACCGAGAGTGACAGGAAACACACAGAGACTGAGAGTGACAGGAAACACACAGAGACTGAGAGTGACAGGAAACACACGGGGACTGAGAGTGACAGGAGACACACAGAGACTGAGAGTGACAGGAAACACACAGAGACTGAGAATGACAGGAAAAACACGGGGACTGAGAGTGACAGAAAACACACAGAGAATGAGTGTGACAGGAAACACACAGAGACTGAGAGTGACAGGAAACACACGGGGACTGAGAATGACAGGAAACACACGGAACTGAGAGTGACAGGAAACACACAGAGACTGAGAGTGACAGGAAACACACGGGGACCGAGAGTGACAGAAAACACACAGAGACTGAGAGTGACAGGAAACACACAGAGACTGAGAGTAACAGGAAACACACAGAGACTGAGAGTGACAGGAAACACACAGAGACTGAGAGTGACAGAAAACACACAGAGACTGAGAGTGACAGGAAACACACAGAGACTGAGAGTGACAGGAAACACACGGGAACCGAGAGTGACAGGAAACACACAGAGACTGAGTGTGACAGGAAACACACAGAGGCTGAGAGTGACAGGAAACACACGGGAACCGAGAGTGACAGGAAACACGAGGGGACTGAGAGCGACAGGAAGCACACAGAGACTGAGAGTGACAGGCAACACACGGGAACCGAGATTGACAGGAAACACACGAGGACCGAGAATGACAGGAAACACACGAGGACCGAGAGTGACAGGAAACACACAGAGACTGAGATTGACAGGAAACACACAGGAACCGAGAGTGACAGGAAACACACAGAGACTGAGAGTGACAGGAAACACACGGGGACTGAGAGTGACAGGAAACACACGGGGACTGAGAGTGACAGGAAACACACAGAGACTGAGAGTGACAGGAAACACACGGGGACTGAGAGTGACAGGAAACACACGGGGACTGAGAGTGACAGGAAACACACAGAGACTGAGAGTGACAGGAAACACACGGGGACTGAGAGTGACAGGAAACACACGGGAACCGAGAGTGACAGGAAACACATGGAGACTGAGAGTGACAGGAAACACACGGGGACTGAGAGTGACAGGAAACACACAGAGACTGAGAGTGACAGGAAACACACAGGGACTGAGAGTGACAGGAAACACACAGAGACTGAGAGTGACAGGAAACACACGGGAACCGAGAGTGACAGGAAACACACAGGGACAGAGAGTGACAGGAAACACACGGAGGAGAGTGACAGGAAACACACAGAGACTGAGAGTGACAGGAAACACACAGGGACTGAGAGTGACAGGAAACACATGGGGACTGAGAGTGACAGAAAACACACAGAGACTGAGAGTGACAGGAAACACACAGAGACTGAGAGTGACAGGAAACACACAGAGACTGAGAGTGACAGGAAACACACGGGGACTGAGAGTGACAGGAAACACACAGAGACTGAGAGTGACAGGAAACACATGGGGACTGAGAGTGACAGGAAACACACAGAGACTGAGAGTGACAGGAAACACACGGGAACCGAGAGTGGCAGGAAACACACGGGGATTGAGAGTGACAGGAAACACACGGGAACCGAGAGTGACAGGAAACACACGGGAACCGAGAGTGACAGGAAACACACGGGAACCGAGAGTGACAGGAAACACACGGGGACTGAGAGTGACTGGAAACACACGGGAACCGAGAGTGACAGGAAACACACAGGGACTGAGAGTGACAGGAAACACACGGGGACTGAGAGTGGCACGAAACACACAGAGACTGAGAGTGACAGGAAACACACATAGACTGAGAGTGACAGGAAACACACAGAGACTGAGAGTGACAGGAAACACACGGGAACCGAGAGTGGCAGGAAACACACGGGGACTGAGAGTGACAGGAAACACACGGGAACCGATAGTGACAGGACACACACGGGGACTGAGAGTGACAGGAAACACACGGGAACCGAGAGTGACAGGAAACACACAGGGACTGAAAGTGACAGGAAACACACGGGGACTGAGAGTGGCACGAAACACACAGAGACTGAGAGTGACAGGAAACACACGGGGACTGAGAGTGACTGGAAACACACGGGGACTGAGAGTGACAGGAAACACACGCGAACCGAGAGTGACAGGAAACACACAGAGACTGAGAGTGACAAGAAACACACGGGGACTGAGAGTGACAGGAAACACACGAGGACCAAGAGTGACAGGAAACACACCGGGACTGAGAGTGACAGGAAACACACGGGAACTGAGAGCGACAGGAAACACACAGAGACAGAGTGTGACAGGAAACACACAGAGACAGAGAGTGACAGGAAACACACGAGGGCCAAGAGTGACAGGAAACACAGCGGGACTGAGAGTGTCAGGAAACAAATGGGGACTGAGAGTGACAGGAAACACACAGAGACTGAGAGTGACAGGAAACACACGGGGACTGAGGGTGACAGGAAACACACAGGGACTGAGAGTGACAGGAAACAAACGGGGACCGAGAGTGACAGGAAACACACGGGGACCGAGAGTGACAGGAAACACACAGAGACTGAGAGTGACAGGAAACACACAGAGACTGAGAGTGACAGGAAACACACAGAGACTGAGAGTGACAGGAAACACACAGAGACTGAGAGTGACAGGAAACACATGGGGACTGAGAATGACAGGAAAAACACGAGGACCGAGAGTGACAGGAAACACACAGAGGCTGAGAGTCACAGGAAACACACGGGGACTGAGAGTGACAGGAAACACACAGAGACTGAGAGTGACAGGAAACACACAGCGACTGAGAGTGACAGGAAACACACAGAGACTGAGAGTGACAGGAAACACACAGAGACTGAGAGTGACAGGAAAAACACGGGGACTGAGAGTGACAGAAAACACACAGAGAGTGAGAGTGACAGGAAACACACAGAGACTGAGAGTGACAGGAAACACACGGGGGCTGAGAGTGACAGGAAACACACAGAGACTGAGAGTGACAGGAAACACACGCGGACTGAGAGTGACAGGAAACACACAGAGACTGAGAGTGACAGGAAACACACGGGGACTGGGAGTGACAGGAAACACACAGAGACTGAGAGTGACAGAAAACACACAGAGACTGAGAGTGACAGGAAACACACAGAGAGGGAGAGTGACAGGAAACACACAGAGACTGAGAGTGACAGGAAACACACGGGGGCTGAGAGTGACAGGAAACACACAGAGACTGAGAGTGACAGGAAACACACGCGGACTGAGAGTGACAGGAAACACACAGAGACTGAGAGTGACAGGAAACACACGGGGACTGAGAGTGACAGGAAACACAGAGACTGAGAGCGACAGGAAACACACAGAGACTGAGAGTGACAGGAAACACACGGGGACCGAGAGTGACAGGAAACACACAGAGACCGAGAGTGACAGGAAACACACAGAGACTGAGAGTGACAGGAAACACACAGAGACTGAGAGTGACAGGAAACACACGGGGACTGAGAGTGACAGGAGACACACAGAGACTGAGAGTGACAGGAAACACACAGAGACTGAGAATGACAGGAAAAACACGGGGACTGAGAGTGACAGAAAACACACAGAGAATGAGTGTGACAGGAAACACACAGAGACTGAGAGTGACAGGAAACACACGGGGACTGAGAATGACAGGAAACACACGGAACTGAGAGTGACAGGAAACACACAGAGACTGAGAGTGACAGGAAACACACGGGGACCGAGAGTGACAGAAAACACACAGAGACTGAGAGTGACAGGAAACACACAGAGACTGAGAGTAACAGGAAACACACAGAGACTGAGAGTGACAGGAAACACACAGAGACTGAGAGTGACAGAAAACACACAGAGACTGAGAGTGACAGGAAACACACAGAGACTGAGAGTGACAGGAAACACACGGGAACCGAGAGTGACAGGAAACACACAGAGACTGAGTGTGACAGGAAACACACAGAGGCTGAGAGTGACAGGAAACACACGGGAACCGAGAGTGACAGGAAACACGAGGGGACTGAGAGCGACAGGAAGCACACAGAGACTGAGAGTGACAGGCAACACACGGGAACCGAGATTGACAGGAAACACACGAGGACCGAGAATGACAGGAAACACACGAGGACCGAGAGTGACAGGAAACACACAGAGACTGAGATTGACAGGAAACACACAGGAACCGAGAGTGACAGGAAACACACAGAGACTGAGAGTGACAGGAAACACACGGGGACTGAGAGTGACAGGAAACACACGGGGACTGAGAGTGACAGGAAACACACAGAGACTGAGAGTGACAGGAAACACACGGGGACTGAGAGTGACAGGAAACACACGGGGACTGAGAGTGACAGGAAACACACAGAGACTGAGAGTGACAGGAAACACACGGGGACTGAGAGTGACAGGAAACACACGGGAACCGAGAGTGACAGGAAACACATGGAGACTGAGAGTGACAGGAAACACACGGGGACTGAGAGTGACAGGAAACACACAGAGACTGAGAGTGACAGGAAACACACAGGGACTGAGAGTGACAGGAAACACACAGAGACTGAGAGTGACAGGAAACACACGGGAACCGAGAGTGACAGGAAACACACAGGGACAGAGAGTGACAGGAAACACACGGAGGAGAGTGACAGGAAACACACAGAGACTGAGAGTGACAGGAAAGACACGGGGACTGAGAGTGACAGGAAACACACGAGGACCAAGAGTGACAGGAAACACACCGGGACTGAGAGTGACAGGAAACACACGGGGACTGAGAGTGACAGGAAACACACGGGAACCGAGAGTGACAGGAAACACACGGGGACTGAGAGTGACAGGAAACACACGGGAACCGAGAGTGACAGGAAACACACGGGGACTGAGAGTGACAGGAAACACACGGGAACCGAGAGTGACAGGAAACACACGGGAACCGAGAGTGACAGGAAACACACAGCGACTGAGAGTGACAGGAAACACACGGGGACTGAGAGTGACAGGAAACACACAGAGACTGAGAGTGACAGGAAACACACAGAGACTGAGAGTGACAGGAAACACACAGAGATTGAGAGTGACAGGAAACACATAGAGACTGAGAGTGACAGGAAACACACGGGAACCGAGAGTGACAGGAAACACACAGAGACTGAGAGTGACAAGAAACACACGGGGACTGAGAGTGACAGGAAACACACAGAGACTGAGAGTGACAGGAAACACACGGGGACTGAGAGTGACAGGAAACACACGGGGACTGAGAGTGACAGGAAACACACAGAGACTGAGAGTGACAGGAAACACACGGGGACTGAGAGTGACAGGAAACACACGGGAACCGAGAGTGACAGGAAACACATGGAGACTGAGAGTGACAGGAAACACACGGGGACTGAGAGTGACAGGAAACACACAGAGACTGAGAGTGACAGGAAACACACAGGGACTGAGAGTGACAGGAAACACACAGAGACTGAGAGTGACAGGAAACACACGGGAACCGAGAGTGACAGGAAACACACAGGGACAGAGAGTGACAGGAAACACACGGAGGAGAGTGACAGGAAACACACAGAGACTGAGAGTGACAGGAAACACACAGGGACTGAGAGTGACAGGAAACACATGGGGACTGAGAGTGACAGAAAACACACAGAGACTGAGAGTGACAGGAAACACACAGAGACTGAGAGTGACAGGAAACACACAGAGACTGAGAGTGACAGGAAACACACGGGGACTGAGAGTGACAGGAAACACACAGAGACTGAGAGTGACAGGAAACACATGGGGACTGAGAGTGACAGGAAACACACAGAGACTGAGAGTGACAGGAAACACACGGGAACCGAGAGTGGCAGGAAACACACGGGGATTGAGAGTGACAGGAAACACACGGGAACCGAGAGTGACAGGAAACACACGGGAACCGAGAGTGACAGGAAACACACGGGAACCGAGAGTGACAGGAAACACACGGGGACTGAGAGTGACTGGAAACACACGGGAACCGAGAGTGACAGGAAACACACAGGGACTGAGAGTGACAGGAAACACACGGGGACTGAGAGTGGCACGAAACACACAGAGACTGAGAGTGACAGGAAACACACATAGACTGAGAGTGACAGGAAACACACAGAGACTGAGAGTGACAGGAAACACACGGGAACCGAGAGTGGCAGGAAACACACGGGGACTGAGAGTGACAGGAAACACACGGGAACCGATAGTGACAGGACACACACGGGGACTGAGAGTGACAGGAAACACACGGGAACCGAGAGTGACAGGAAACACACAGGGACTGAAAGTGACAGGAAACACACGGGGACTGAGAGTGGCACGAAACACACAGAGACTGAGAGTGACAGGAAACACACGGGGACTGAGAGTGACTGGAAACACACGGGGACTGAGAGTGACAGGAAACACACGCGAACCGAGAGTGACAGGAAACACACAGAGACTGAGAGTGACAAGAAACACACGGGGACTGAGAGTGACAGGAAACACACGAGGACCAAGAGTGACAGGAAACACACCGGGACTGAGAGTGACAGGAAACACACGGGAACTGAGAGCGACAGGAAACACACAGAGACAGAGTGTGACAGGAAACACACAGAGACAGAGAGTGACAGGAAACACACGAGGGCCAAGAGTGACAGGAAACACAGCGGGACTGAGAGTGTCAGGAAACAAATGGGGACTGAGAGTGACAGGAAACACACAGAGACTGAGAGTGACAGGAAACACACGGGGACTGAGGGTGACAGGAAACACACAGGGACTGAGAGTGACAGGAAACAAACGGGGACCGAGAGTGACAGGAAACACACGGGGACCGAGAGTGACAGGAAACACACAGAGACTGAGAGTGACAGGAAACACACAGAGACTGAGAGTGACAGGAAACACACAGAGACTGAGAGTGACAGGAAACACACAGAGACTGAGAGTGACAGGAAACACATGGGGACTGAGAATGACAGGAAAAACACGAGGACCGAGAGTGACAGGAAACACACAGAGGCTGAGAGTCACAGGAAACACACGGGGACTGAGAGTGACAGGAAACACACAGAGACTGAGAGTGACAGGAAACACACAGCGACTGAGAGTGACAGGAAACACACAGAGACTGAGAGTGACAGGAAACACACAGAGACTGAGAGTGACAGGAAAAACACGGGGACTGAGAGTGACAGAAAACACACAGAGAGTGAGAGTGACAGGAAACACACAGAGACTGAGAGTGACAGGAAACACACGGGGGCTGAGAGTGACAGGAAACACACAGAGACTGAGAGTGACAGGAAACACACGCGGACTGAGAGTGACAGGAAACACACAGAGACTGAGAGTGACAGGAAACACACGGGGACTGGGAGTGACAGGAAACACACAGAGACTGAGAGTGACAGAAAACACACAGAGACTGAGAGTGACAGGAAACACACAGAGAGGGAGAGTGACAGGAAACACACAGAGACTGAGAGTGACAGGAAACACACGGGGGCTGAGAGTGACAGGAAACACACAGAGACTGAGAGTGACAGGAAACACACGCGGACTGAGAGTGACAGGAAACACACAGAGACTGAGAGTGACAGGAAACACACGGGGACTGAGAGTGACAGGAAACACAGAGACTGAGAGCGACAGGAAACACACAGAGACTGAGAGTGACAGGAAACACACGGGGACCGAGAGTGACAGGAAACACACAGAGACCGAGAGTGACAGGAAACACACAGAGACTGAGAGTGACAGGAAACACACAGAGACTGAGAGTGACAGGAAACACACGGGGACTGAGAGTGACAGGAGACACACAGAGACTGAGAGTGACAGGAAACACACAGAGACTGAGAATGACAGGAAAAACACGGGGACTGAGAGTGACAGAAAACACACAGAGAATGAGTGTGACAGGAAACACACAGAGACTGAGAGTGACAGGAAACACACGGGGACTGAGAATGACAGGAAACACACGGAACTGAGAGTGACAGGAAACACACAGAGACTGAGAGTGACAGGAAACACACGGGGACCGAGAGTGACAGAAAACACACAGAGACTGAGAGTGACAGGAAACACACAGAGACTGAGAGTAACAGGAAACACACAGAGACTGAGAGTGACAGGAAACACACAGAGACTGAGAGTGACAGAAAACACACAGAGACTGAGAGTGACAGGAAACACACAGAGACTGAGAGTGACAGGAAACACACGGGAACCGAGAGTGACAGGAAACACACAGAGACTGAGTGTGACAGGAAACACACAGAGGCTGAGAGTGACAGGAAACACACGGGAACCGAGAGTGACAGGAAACACGAGGGGACTGAGAGCGACAGGAAGCACACAGAGACTGAGAGTGACAGGCAACACACGGGAACCGAGATTGACAGGAAACACACGAGGACCGAGAATGACAGGAAACACACGAGGACCGAGAGTGACAGGAAACACACAGAGACTGAGATTGACAGGAAACACACAGGAACCGAGAGTGACAGGAAACACACAGAGACTGAGAGTGACAGGAAACACACGGGGACTGAGAGTGACAGGAAACACACGGGGACTGAGAGTGACAGGAAACACACAGAGACTGAGAGTGACAGGAAACACACGGGGACTGAGAGTGACAGGAAACACACGGGGACTGAGAGTGACAGGAAACACACAGAGACTGAGAGTGACAGGAAACACACGGGGACTGAGAGTGACAGGAAACACACGGGAACCGAGAGTGACAGGAAACACATGGAGACTGAGAGTGACAGGAAACACACGGGGACTGAGAGTGACAGGAAACACACAGAGACTGAGAGTGACAGGAAACACACAGGGACTGAGAGTGACAGGAAACACACAGAGACTGAGAGTGACAGGAAACACACGGGAACCGAGAGTGACAGGAAACACACAGGGACAGAGAGTGACAGGAAACACACGGAGGAGAGTGACAGGAAACACACAGAGACTGAGAGTGACAGGAAAGACACGGGGACTGAGAGTGACAGGAAACACACGAGGACCAAGAGTGACAGGAAACACACCGGGACTGAGAGTGACAGGAAACACACGGGGACTGAGAGTGACAGGAAACACACGGGAACCGAGAGTGACAGGAAACACACGGGGACTGAGAGTGACAGGAAACACACGGGAACCGAGAGTGACAGGAAACACACGGGGACTGAGAGTGACAGGAAACACACGGGAACCGAGAGTGACAGGAAACACACGGGAACCGAGAGTGACAGGAAACACACAGCGACTGAGAGTGACAGGAAACACACGGGGACTGAGAGTGACAGGAAACACACAGAGACTGAGAGTGACAGGAAACACACAGAGACTGAGAGTGACAGGAAACACACAGAGATTGAGAGTGACAGGAAACACATAGAGACTGAGAGTGACAGGAAACACACGGGAACCGAGAGTGACAGGAAACACACAGAGACTGAGAGTGACAAGAAACACACGGGGACTGAGAGTGACAGGAAACACACGAGGACCAAGAGTGACAGGAAACACACGGGAACTGAGAGCGACAGGAAACGCACAGAGACAGAGAGTGACAGGAAACACACAGAGACAGAGAGTGACAGGAAACACACGAGGACCAAGAGTGACAGGAAACACAGCGGGACTGAGAGTGACAGGAAACAAATGGGGACTGAGAGTGACAGGAAACACACAGAGACTGAGAGTGACAGGAAACACACGGGGACTCAGGGTGACAGGAAACACACAGGGACTGAGAGTGACAGGAAACTAACGGGGACCGAGAGTGACAGGAAACACACGGGGACCGAGAGTGACAGGAAACACACAGAGACTGAGAGTGACAGGAAACACACAGAGACTGAGAGTGACAGGAAACACACAGAGACTGAGAGTGACAGGAAACACATGGGGACTGAGAATGACAGGAAAAACACGAGGACCGAGAGTGACAGGAAACACACAGAGGCTGAGAGTGACAGGAAACACACGGGGACTGAGAGTGACAGGAAACACACAGAGACTGAGAGTGACAGGAAACACACAGCGACTGAGAGTGACAGGAAACCCACAGAGACTGAGAGTGACAGAAAACACACGGGGACTGAGAATGACAGGAAAAACACGAGGACCGAGAGTGACAGAAAACACACAGAGACTGAGAGTGACAGGAAACACACAGAGACTGAGAGTGACAGGAAACACACAGAGACCGAGAGTGACAGGAAACACACGGGGGCTGAGAGTGACAGGAAACACACAGAGACTGAAAGTGACAGGAAACACACGGGGACCGAGAGTGACAGGAAACACACAGAGAACGAGAGTGACAGGAAACACACAGAGACTGAGAGTGACAGGAAACACACAGAGACTGAGAGTGACAGGAAACACACGGGGGCTGAGAGTGACAGGAAACACACAGAGACTGAGAGTGACAGGAAACACACGTGGACTGAGAGTGACAGGAAACACACAGAGACTGAGAGTGACAGGAAACACACGGGGACTGGGAGTGACAGGAAACACACAGAGACTGAGAGTGACAGGAAACACACAGAGACTGAGAGTGACAGGAAACACACGGGGACCGAGAGTGACAGGAAACACACAGAGACCGAGAGTGACAGGAAACACACGGGGGCTGAGAGTGACAGGAAACACACAGAGACTGAGAGTGACAGGAAACACACGGGGACCGAGGGTGACAGTAAACACACAGAGACCGAGAGTGACAGGAAACACACAGAGACTGAGAGTGACAGTAAACACACAGAGACTGAGAGTGACAGGAAACACACGGGGACTGAGAGTGACAGGAGACACACAGAGACTGAGAGTGACAGGAAACACACAGAGACTGAGAATGACAGGAAAAACACGGGGACTGAGAGTGACAGAAAACACACAGAGACTGAGAGTGACAGGAAACACACAGAGAGGGAGAGTGACAGGAAACACACAGAGACTGAGAGTGACAGGAAACACACGGGGGCTGACAGTGACAGGAAACACACAGAGACTGAGAGTGACAGGAAACACACGCGGACTGAGAGTGACAGGAAACACACAGAGACTGAGAGTGACAGGAAACACACGGGGACTGAGAGTGACAGGAAACACAGAGACTGAGAGCGACAGGAAACACACAGAGACTGAGAGTGACAGGAAACACACGGGGACTGAGAGTGACAGGAAACACACAGAGACCGAGAGTGACAGGAAACACACAGAGACTGAGAGTGACAGGAAACACACAGAGACTGAGAGTGACAGGAAACACACGGGGACTGAGAGTGACAGGAGACACACAGAGACTGAGAGTGACAGGAAACACACAGAGACTGAGAATGACAGGAAAAACACGGGGACTGAGAGTGACAGAAAACACACAGAGAATGAGTGTGACAGGAAACACACAGAGACTGAGAGTGACAGGAAACACACGGGGACTGAGAATGACAGGAAACACACGGAACTGAGAGTGACAGGAAACACACAGAGACTGAGAGTGACAGGAAACACAGGGGGACCGAGAGTGACAGAAAACACACAGAGACTGAGAGTGACAGGAAACACACAGAGACTGAGAGTAACAGGAAACACACAGAGACTGAGAGTGACAGGAAACACACAGAGACTGAGAGTGACAGGAAACACACAGAGACTGAGAGTGACAGGAAACACACAGAGACTGAGTGTGACAGGAAACACACAGAGGCTGAGAGTGACAGGAAACACACGGGAACCGAGAGTGACAGGAAACACGAGGGGACTGAGAGCGACAGGAAGCACACAGAGACTGAGAGTGACAGGAAACACACGGGAACCGAGAATGACAGGAAACACACGAGGACCGAGAGTGACAGGAAACACACAGTGACTGAGATTGACAGGAAACACACAGGAACCGAGAGTGACAGGAAACACACAGAGACTGAGAGTCACAGGAAACACACGGGGACTGAGAGTGACAGGAAACACACGGGGACTGAGAGTGACAGGAAACACACAGAGACTGAGAGTGACAGGAAACACACGGGGACTGAGAGTGACAGGAAACACACGGGGACTGAGAGTGACAGGAAAGACACAGAGACTGAGAGTGACAGGAAACACACGGGGAATGAGAGTGACAGGAAACACACGGGAACCGAGAGTGACAGGAAACACATGGAGACTGAGAGTGACAGGAAACACACGGGGACTGAGAGTGACAGGAAACACACAGAGACTGAGAGTGACAGGAAACACACGGGAACGGAGAGTGACAGAAAACACACGGGGACTGAGAGTGACAGGAAACACACGGGAACCGAGAGTGACAGGAAACACACAGACTGAGAGTGGCAGGAAACACACGGGGACTGAGAGTGACAGGAAACACACAGAGACTGAGAGTGACAGGAAACACACGGGAACCGAGAGTGACAGGAAACACACAGGGACAGAGAGTGACAGGAAACACACGGGGAAGGAGAGTGACAGGAAACACACAGAGACTGAGAGTGACAGGAAAGACACGGGGACTGAGAGTGACAGGAAACACACCGGGACTGAGAGTGACAGGAAACACACGGGGACTGAGAGTGACAGGAAACACACGGGAACCGAGAGTGACAGGAAACACACGGGGACTGAGAGTGACAGGAAACACACGGGAACCGAGAGTGACAGGAAACACACGGGGACTGAGAGTGACAGGAAACACACGGGAACCGAGAGTGACAGGAAACACACGGGAACCGAGAGTGACAGGAAACACACAGCGACTGAGAGTGACAGGAAACACACGGGGACTGAGAGTGACAGGAAACACACAGAGACTGAGAGTGACAGGAAACACACAGAGACTGAGAGTGACAGGAAACACACAGAGATTGAGAGTGACAGGAAACACATAGAGACTGAGAGTGACAGGAAACACACAGAGACTGAGAGTGACAGGAAACACACAGAGACTGAGAGTGACAGGAAACACACAGAGACTGAGAGTGACAGGAAACACACAGAGACTGAGAGTGACAGGAAACACACGGGGACTGAGAGTGACAGCAAACACACAGAGACTAAGAGTGACAGGAAACACACAGAGACTGAGAGTGACAGGAAACACACAGAGACTGAGAGTGACAGGAAACACACAGAGGCTGAGAGTGACAGGAAACACGAGGGGACTGAGAGCGACAGGAAGCACACAGAGACTGAGAGTGACAGGAAACACACGGGAACCGAGATTGACAGGAAACACACGAGGACCGAGAATGACAGGAAACACACGAGGACCGAGAGTGACAGGAAACACACAGAGACTGAGATTGACAGGAAACACACAGGAACCGAGAGTGACACGAAACACACAGAGACTGAGAGTGACAGGAAACACACGGGGACTGAGAGTGACAGGAAACACACGGGGACTGAGAGTGACAGGAAACACACAGAGACTGAGAGTGACAGGAAACACACGGGGACTGAGAGTGACAGGAAACACACGGGGACTGAGAGTGACAGGAAAGACACAGAGACTGAGTGTGACAGGAAACACACGGGGACTGAGAGTGACAGGAAACACACGGGAACCGAGAGTGACAGGAAACACACAGCGACTGAGAGTGACAGGAAACACACGGGGACTGAGAGTGACAGGAAACACACAGAGACTGAGAGTGACAGGAAACACACAGAGACTGAGAGTGACAGGAAACACACAGAGATTGAGAGTGACAGGAAACACATAGAGACTGAAAGTGACAGGAAACACACAGAGACTGAGAGTGACAGGAAACACACAGAGACTGAGAGTGACAGGAAACACACAGAGACTGAGAGTGACAGGAAACACACAGAGACTGAGAGTGACAGGAAACACACGGGGACTGAGAGTGACAGCAAACACACAGAGACTAAGAGTGACAGGAAACACACAGAGACTGAGAGTGACAGGAAACACACAGAGACTGAGAGTGACAGGAAACACACAGAGGCTGAGAGTGACAGGAAACACACGGGAACCGAGAGTGACAGGAAACACGAGGGGACTGAGAGCGACAGGAAGCACACAGAGACTGAGAGTGACAGGAAACACACGGGAACCGAGATTGACAGGAAACACACGAGGACCGAGAATGACAGGAAACACACGAGGACCGAGAGTGACAGGAAACACACAGAGACTGAGATTGACAGGAAACACACAGGAACCGAGAGTGACAGGAAACACATGGAGACTGAGAGTGACAGGAAACACACGGGGACTGAGAGTGACAGGAAACACACAGAGACTGAGAGTGACAGGAAACACACGGGAACGGAGAGTGACAGGAAACACACGGGGACTGAGAGTGACAGGAAACACACGGGAACCGAGAGTGACAGGAAACACACAGACTGAGAGTGGCAGGAAACACACGGGGACTGAGAGTGACAGGAAACACACAGAGACTGAGAGTGACAGGAAACACACGGGAACCGAGAGTGACAGGAAACACACAGGGACAGAGAGTGACAGGAAACACACGGGGAAGGAGAGTGACAGGAAACACACAGAGACTGAGAGTGACAGGAAAGACACGGGGACTGAGAGTGACAGGAAACACACGAGGACCAAGAGTGACAGGAAACACACCGGGACTGAGAGTGACAGGAAACACACGGGGACTGAGAGTGACAGGAAACGCACGGGAACCGAGAGTGACAGGAAACACACGGGGACTGAGAGTGACAGGAAACACACGGGAACCGAGAGTGACAGGAAACACACGGGGACTGAGAGTGACAGGAAACACACGGGAACCGAGAGTGACAGAAAACACACGGGAACCGAGAGTGACAGGAAACACACAGCGACTGAGAGTGACAGGAAACACACGGGGACTGAGAGTGACAGGAAACACACAGAGACTGAGAGTGACAGAAAACACACAGAGACTGAGAGTGACAGGAAACACACAGAGATTGAGAGTGACAGGAAACACATAGAGACTGAGAGTGACAGGAAACACACAGAGACTGAGAGTGACAGGAAACACACAGAGACTGAGAGTGACAGGAAACACACAGAGACTGAGAGTGACAGGAAACACACAGAGACTGAGAGTGACAGGAAACACACGGGGACTGAGAGTGACAGCAAACACACAGAGACTAAGAGTGACAGAAAACACACAGAGACTGAGAGTGACAGGAAACACACAGAGACTGAGAGTGACAGGAAACACACAGAGTTTGAGAGTGACAGGAAACACACGGGGACTCAGAATGACAGGAAAAACACGAGTACCGAGAGTGACAGGAAACACACAGAGACTGAGAGTGACAGGAAACACACAGAGACTGAGAGTGACAGGAAACACACAGAGACTGAGAGTGACAGGAAACATACGGGGGCTGAGAGTGACAGGAAACACACAGAGACTGAGAGTGACAGGCAACACACGCGGACTGAGAGTGACAGGAAACACACAGAGACTGAGAGTGACAGGAAACACACGGGGACTGAGAGTGACAGGAAACACACAGAGACTGAGAGTGACAGGAAACACACGGGGACTGAGAGTGACAGGAAACACACGGAGACCGAGAGTGGCAGGAAACACACAGAGACCGAGAGTGACAGGAAACACACAGAGACTGAGAGTGACAGGAAACACACAGAGACTGAGAGTGACAGGAAACACACGGGGACTGAGAGTGACAGGAAACACACAGAGACTGAGAGTGATAGGAAACACACAGAGACTGAGAATGACAGGAAAAACACGGGGACTGAGAGTGACAGAAAACACACAGAGACTGAGTGTGACAGGAAACACACAGAGACTGAGAGTGACAGGAAACACACGGGGACTGAGAATGACAGGAAACACACGGGGACTGAGAGTAACAGGAAACACACAGAGACTTAGAGTGACAGGAAACACACGGGGACCGAGAGTGACAGGAAACACACAGAGACTGAGAGTGACAGGAAACACACAGAGACTGAGTGTGACAGGAACCACACAGAGGCTGAGAGTGACAGGAAACACATGGGAACCGAGAGTAACAGGAAACACACAGAGACTGAGAGTGACAGGAAACACACAGAGACTGAGTGTGACAGGAAACACACAGAGGCTGAGAGTGACAGGAAACACACGGGAACCGAGAGTGACAGGAAACACGAGGGGACTGAGAGCGACAGGAAGCACACAGAGACTGAGAGTGACAGGAAACACACGGGAACCGAGATTGACAGGAAACACACAGAGACTGAGAGTGACAGGAAACACACAGAGACTGAGAGTGACAGGAAACACACGAGGACCGAGAATGACAGGAAACACACAGAGACTGAGAGTGACAGGAAACACACGGGAACCGAGAGTGACAGGAAACACACAGAGACTGAGAGTGACAGGAAACACACAGAGACTGAGAGTGACAGGAAACACACAGAGACTTAGAGTGACAGGAAACACACGGGAACCGAGAGTGACAGGAAACACACGGGGACTGAGAGTGACAGGAAACACACGGGAACCGAGAGTGACAGGAAACACACGGGGACTGAGAGTGACAGGAAATACACAGAGACTGAGAGTGACAGGAAACACACGGGGACTGAGAGTGACAGGAAACACACAGAGACTGAGAGTGACAGGAAACACACAGAGACTGAGAGTGACAGGAAACACACGGGGACTGAGAGTGACAGGAAACACACGGGAACCGAGAGTGACAGGAAACGCACGGGAACCGAGAGTGACAGGAAACACACGCGACTGAGAACGACAGGAAACACGCGGGGACTGAGAGTGACAGGAAACACACGGGAACCGAGAGTGACAGGAAACACACGGGAACCGAGAGTGACAGGAAACACACGGGGACTGAGAATGACAGGAAACACACGGCCACCGAGAGTGACAGGAAACACACGGGAACCGAGAGTGACAGGAAACACACGGGGACTGAGAGTGACAGGAAACACACGGGAACCGAGAGTGACAGGAAACACACGGGGACTGAGAGTGACAGGAAACACACGGGAACCGAGAGTGACAGGAAACACACGGGGGCTGAGAGTGACAGGAAACACACAGAGACTGAAAGTGACAGGAAAC
This sequence comes from Scyliorhinus torazame, assembly GCF_047496885.1. NCBI lineage: Eukaryota > Metazoa > Chordata > Chondrichthyes > Carcharhiniformes > Scyliorhinidae > Scyliorhinus > Scyliorhinus torazame. The sequence goes on along the minus strand of NC_092714.1, from coordinate 265,976,934 downwards.
ACACGGGGACCGAGAGTGACAGGAAACACACAGAGAACGAGAGTGACAGGAAACACACAGAGACTGAGAGTGACAGGAAACACACAGAGACTGAGAGTGACAGGAAACACACGGGGGCTGAGAGTGACAGGAAACACACAGAGACTGAGAGTGACAGGAAACACACGTGGACTGAGAGTGACAGGAAACACACAGAGACTGAGAGTGACAGGAAACACACGGGGACTGGGAGTGACAGGAAACACACAGAGACTGAGAGTGACAGGAAACACACAGAGACTGAGAGTGACAGGAAACACACGGGGACCGAGAGTGACAGGAAACACACAGAGACCGAGAGTGACAGGAAACACACGGGGGCTGAGAGTGACAGGAAACACACAGAGACTGAGAGTGACAGGAAACACACGGGGACCGAGGGTGACAGTAAACACACAGAGACCGAGAGTGACAGGAAACACACAGAGACTGAGAGTGACAGTAAACACACAGAGACTGAGAGTGACAGGAAACACACGGGGACTGAGAGTGACAGGAGACACACAGAGACTGAGAGTGACAGGAAACACACAGAGACTGAGAATGACAGGAAAAACACGGGGACTGAGAGTGACAGAAAACACACAGAGACTGAGAGTGACAGGAAACACACAGAGAGGGAGAGTGACAGGAAACACACAGAGACTGAGAGTGACAGGAAACACACGGGGGCTGACAGTGACAGGAAACACACAGAGACTGAGAGTGACAGGAAACACACGCGGACTGAGAGTGACAGGAAACACACAGAGACTGAGAGTGACAGGAAACACACGGGGACTGAGAGTGACAGGAAACACAGAGACTGAGAGCGACAGGAAACACACAGAGACTGAGAGTGACAGGAAACACACGGGGACTGAGAGTGACAGGAAACACACAGAGACCGAGAGTGACAGGAAACACACAGAGACTGAGAGTGACAGGAAACACACAGAGACTGAGAGTGACAGGAAACACACGGGGACTGAGAGTGACAGGAGACACACAGAGACTGAGAGTGACAGGAAACACACAGAGACTGAGAATGACAGGAAAAACACGGGGACTGAGAGTGACAGAAAACACACAGAGAATGAGTGTGACAGGAAACACACAGAGACTGAGAGTGACAGGAAACACACGGGGACTGAGAATGACAGGAAACACACGGAACTGAGAGTGACAGGAAACACACAGAGACTGAGAGTGACAGGAAACACACGGGGACCGAGAGTGACAGAAAACACACAGAGACTGAGAGTGACAGGAAACACACAGAGACTGAGAGTAACAGGAAACACACAGAGACTGAGAGTGACAGGAAACACACAGAGACTGAGAGTGACAGGAAACACACAGAGACTGAGAGTGACAGGAAACACACAGAGACTGAGTGTGACAGGAAACACACAGAGGCTGAGAGTGACAGGAAACACACGGGAACCGAGAGTGACAGGAAACACGAGGGGACTGAGAGCGACAGGAAGCACACAGAGACTGAGAGTGACAGGAAACACACGGGAACCGAGAATGACAGGAAACACACGAGGACCGAGAGTGACAGGAAACACACAGAGACTGAGAGTCACAGGAAACACACGGGGACTGAGAGTGACAGGAAACACACGGGGACTGAGAGTGACAGGAAACACACAGAGACTGAGAGTGACAGGAAACACACGGGGACTGAGAGTGACAGGAAACACACGGGGACTGAGAGTGACAGGAAAGACACAGAGACTGAGAGTGACAGGAAACACACGGGGAATGAGAGTGACAGGAAACACACGGGAACCGAGAGTGACAGGAAACACATGGAGACTGAGAGTGACAGGAAACACACGGGGACTGAGAGTGACAGGAAACACACAGAGACTGAGAGTGACAGGAAACACACGGGAACGGAGAGTGACAGAAAACACACGGGGACTGAGAGTGACAGGAAACACACGGGAACCGAGAGTGACAGGAAACACACAGACTGAGAGTGGCAGGAAACACACGGGGACTGAGAGTGACAGGAAACACACAGAGACTGAGAGTGACAGGAAACACACGGGAACCGAGAGTGACAGGAAACACACAGGGACAGAGAGTGACAGGAAACACACGGGGAAGGAGAGTGACAGGAAACACACAGAGACTGAGAGTGACAGGAAAGACACGGGGACTGAGAGTGACAGGAAACACACCGGGACTGAGAGTGACAGGAAACACACGGGGACTGAGAGTGACAGGAAACACACGGGAACCGAGAGTGACAGGAAACACACGGGGACTGAGAGTGACAGGAAACACACGGGAACCGAGAGTGACAGGAAACACACGGGGACTGAGAGTGACAGGAAACACACGGGAACCGAGAGTGACAGGAAACACACGGGAACCGAGAGTGACAGGAAACACACAGCGACTGAGAGTGACAGGAAACACACGGGGACTGAGAGTGACAGGAAACACACAGAGACTGAGAGTGACAGGAAACACACAGAGACTGAGAGTGACAGGAAACACACAGAGATTGAGAGTGACAGGAAACACATAGAGACTGAGAGTGACAGGAAACACACAGAGACTGAGAGTGACAGGAAACACACAGAGACTGAGAGTGACAGGAAACACACAGAGACTGAGAGTGACAGGAAACACACAGAGACTGAGAGTGACAGGAAACACACGGGGACTGAGAGTGACAGCAAACACACAGAGACTAAGAGTGACAGGAAACACACAGAGACTGAGAGTGACAGGAAACACACAGAGACTGAGAGTGACAGGAAACACACAGAGGCTGAGAGTGACAGGAAACACGAGGGGACTGAGAGCGACAGGAAGCACACAGAGACTGAGAGTGACAGGAAACACACGGGAACCGAGATTGACAGGAAACACACGAGGACCGAGAATGACAGGAAACACACGAGGACCGAGAGTGACAGGAAACACACAGAGACTGAGATTGACAGGAAACACACAGGAACCGAGAGTGACACGAAACACACAGAGACTGAGAGTGACAGGAAACACACGGGGACTGAGAGTGACAGGAAACACACGGGGACTGAGAGTGACAGGAAACACACAGAGACTGAGAGTGACAGGAAACACACGGGGACTGAGAGTGACAGGAAACACACGGGGACTGAGAGTGACAGGAAAGACACAGAGACTGAGTGTGACAGGAAACACACGGGGACTGAGAGTGACAGGAAACACACGGGAACCGAGAGTGACAGGAAACACACAGCGACTGAGAGTGACAGGAAACACACGGGGACTGAGAGTGACAGGAAACACACAGAGACTGAGAGTGACAGGAAACACACAGAGACTGAGAGTGACAGGAAACACACAGAGATTGAGAGTGACAGGAAACACATAGAGACTGAAAGTGACAGGAAACACACAGAGACTGAGAGTGACAGGAAACACACAGAGACTGAGAGTGACAGGAAACACACAGAGACTGAGAGTGACAGGAAACACACAGAGACTGAGAGTGACAGGAAACACACGGGGACTGAGAGTGACAGCAAACACACAGAGACTAAGAGTGACAGGAAACACACAGAGACTGAGAGTGACAGGAAACACACAGAGACTGAGAGTGACAGGAAACACACAGAGGCTGAGAGTGACAGGAAACACACGGGAACCGAGAGTGACAGGAAACACGAGGGGACTGAGAGCGACAGGAAGCACACAGAGACTGAGAGTGACAGGAAACACACGGGAACCGAGATTGACAGGAAACACACGAGGACCGAGAATGACAGGAAACACACGAGGACCGAGAGTGACAGGAAACACACAGAGACTGAGATTGACAGGAAACACACAGGAACCGAGAGTGACAGGAAACACATGGAGACTGAGAGTGACAGGAAACACACGGGGACTGAGAGTGACAGGAAACACACAGAGACTGAGAGTGACAGGAAACACACGGGAACGGAGAGTGACAGGAAACACACGGGGACTGAGAGTGACAGGAAACACACGGGAACCGAGAGTGACAGGAAACACACAGACTGAGAGTGGCAGGAAACACACGGGGACTGAGAGTGACAGGAAACACACAGAGACTGAGAGTGACAGGAAACACACGGGAACCGAGAGTGACAGGAAACACACAGGGACAGAGAGTGACAGGAAACACACGGGGAAGGAGAGTGACAGGAAACACACAGAGACTGAGAGTGACAGGAAAGACACGGGGACTGAGAGTGACAGGAAACACACGAGGACCAAGAGTGACAGGAAACACACCGGGACTGAGAGTGACAGGAAACACACGGGGACTGAGAGTGACAGGAAACGCACGGGAACCGAGAGTGACAGGAAACACACGGGGACTGAGAGTGACAGGAAACACACGGGAACCGAGAGTGACAGGAAACACACGGGGACTGAGAGTGACAGGAAACACACGGGAACCGAGAGTGACAGAAAACACACGGGAACCGAGAGTGACAGGAAACACACAGCGACTGAGAGTGACAGGAAACACACGGGGACTGAGAGTGACAGGAAACACACAGAGACTGAGAGTGACAGAAAACACACAGAGACTGAGAGTGACAGGAAACACACAGAGATTGAGAGTGACAGGAAACACATAGAGACTGAGAGTGACAGGAAACACACAGAGACTGAGAGTGACAGGAAACACACAGAGACTGAGAGTGACAGGAAACACACAGAGACTGAGAGTGACAGGAAACACACAGAGACTGAGAGTGACAGGAAACACACGGGGACTGAGAGTGACAGCAAACACACAGAGACTAAGAGTGACAGAAAACACACAGAGACTGAGAGTGACAGGAAACACACAGAGACTGAGAGTGACAGGAAACACACAGAGTTTGAGAGTGACAGGAAACACACGGGGACTCAGAATGACAGGAAAAACACGAGTACCGAGAGTGACAGGAAACACACAGAGACTGAGAGTGACAGGAAACACACAGAGACTGAGAGTGACAGGAAACACACAGAGACTGAGAGTGACAGGAAACATACGGGGGCTGAGAGTGACAGGAAACACACAGAGACTGAGAGTGACAGGCAACACACGCGGACTGAGAGTGACAGGAAACACACAGAGACTGAGAGTGACAGGAAACACACGGGGACTGAGAGTGACAGGAAACACACAGAGACTGAGAGTGACAGGAAACACACGGGGACTGAGAGTGACAGGAAACACACGGAGACCGAGAGTGGCAGGAAACACACAGAGACCGAGAGTGACAGGAAACACACAGAGACTGAGAGTGACAGGAAACACACAGAGACTGAGAGTGACAGGAAACACACGGGGACTGAGAGTGACAGGAAACACACAGAGACTGAGAGTGATAGGAAACACACAGAGACTGAGAATGACAGGAAAAACACGGGGACTGAGAGTGACAGAAAACACACAGAGACTGAGTGTGACAGGAAACACACAGAGACTGAGAGTGACAGGAAACACACGGGGACTGAGAATGACAGGAAACACACGGGGACTGAGAGTAACAGGAAACACACAGAGACTTAGAGTGACAGGAAACACACGGGGACCGAGAGTGACAGGAAACACACAGAGACTGAGAGTGACAGGAAACACACAGAGACTGAGTGTGACAGGAACCACACAGAGGCTGAGAGTGACAGGAAACACATGGGAACCGAGAGTAACAGGAAACACACAGAGACTGAGAGTGACAGGAAACACACAGAGACTGAGTGTGACAGGAAACACACAGAGGCTGAGAGTGACAGGAAACACACGGGAACCGAGAGTGACAGGAAACACGAGGGGACTGAGAGCGACAGGAAGCACACAGAGACTGAGAGTGACAGGAAACACACGGGAACCGAGATTGACAGGAAACACACAGAGACTGAGAGTGACAGGAAACACACAGAGACTGAGAGTGACAGGAAACACACGAGGACCGAGAATGACAGGAAACACACAGAGACTGAGAGTGACAGGAAACACACGGGAACCGAGAGTGACAGGAAACACACAGAGACTGAGAGTGACAGGAAACACACAGAGACTGAGAGTGACAGGAAACACACAGAGACTTAGAGTGACAGGAAACACACGGGAACCGAGAGTGACAGGAAACACACGGGGACTGAGAGTGACAGGAAACACACGGGAACCGAGAGTGACAGGAAACACACGGGGACTGAGAGTGACAGGAAATACACAGAGACTGAGAGTGACAGGAAACACACGGGGACTGAGAGTGACAGGAAACACACAGAGACTGAGAGTGACAGGAAACACACAGAGACTGAGAGTGACAGGAAACACACGGGGACTGAGAGTGACAGGAAACACACGGGAACCGAGAGTGACAGGAAACGCACGGGAACCGAGAGTGACAGGAAACACACGCGACTGAGAACGACAGGAAACACGCGGGGACTGAGAGTGACAGGAAACACACGGGAACCGAGAGTGACAGGAAACACACGGGAACCGAGAGTGACAGGAAACACACGGGGACTGAGAATGACAGGAAACACACGGCCACCGAGAGTGACAGGAAACACACGGGAACCGAGAGTGACAGGAAACACACGGGGACTGAGAGTGACAGGAAACACACGGGAACCGAGAGTGACAGGAAACACACGGGGACTGAGAGTGACAGGAAACACACGGGAACCGAGAGTGACATGAAACACACGGGAACCGAGAGTGACAGGAAACACACGGGGACTGAGAATGACAGGAAACACACAGAGCCTGTGAGTGACAGGAAACACACGGGAACCGAGAGTGACAGGAAACACACAGAGACTGAGAGTGACAGGAAACACACAGGGACCGAGAGTGACAGGAAACACACAGAGACTGAGAGTGACAGGAAACATACGGGGGCTGAGAGTGACAGGAAACACACAGAGACTGAGAGTGACAGGCAACACACGCGGACTGAGAGTGACAGGAAACACACAGAGACTGAGAGTGACAGGAAACACACGGGGACTGAGAGTGACAGGAAACACACAGAGACTGAGAGTGACAGGAAACACACGGGGACTGAGAGTGACAGGAAACACACGGAGACCGAGAGTGGCAGGAAACACACAGAGACCGAGAGTGACAGGAAACACACAGAGACTGAGAGTGACAGGAAACACACGGGGACTGAGAGTGACAGGAAACACACAGAGACTGAGAGTGATAGGAAACACACAGAGACTGAGAATGACAGGAAAAACACGGGGACTGAGAGTGACAGAAAACACACAGAGACTGAGTGTGACAGGAAACACACAGAGACTGAGAGTGACAGGAAACACACGGGGACTGAGAATGACAGGAAACACACGGGGACTGAGAGTGACAGGAAACACACAGAGACTTAGAGTGACAGGAAACACACGGGGACCGAGAGTGACAGGAAACACACAGAGACTGAGAGTGACAGGAAACACACAGAGACTGAGTGTGACAGGAAACACACAGAGGCTGAGAGTGACAGGAAACACATGGGAACCGAGAGTAACAGGAAACACACAGAGACTGAGAGTGACAGGAAACACACAGAGACTGAGTGTGACAGGAAACACACAGAGGCTGAGAGTGACAGGAAACACACGGGAACCGAGAGTGACAGGAAACACGAGGGGACTGAGAGCGACAGGAAGCACACAGAGACTGAGAGTGACAGGAAACACACGGGAACCGAGATTGACAGGAAACACACAGAGACTGAGAGTGACAGGAAACACACAGAGACTGAGAGTGACAGGAAACACACGAGGACCGAGAATGACAGGAAACACACAGAGACTGAGAGTGACAGGAAACACACGGGAACCGAGAGTGACAGGAAACACACAGAGACTGAGAGTGACAGGAAACACACAGAGACTGAGAGTGACAGGAAACACACAGAGACTTAGAGTGACAGGAAACACTCGGGAACCGAGAGTGACAGGAAACACACGGGGACTGAGAGTGACAGGAAACACACGGGAACCGAGAGTGACAGGAAACACACGGGGACTGAGAGTGACAGGAAATACACAGAGACTGAGAGTGACAGGAAACACACGGGGACTGAGAGTGACAGGAAACACACAGAGACTGAGAGTGACAGGAAACACACAGAGACTGAGAGTGACAGGAAACACACGGGAACCGAGAGTGACAGGAAACGCACGGGAACCGAGAGTGACAGGAAACACACGCGACTGAGAACGACAGGAAACACGCGGGGACTGAGAGTGACAGGAAACACACGGGAACCGAGAGTGACAGGAAACACACGGGAACCGAGAGTGACAGGAAACACACGGGGACTGAGAATGACAGGAAACACACGGCCACCGAGAGTGACAGGAAACACACGGGAACCGAGAGTGACAGGAAACACACGGGGACTGAGGGTGACAGGAAACACACGGGAACCGAGAGTGACAGGAAACACACGGGGACTGAGAGTGACAGGAAACACACGGGAACCGAGAGTGACATGAAACACACGGGAACCGAGAGTGACAGGAAACACACGGGGACTGAGAATGACAGGAAACACACAGAGCCTGTGAGTGACAGGAAACACACGGGAACCGAGAGTGACAGGAAACACACAGAGACTGAGAGTGACAGGAAACACACAGGGACCGAGAGTGACAGGAAACACACGGGAACCGAGAGTGACAGGAAACACACGGGGACTGAGAGTGACAGGAAACACACGGGAACCGAGAGTGACAGGAAACACACGGGGACTGAGAGTGACAGGAAACACACGGGAACCGAGAGTGACAGGAAACACACGGGAACCGAGAGTGACAGGAAACACACAGAGACTGAGAGTGACAGGAAACACACGGCGGCTGAGAGTGACCGGAAACACACAGAGACTGTGAGTGACAGGAAACACACAGAGACTGAGAGTGACAGGAAAGACATAGAGACTGAGAGTGACAGGAAACACACAGAGACTGAGAGTGCCAGGAAACACACAGAGACTGAGAGTGACAGGAGACACACGGGGACTGAGAGTGACAGGAAACACACGGGGACTGAGAGTGACAGGAAACACACAGAGACTGAGAGTGACAGGAAACACACGGGGATTGAGAGTGACAGGAAACACACGGGAACCGAGAGTGACAGGAAACACACAGAGACTGAGAGTGACAGGAAGCACACGGGGACTGAGAGTGACAGGAAACACACAGAGATTGAGAGTGACAGGAAACACACAGAGACTGAGAGTGACAGGAAACACACGGGAACCGAGAGTGACAGGAAACACACAGAGACTGAGAGTGACAGGAAACACACAGAGACTGAGAGTGACAGGAAACACACAGAGACTGAGAGTGACAGGAAACACACGGGGACTGAGAGTGACAGGAAACACAAGGGGACTGAGAGTGACAGGAAACACACAGAGACTGAGAGTGACAGGAAACACACGGGGACTGAGAGTGACAGGAAACACACGGGAACCGAGAGTGACAGGAAACACACAGAGACTGAGAGTGACAGGAAACACACAGAGACTGTGAGTGACAGGAAACACACAGAGACTGAGAGTGACAGGAAACACACAGAGACTGAGAGTGACAGGAAACACACAGAGACTGAGAGTGACAGGAAACACACGGGGACTGAGAGTGACAGCAAACACACAGAGACTAAGAGTGACAGGAAACACACAGAGACTGAGAGTGACAGGAAACACACAGAGACTGAGAGTGACAGGAAACACACAGAGCTTGAGAGTGACAGGAAACACACGGGGACTCAGAATGACAGGAAAAACACGAGTACCGAGAGTGACAGGAAACACACAGAGACTGAGAGTGACAGGAAACACACAGAGACTGAGAGTGACAGGAAACATACGGGGGCTGAGAGTGACAGGAAACACACAGAGACTGAGAGTGACAGGCAACACACGCGGACTGAGAGTGACAGGAAACACACAGAGACTGAGAGTGACAGGAAACACACGGGGACTGAGAGTGACAGTAAACACACAGAGACTGAGAGTGACAGGAAACACACGGGGACTGAGAGTGACAGGAAACACACGGAGACCGAGAGTGGCAGGAAACACACAGAGACCGAGAGTGACAGGAAACACACAGAGACTGAGAGTGACAGGAAACACACAGAGACTGAGAGTGACAGGAAACACACGGGGACTGAGAGTGACAGGAAACACACAGAGACTGAGAGTGATAGGAAACACACAGAGACTGAGAATGACAGGAAAAACACGGGGACTGAGAGTGACAGAAAACACACAGAGACTGAGTGTGACAGGAAATACACAGAGACTGAGAGTGACAGGAAACACACGGGGACTGAGAATGACAGGAAACACACGGGGACTGAGAGTGACAGGAAACACACAGAGACTGAGAGTGACAGGAAACACACGGGGACCGAGAGTGACAGGAAACACACAGAGACTGAGAGTGACAGGAAACACACAGAGACTGAGTGTGACAGGAAACACACAGAGGCTGAGAGTGACAGGAAACACATGGGAACCGAGAGTAACAGGAAACACACAGAGACTGAGAGTGACAGGAAACACACAGAGACTGAGTGTGACAGGAAACACACAGAGGCTGAGAGTGACAGGAAACACACGGGAACCGAGAGTGACAGGAAACACGAGGGGACTGAGAGCGACAGGAAGCACACAGAGACTGAGAGTGACAGGAAACACACGGGAACCGAGATTGACAGGAAACACACAGAGACTGAGAGTGACAGGAAACACACAGAGACTGAGAGTGACAGGAAACACACGAGGACCGAGAATGACAGGAAACACACAGAGACTGAGAGTGACAGGAAACACACGGGAAACGAGAGTGACAGGAAACACACAGAGACTGAGAGTGACAGGAAACACACAGAGACTGAGAGTGACAGGAAACACACAGAGACTGAGAGTGACAGGAAACACACAGAGACTGAGAGTGACAGGAAACACACGGGAACCGAGAGTGACAGGAAACGCACGGGAACCGAGAGTGACAGGAAACACACGCGACTGAGAACGACAGGAAACACGCGGGGACTGAGAGTGACAGGAAACACACGGGAACCGAGAGTGACAGGAAACACACGGGAACCGAGAGTGACAGGAAACACACGGGGACTGAGAATGACAGGAAACACACGGCCACCGAGAGTGACAGGAAACACACGGGAACCGAGAGTGACAGGAAACACACGGGGACTGAGAGTGACAGGAAACACACGGGAACCGAGAGTGACAGGAAACACACGGGGACTGAGAGTGACAGGAAACACACGGGAACCGAGAGTGACATGAAACACACGGGAACCGAGAGTGACAGGAAACACACGGGGACTGAGAATGACAGGAAACACACGGGGACCGAGAGTGACAGGAAACACACGGGAACCGAGAGTGACAGGAAACACACGGGGACTGAGAGTGGCAGGAAACACACGGGAACCGAGAGTGACAGGAAACACACGGGGACTGAGAGTGACAGGAAACACACGGGAACCGAGAGTGACAGGAAACACACGGGAACCGAGAGTGACAGGAAACACACAGAGACTGAGAGTGACAGGAAACACACGGGGGCTGAGAGTGACAGGAAACACACAGAGCCTGTGAGTGACAGGAAACACACAGAGACTGAGAGTGACAGGAAAGACATAGAGACTGAGAGTGACAGGAAACACACAGAGACTGAGAGTGCCAGGAAACACACAGAGACTGAGAGTGACAGGAAACACACGGGGATTGAGAGTGACAGGAAACACACGGGAACCGAGAGTGACAGGAAACACACAGAGACTGAGAGTGACAGGAAACACACGGGGATTGAGAGTGACAGGAAACACACGGGAACCGAGAGTGACAGGAAACACACAGAGACTGAGAGTGACAGGAAACACACGGGGACTGAGAGTGACAGGAAACACACAGAGATTGAGAGTGACAGGAAACACACAGAGACTGAGAGTGACAGGAAACACACGGGAACCGAGAGTGACAGGAAACACACAGAGACTGAGAGTGACAGGAAACACACAGAGACTGAGAGTGACAGGAAACACACAGAGACTGAGAGTGACAGGAAACACACGGGGACTGAGAGTGACAGGAAACACAAGGGGACTGAGAGTGACAGGAAACACACAGAGACTGAGAGTGACAGGAAACACACGGAGACTGAGAGTGACAGGAAACACACGGGAACCGAGAGTGACAGGAAACACACAGAGACTGAGAGTGACAGGAAACACACGGGGACTGAGAGTGACCGGAAACACACGGGGACTGAGAGTGACAGGAAACACACGGGAACCGAGAGTGACAGGAAACACACGGGGACTGAGAGTGACAGGAAATACACAGGGACTGAGAGTGACAGGAAACACAAAGAGACTGAGAGTGACAGGAAACACACGGGGGCTGAGAGTGACAGGAAACACACAGAGACTGAGAGTGACAGGAAACACAGGGGGACTGAGAGTGACAGCAAACACACGGGAACCGAGAGTGACAGGAAACACACAGAGACTGAGGGTGACAGGAAACACACGGGAACCGAGAGTGACAGGAAACACACGGGGACTGAGAGTGACAGGAAACACACGGGAACCGAGAGTGACAGGAAACACACAGGGACTGAGAGTGACAGGAAACACACGGGGATGGAGAGTGACAGGAAACACACAGAGACTGAGAGTGACAGGAAAGACACGGGGACTGAGAGTGACAGGAAACACACGAGGACCAAGAGTGACAGGAAACACACCGGGACTGAGAGTGACAGGAAACACACGGGGACTGAGAGTGACAGGAAACACACAGAGACAGAGAGTGACAGAAAACACACAGAGACTGAGCGTGACAGGAAACACACGAGGACCGAGAATGACAGGAAACACACAGAGACTGAGAGTGGCAGGAAACACACAGAGAATGAGAGTGACAGGAAACAAACAGAGACTGAGAGTGACAGGAAACACACAGAGACTGAGAGTGACAGGAAACACACGGAGACCGAGAGTGGCAGGAAACACACAGAGACCGAGAGTGACAGGAAACACACAGAGACTGAGAGTGACAGGAAACACACAGAGACTGAGAGTGACAGGAAACACACGGGGACTGAGAGTGACAGGAAACACACAGAGACTGAGAGTGATAGGAAACACACATAGACTGAGAATGACAGGAAAAACACGGGGACTGAGAGTGACAGAAAACACACAGAGACTGAGTGTGACAGGAAACACACAGAGACTGAGAGTGACAGGAAACACACGGGGACTGAGAATGACAGGAAACACACAGAGACTGAGAGTGACAGGAAACACACAGAGACTGAGAGTGACAGGAAACACACGGGGACTGAGAGTGACAGGAAACACAAGGGGACTGAGAGTGACAGGAAACACACAGAGACTGAGAGTGACAGGAAACACACGGGGACTGAGAGTGACAGGAAACACACGGGAACCGAGAGTGACAGGAAACACAGAGAGACTGAGAGTGACAGGAAACACACGGGGACTGAGAGTGACAGGAAACACACGGGGACTGAGAGTGACAGGAAACACACGGGAACCGAGAGTGACAGGCAACACACGGGGACTGAGAGTGACAGGAAATACACAGAGACTGAGAGTGACAGGAAACACACGGGGGCTGAGAGTGACAGGAAACACACAGAGACTGAGAGTGACAGGAAACACAGGGGGACTGAGAGTGACAGGAAACACACGGGAACCGAGAGTGACAGGAAACACACAGAGACTGAGGGTGACAGGAAACACACGGGAACCGAGAGTGACAGGAAACACACAGGGACTGAGAGTGACAGGAAACACACGGGGACGGAGAGTGACAGGAAACACACAGAGACTGAGAGTGACAGGAAAGACACGGGGACTGAGAGTGACAGGAAACACACGAGGACCAAGAGTGACAGGAAACACACCGGGACTGAGAGTGACAGGAAACACACGGGGACTAAGAGTGACAGGAAACACACAGAGACAGAGAGTGACAGGAAACACACAGAGACTGACAGTGACAGGAAACACACGAGGACCGAGAATGACAGGAAACACACAGAGACTGAGTGTGACAGGAAACACACAGAGGCTGAGAGTGACAGGAAACACACGGGAACCGAGAGTGACAGGAAACACGAGGGGACTGAGAGCGACAGGAAGCACACAGAGACTGAGAGTGATAGGAAACACACGGGAACCGAGATTGACAGGAAACACACAGAGACTGAGAGTGACAGGAAACACACAGAGACTGAGAGTGACAGGAAACACACGAGGACCGAGAATGACAGGAAACACACAGAGACTGAGAGTGACAGGAAACACACGGGAAACGAGAGTGACAGGAAACACACAGAGACTGAGAGTGACAGGAAACACACAGAGACTGAGAGTGACAGGAAACACACAGAGACTTAGAGTGACAGGAAACACACGGGAACCGAGAGTGACAGGAAACACACGGGGACTGAGAGTGACAGGAAACACACGGGAACCGAGAGTGACAGGAAACACACGGGGACTGAGAGTGACAGGAAATACACAGAGACTGAGAGTGACAGGAAACACACAGAGACTCAGAGTGACAGGAAACACACGGGGACTGAGAGTGACAGGAAACACACAGAGACTGAGAGTGACAGGAAACACACAGAGACTGAGAGTGACAGGAAACACACGGGGACTGAGAGTGACAGGAAACACACGGGGACTGAGAGTGACAGGAAACACACAGAGACTGAGAGTGACAGGAAACACACAGAGACTGAGAGTGACAGGAAACACACAGAGACTGAGAGTGACAGGAAACACACAGAGACTGAGAGTGACAGGAAACACACAGAGACTGAGAGTGACAGGAAACACACGGGAACCGAGAGTGACAGGAAACGCACGGGAACCGAGAGTGACAGGAAACACACGCGACTGAGAACGACAGGAAACACGCGGGGACTGAGAGTGACAGGAAACACACGGGAACCGAGAGTGACAGGAAACACACGGGAACCGAGAGTGACAGGAAACACACGGGGACTGAGAATGACAGGAAACACACGGCCACCGAGAGTGACAGGAAACACACGGGAACCGAGAGTGACAGGAAACACACGGGGACTGAGAGTGACAGGAAACACACGGGAACCGAGAGTGACAGGAAACACACGGGGACTGAGAGTGACAGGAAACACACGGGAACCGAGAGTGACATGAAACACACGGGAACCGAGAGTGACAGGAAACACACGGGGACCGAGAATGACAGGAAACACACGGGGACCGAGAGTGACAGGAAACACACGGGAACCGAGAGTGACAGGAAACACACGGGGACTGAGAGTGACAGGAAACACACGGGAACCGAGAGTGACAGGAAACACACGGGGACTGAGAGTGACAGGAAACACACGGGAACCGAGAGTGACAGGAAACACACGGGAACCGAGAGTGACAGGAAACACACAGAGACTGAGAGTGACAGGAAACACACGGGGGCTGAGAGTGACAGGAAACACACAGAGCCTGTGAGTGACAGGAAACACACAGAGACTGAGAGTGACAGGAAAGACATAGAGACTGAGAGTGACAGGAAACACACAGAGACTGAGAGTGCCAGGAAACACACAGAGACTGAGAGTGACAGGAAACACACGGGGATTGAGAGTGACAGGAAACACACGGGAACCGAGAGTGACAGGAAACACACAGAGACTGAGAGTGACAGGAAACACACGGGGATTGAGAGTGACAGGAAACACACGGGAACCGAGAGTGACAGGAAACACACAGAGACTGAGAGTGACAGGAAACACACGGGGACTGAGAGTGACAGGAAACACACAGAGATTGAGAGTGACAGGAAACACACAGAGACTGAGAGTGACAGGAAACACACGGGAACCGAGAGTGACAGGAAACACACAGAGACTGAGAGTGACAGGAAACACACAGAGACTGAGAGTGACAGGAAACACACAGAGACTGAGAGTGACAGGAAACACACGGGGACTGAGAGTGACAGGAAACACAAGGGGACTGAGAGTGACAGGAAACACACAGAGACTGAGAGTGACAGGAAACACACGGAGACTGAGAGTGACAGGAAACACACGGGAACCGAGAGTGACAGGAAACACACAGAGACTGAGAGTGACAGGAAACACACGGGGACTGAGAGTGACCGGAAACACACGGGGACTGAGAGTGACAGGAAACACACGGGAACCGAGAGTGACAGGAAACACACGGGGACTGAGAGTGACAGGAAATACACAGGGACTGAGAGTGACAGGAAACACAAAGAGACTGAGAGTGACAGGAAACACACGGGGGCTGAGAGTGACAGGAAACACACAGAGACTGAGAGTGACAGGAAACACAGGGGGACTGAGAGTGACAGCAAACACACGGGAACCGAGAGTGACAGGAAACACACAGAGACTGAGGGTGACAGGAAACACACGGGAACCGAGAGTGACAGGAAACACACGGGGACTGAGAGTGACAGGAAACACACGGGAACCGAGAGTGACAGGAAACACACAGGGACTGAGAGTGACAGGAAACACACGGGGATGGAGAGTGACAGGAAACACACAGAGACTGAGAGTGACAGGAAAGACACGGGGACTGAGAGTGACAGGAAACACACGAGGACCAAGAGTGACAGGAAACACACCGGGACTGAGAGTGACAGGAAACACACGGGGACTGAGAGTGACAGGAAACACACAGAGACAGAGAGTGACAGGAAACACACAGAGACTGAGCGTGCCAGGAAACACACGAGGACCGAGAATGACAGGAAACACACGAGGACCGAGAATGACAGGAAACACACAGAGACCAAGAGTGACAGGAAACACACCGGGACTGAGAGTGACAGGAAACACACGGGGACTGAGAGTGACAGGAAACACACAGAGACAGAGAGTGACAGGAAACACACGAGGACCGAGAATGACAGGAAACACACAGAGACTGAGAGTGACAGGAAACACACAGAGACTGAGAGTGACAGGAAACAAACAGAGATTGAGAGTGACAGGAAACACACAGAGACTGAGAGTGACAGGAAACACACGGAGACCGAGAGTGGCAGGAAACACACAGAGACCGAGAGTGACAGGAAACACACAGAGACTGAGAGTGACAGGAAACACACAGAGACTGAGAGTGACAGGAAACACACGGGGACTGAGAGTGACAGGAAACACACAGAGACTGAGAGTGATAGGAAACACACATAGACTGAGAATGACAGGAAAAACACGGGGACTGAGAGTGACAGAAAACACACAGAGACTGAGTGTGACAGGAAACACACAGAGACTGAGAGTGACAGGAAACACACGGGGACTGAGAATGACAGGAAACACACAGAGACTGAGAGTGACAGGAAACACACAGAGACTGAGAGTGACAGGAAACACACGGGGACTGAGAGTGACAGGAAACACAAGGGGACTGAGAGTGACAGGAAACACACAGAGACTGAGAGTGACAGGAAACACACGGGGACTGAGAGTGACAGGAAACACACGGGAACCGAGAGTGACAGGAAACACAGAGAGACTGAGAGTGACAGGAAACACACGGGGACTGAGAGTGACAGGAAACACACGGGGACTGAGAGTGACAGGAAACACACGGGAACCGAGAGTGACAGGAAACACACGGGGACTGAGAGTGACAGGAAATACACAGAGACTGAGAGTGACAGGAAACACACGGGGGCTGAGAGTGACAGGAAACACACAGAGACTGAGAGTGACAGGAAACACAGGGGGACTGAGAGTGACAGGAAACACACGGGAACCGAGAGTGACAGGAAACACACAGAGACTGAGGGTGACAGGAAACACACGGGAACCGAGAGTGACAGGAAACACACAGGGACTGAGAGTGACAGGAAACACACGGGGACGGAGAGTGACAGGAAACACACGGGAACCGAGAGTGACAGGAAACACAGAGAGACTGAGAGTGACAGGAAACACACGTGGACTGAGAGTGACAGGAAACACACGGGAACCGAGAGTGACAGGAAACACACGGGGACTGAGAGTGACAGGAAATACACAGAGACTGAGAGTGACAGGAAACACACGGGGGCTGAGAGTGACAGGAAACACACAGAGACTGAGAGTGACAGGAAACACAGGGGGACTGAGAGTGACAGGAAACACACGGGAACCGAGAGTGACAGGAAACACACAGAGACTGAGGGTGACAGGAAACACACGGGAACCGAGAGTGACAGGAAACACACAGGGACTGAGAGTGACAGGAAACACACGGGGACGGAGAGTGACAGGAAACACACAGAGACTGGGAGTGACAGGAAAGACACGGGGACTGAGAGTGACAGGAAACACACGAGGACCAAGAGTGACAGGAAACACACCGGGACTGAGAGTGACAGGAAACACACGGGGACTAAGAGTGACAGGAAACACACAGAGACAGAGAGTGACAGGAAACACACAGAGACTGAGAGTGACAGGAAACACACGAGGACCGAGAATGACAGGAAACACACAGAGACTGAGAGTGACAGGAAACACACAGAGACTGAGAGTGACAGGAAACAAACAGAGACTGAGAGTGACAGGAAACACACAGAGACTGAGAGTGACAGGAAACACACGGAGACCGAGAGTGGCAGGAAACACACAGAGACCGAGAGTGACAGGAAACACACAGAGACTGAGAGTGACAGGAAACACACAGAGACTGAGAGTGACAGGAAACACACGGGGACTGAGAGTGACAGGAAACACACAGAGACTGAGAGTGATAGGAAACACACAGAGACTGAGAATGACAGGAAAAACACGGGGACTGAGAGTGACAGAAAACACACAGAGACTGAGTGTGACAGGAAACACACAGAGACTGAGAGTGACAGGAAACACACGGGGACTGAGAATGACAGGAAACACACGGGGACTGAGAGTGACAGGAAACACACAGACACTGAGAGTGACAGGAAACACACGGGGACCGAGAGTGACAGGAAACACACAGAGGCTGAGAGTGACAGGAAACACACAGAGACTGAGTGTGACAGGAAACACACAGAGGCTGAGAGTGACAGGAAACACATGGGAACCGAGAGTGACAGGAAACACACAGAGACTGAGAGTGACAGGAAACACACAGAGACTGAGTGTGACAGGAAACACACAGAGGCTGAGAGTGACAGGAAACACACGGGATCCGAGAGTGACAGGAAACACGAGGGGACTGAGAGCGACAGGAAGCACACAGAGACTGAGAGTGACAGGAAACACACGAGGACCGAGAATGACAGGAAACACACAGAGACTGAGAGTGACAGGAAACACACGGGAACCGAGAGTGACAGGAAACACACAGAGACTGAGAGTGACAGGAAACACACAGAGACTGAGAGTGACAGGAAACACACAGAGACTGCGAGTGACAGGAAACCCACGGGAACCGAGAGTGACAGGAAACACACGGGGACTGAGAGTGACAGGAAACACACGGGAACCGAAAGTGACAGGAAACACACGGGGACTGAGAGTGACAGGAAATACACAGAGACTGAGAGTGACAGGAAACACACAGAGACTGAGAGTGACAGGAAACACACGGGGACTGAGAGTGACAGGAAACACACAGAGACTGAGAGTGACAGGAAACACACGGGGACTGAGAGTGACAGGAAACACACGGGGACTGAGAGTGACAGGAAACACACGGGAACCGAGAGTGACAGGAAACGCACGCGACTGAGAATGACAGGAAACACGCGGGGACTGAGAGTGACAGGAAACACACGGGAACCGAGAGTGACAGGAAACACACGGGAACCGAGAGTGACAGGAAACACACGGGGACTGAGAATGACAGGAAACACACAGGGACCGAGAGTGACAGGAAACACACGGGAACCGAGAGTGACAGGAAACACACGGGGACTGAGAGTGACAGGGAACACACGGGAACCGAGCGTGACAGGAAACACACGGGGACTGAGAGTGACAGGAAACACACGGGAACCGAGAGTGACAGGAAACACACAGAGACTGAGAGTGACAGGAAACACACAGAGACTGAGAGTGACAGGAAACACACGGGAACCGAGAGTGACAGGAAACACACGGGGACTGAGAGTGACAGGAAACACACGGGAACCGAGTGTGACAGGAAAAACACGGGGACTGAGAGTGACAGGAAATACACAGAGACTGAGAGTGACAGGAAACACACAGAGACGGAGAGTGACATGAAACACACGGGGACTGAGAGTGACAGGAAACACACAGAGACTGAGAGTGACAGGAAACACACAGAGACTGAGAGTGACAGGAAACACACGGGGACTGAGAGTGACAGGAAACACACGGGAACCGAGAGTGACAGGAAACGCACGGGAACCGAGAGTGACAGGAAACACACGCGACTGAGAATGACAGGAAACACGCGGGGACTGAGAGTGACAGGAAATACACGGGAACCGAGAGTGACAGGAAACACACGGGAACCGAGAGTGACAGGAAACACACGGGGACTGAATGACAGGAAACACACGGGGACCGAGAGTGACAGGAAACACACGGGAACCGAGAGTGACAGGAAACACACGGGGACTGAGAGTGACAGGAAACACACGGGAACCGAGAGTGACAGGAAACACACGGGGACTGAGAGTGACAGGAAACACACGGGAACCGAGAGTGACAGGAAACACACGGGAACCGAGAGTGACAGGAAACACACAGAGACTGAGAGTGACAGGAAACACACGGGGGCTGAGAGTGACAGGAAACACACAGAGACTGTGAGTGACAGGAAACACACAGAGACTGAGAGTGACAGGAAAGACATAGAGACTGAGAGTGACAGGAAACACACAGAGACTGAGAGTGACTGGAAACACACAGAGACTGAGAGTGACAGGAAACACACTGGGACTGAGAGTGACAGGAAACACACGGGGACTGAGAGTGACAGGAAACACACAGAGACAGAGAGTGACAGGAAACACACGGGGATTGAGAGTGACAGGAAACACACGGGATCCGAGAGTGACAGGAAACACACAGAGACTGAGAGTGACAGGAAACACACGGGGACTGAGAGTGACAGGAAACACACGGGGACTGAGAGTGACAGGAAACACACAGAGATTGAGAGTGACAGGAAACACACAGAGATTGAGAGTGACAGGAAACACACGGGAACCGAGAGTGACAGGAAACACACAGAGACTGAGAGTGACAGGAAACACACAGAGACTGAGAGTGACAGGAAACACACAGAGACCGAGAGTGACAGGAAACACACGGGGACTGAGAGTGACAGGAAACACAAGGGGACTGAGAGTGACAGGAAACACACAGAGACTGAGAGTGACAGGAAACACACGGGGACTGAGAGTGACAGGAAACACACGGGAACCGAGAGTGACAGGAAACACGCAGAGACTGAGAGTGATAGGAAACACACGGGGACTGAGAGTGACAGGAAACACACGGGGACTGAGAGTGACAGGAAACACACGGGAACCGAGAGTGACAGGAAACACACGGGGACTGAGAGTGACAGGAAATTCACAGAGACTGAGAGTGACAGGAAACACAAAGAGACTGAGAGTGACAGGAAACACACAGAGACTGAGAGTGACAGGAAATACACGGGGACTGAGAGTGACAGGAAACACACAGAGACTGAGAGTGACAGGAAACACACAGAGACTGAGAGTGACAGGAAACACACGGGGACTGAGAGTGACAGGAAACACACGGGAACCGAGAGTGACAGGAAACGCACGGGAACCGAGAGTGACAGGAAACACACAGGGACTGAGAATGACAGGAAACACACGGGGACCGAGAGTGACAGGAAACACACGGGAACCGAGAGTGACAGGAAACACACAGGGACTGAGAATGACAGGAAACACACGGGGACCGAGAGTGACAGGAAACACACGCGACTGAGAATGACAGGAAACACACGGGGACTGAGAATGACAGGAAACACACGGGGACCGAGAGTGACAGGAAACACACGGGGACCGAGAGTGACAGGAAACACACGGGAACCGAGAGTGACAGGAAACACACGGGGACTGAGAATGACAGGAAACACACGGGGACTGAGAGTGACAGGAAACACACGGGGACCGAGAGTGACAGGAAACACACGGGAACCGAGAGTGACAGGAAACACACGGGGACTGAGAATGACAGGAAACACACGGGGACCGAGAGTGACAGGAAACACACGGGAACCGAGAGTGACAGGAAACACACAGAGACTGAGAATGACAGGAAACACACGGGGACCGAGAGTGACAGGAAACACACGGGAACCGAGAGTGACAGGAAACACACAGAGACTGAGAGTGACATGAAACACACGGGGACTGAGAATGACAGGAAACACACGGGGACCGAGAGTGACAGGAAACACACGGGAACCGAGAGTGACAGGAAACACACGGGGACTGACAGTGACAGGAAATACACGGGAACCGAGAGTGACAGGAAACACACGGGGACTGAGAGTGACAGGAAACACACGGGGACTGAGAGTGACAGGAAACACACAGAGACTGAGAGTGACAGGAAACACACAGAGACGGAGAGTGACATGAAACACACGGGGACTGAGAGTGACAGGAAATACACAGAGACTGAGAGTGACAGGAAACACACAGAGACTGAGAGTGACAGGAAACACACAGAGACTGAGAGTGACAGGAAACACACGGGAACCGAGAGTGACAGGAAACACACGGGGACTGAGAGTGACAGGAAACACACGGGAACCGAGTGTGACAGGAAACACACGGGGACTGAGAGTGACAGGAAATACACAGAGACTGAGAGTGACAGGAAACACACAGAGACGGAGAGTGACATGAAACACGCGGGGACTGAGAGTGACAGGAAACACACGGGGACCGAGAGTGACAGGAAACACACGGGAACCGAGAGTGACAGGAAACACACGGGGACTGAGAGTGACAGGAAACACACGGGGACTGAGAGTGACAGGAAACACACGGGAACCGAGAGTGACAGGAAACACACGGGGACTGAGAGTGACAGGAAACACACGCGACTGAGAATGACAGGAAACACGCGGGGACTGAGAGTGACAGGAAATACACGGGAACCGAGAGTGACAGGAAACACACGGGAACCGAGAGTGACAGGAAACACACGGGGACTGAGAGTGACAGGAAACACACGGGGACTGAGAGTGACAGGAAACACACGGGGACCGAGAGTGACAGGAAACACACGGGAACCGAGAGTGACAGGAAACACACGGGGACTGAGAGTGACAGGAAACACACAGAGACTGAGAGTGACAGGAAACACACGGGGACTGAGAGTGACAGGAAACACAAGGG
The DNA here is from genome assembly GCF_047496885.1 of Scyliorhinus torazame. Taxonomy (NCBI): domain Eukaryota; kingdom Metazoa; phylum Chordata; class Chondrichthyes; order Carcharhiniformes; family Scyliorhinidae; genus Scyliorhinus; species Scyliorhinus torazame. Next base: position 265,953,454 of record NC_092714.1, on the reverse strand, counting down.
GACTGAGAGTGACAGGAAACACACAGAGACTGAGAGTGACAGGTAACACACGGGGACTGAGAGTGACAGGAAACACACGGGAACCGAGAGTGACAGGAAACACGCAGAGACTGAGAGTGATAGGAAACACACGGGGACTGAGAGTGACAGGAAACACACGGGGACTGAGAGTGACAGGAAACACACGGGAACCGAGAGTGACAGGAAACACACGGGGACTGAGAGTGACAGGAAATACACAGAGACTGAGAGTGACAGGAAACACAAAGAGACTGAGAGTGACAGGAAACACACAGAGACTGAGAGTGACAGGAAACACACGGGGACTGAGAGTGACAGGAAACACACAGAGACTGAGAGTGACAGGAAACACACAGAGACTGAGAGTGACAGGAAACACACGGGGACTGAGAGTGACAGGAAACACACGGGACCGGGAGTGACAGGAAACGCACGGGAACCGAGAGTGACAGGAAACACACGCGACTGAGAATGACAGGAAACACGCGGGGACTGAGAGTGACAGGAAACACACGGGAACCGAGAGTGACAGGAAACACACGGGAACCGAGAGTGACAGGAAACACACGGGGACTGAGAATGACAGGAAACACACGGGGACCGAGAGTGACAGGAAACACACGGGAACCGAGAGTGACAGGAAACACACGGGGACTGAGAGTGACAGGAAACACACGGGAACCGAGAGTGACAGGAAACACACGGGAACCGAGAGTGACAGGAAACACACGGGAACCGAGAGTGACAGGAAACACACGGGGACTGAGAATGACAGGAAACACACGGGGACCGAGAGTGACAGGAAACACACGGGGACTGAGAGTGACAGGAAACACACGCGACTGAGAATGACAGGAAACACACGGGGACCGAGAGTGACAGGAAACACGCGGGGACTGAGAGTGACAGGAAATACACGGGAACCGAGAGTGACAGGAAACACACGGGAACCGAGAGTGACAGGAAACACACGGGGACTGAGAGTGACAGGAAACACACGGGGACTGAGAGTGACAGGAAACACACGGGGACCGAGAGTGACAGGAAACACACGGGAACCGAGAGTGACAGGAAACACACGGGGACTGAGAGTGACAGGAAACACACAGAGACTGAGAGTGACAGGAAACACACGGGGACTGAGAGTGACAGGAAACACAAGGGGACTGAGAGTGACAGGAAACACACAGAGACTGAGAGTGACAGGAAACACACGGGGACTGAGAGTGACAGGAAACACACGGGAACCGAGAGTGACAGGAAACACGCAGAGACTGAGAGTGATAGGAAACACACGGGGACTGAGAGTGACAGGAAACACACGGGGACTGAGAGTGACAGGAAACACACGGGAACCGAGAGTGACAGGAAACACACGGGGACTGAGAGTGACAGGAAATACACAGAGACTGAGAGTGACAGGAAACACAAAGAGACTGAGAGTGACAGGAAACACACAGAGACTGAGAGTGACAGGAAACACACGGGGACTGAGAGTGACAGGAAACACACAGAGACTGAGAGTGACAGGAAACACACAGAGACTGAGAGTGACAGGAAACACACGGGGACTGAGAGTGACAGGAAACACACGGGAACCGAGAGTGACAGGAAACGCACGGGAACCGAGAGTGACAGGAAACACACGCGACTGAGAATGACAGGAAACACGCGGGGACTGAGAGTGACAGGAAACACACGGGAACCGAGAGTGACAGGAAACACACGGGAACCGAGAGTGACAGGAAACACACGGGGACTGAGAATGACAGGAAACACACGGGGACCGAGAGTGACAGGAAACACACGGGAACCGAGAGTGACAGGAAACACACGGGGACTGAGAGTGACAGGAAACACACGGGAACCGAGAGTGACAGGAAACACACGGGAACCGAGAGTGACAGGAAACACACGGGAACCGAGAGTGACAGGAAACACACGGGGACTGAGAATGACAGGAAACACACGGGGACCGAGAGTGACAGGAAACACACGGGAACCGAGAGTCACAGGAAACACACGGGGACTGAGAGTGACAGGAAACACACGGGAACCGAGAGTGACAGGAAACACACGGGGACTGAGAGTGACAGGAAACACACGGGGACTGAGAGTGACAGGAAATACACAGAGACTGAGAGTGACAGGAAACACACAGAGACTGAGAGTGACAGGAAACACACAGAGACTGAGAGTGACAGGAAACACACGGGAACCGAGAGTGACAGGGAACACACGGGGACTGAGAGTGACAGGAAACACACGGGAACCGAGTGTGACAGGAAACACACGGGGACTGAGAGTGACAGGAAATACACAGAGACTGAGAGTGACAGGAAACACACAGAGACGGAGAGTGACATGAAACACACGGGGACTGAGAGTGACAGGAAACACACAGAGACTGAGAGTGACAGGAAACACACGGGAACCAAGAGTGACAGGAAACGCACGGGAACAGAGAGTGACAGGAAACACACGCGACTGAGAATGACAGGAAACGCACGGGAACCGAGAGTGACAGGAAACACACGCGACTGAGAATGACAGAAAAAACGCGGGGACTGAGAGTGACAGGAAATACACGGGAACCGAGAGTGACAGGAAACACACGGGGACTGAGAATGACAGGAAACACACGGGGAACGAGAGTGACAGGAAACACACGGGAACCGAGAGTGACAGGAAACACACGGGGACTGAGAGTGACAGGAAACACACGGGAACCGAGAGTGACAGGAAACACACGGGGACTGAGAGTGACAGGAAACACACGGGGACTGAGAGTGACAGGAAATACACAGAGACTGAGAGTGACAGGAAACACACAGAGACTGAGAGTGACAGGAAACACACGGGGACTGAGAGTGACAGGTAACACACAGAGACTGAGAGTGACAGGAAACACACAGAGACTGAGAGTGACAGGAAACACACGGGGACTGAGAGTGACAGGAAACACACGGGAACCGAGAGTGACAGGAAACGCACGGGAACCGAGAGTGACAGGAAACACACGCGACTGAGAATGACAGGAAACACGCGGGGACTGAGAGTGACAGGAAACACACGGGAACCGAGAGTGACAGGAAACACACGGGGACTGAGGATGACAGGAAACACACGGGGACCGAGAGTGACAGGAAACGCACGGGAACCGAGAGTGACAGGAAACACACGGGGACTGAGAGTGACAGGAAACACACGGGAACCGAGCGTGACAGGAAACACACGGGGACTGAGAGTGACAGGAAACACACGGGAACCGAGAGTGACAGGAAACACACAGAGACTGAGAGTGACAGGAAACACACAGAGACTGAGAGTGACAGGAAACACACAGAGACTGAGAGTGACAGGAAACACACGGGAACCGAGAGTGACAGGAAACACACGGGGACTGAGAGTTACAGGAAACACACGGGAACCGAGTGTGACAGGAAACACACGGGGACTGAGAGTGACAGGAAATACACAGTGACTGAGAGTGACAGGAAACACACAGAGACGGAGAGTGACATGAAACACACGGGAACCGAGAGTGACAGGAAACACACGGGAACCGAGAGTGACAGGAAACACACAGAGACTGAGAGTGACAGGAAACGCACGGGGGCAGAGAGTGACAGGAAACACACAGAGACTGTGAGTGACAGGAAACACACAGAGACTGAGAGTGACAGGAAAGACATAGAGACTGAGAGTGACAGGAAACACACAGAGACTGAGAGTGACAGGAAACACACAGAGACTGAGAGTGACAGGAAACACACAGAGACTGAGAGTGACAGGAAACGCACGGGGACTGAGAGTGACAGGAAACACACGGGGACTGAGAGTGACAGGAAACACACAGAGACTGAGAGTGACAGGAAACACACGGGGATTGAGAGTGACAGGAAACACACGGGATCCGAGAGTGACAGGAAACACACAGAGACTGAGAGTGACAGGAAACACACGGGGACTGAGAGTGACAGGAAACACACAGAGATTGAGAGTGACAGGAAACACACAGAGATTGAGAGTGACAGGAAACACACGGGAACCGAGAGTGACAGGAAACACACAGAGACTGAGAGTGACAGGAAACACACAGAGACTGAGAGTGACAGGAAACACACAGAGACTGAGAGTGACAGGAAACACACGGGGACTGAGAGTGACAGGAAGCACAAGGGGACTGAGAGTGACAGGAAACACACAGAGACTGAGAGTGACAGGAAACACACGGGGACTGAGAGTGACAGGAAACACACGGGAACCGAGAGTGACAGGAAACACGCAGAGACTGAGAGTGATAGGAAACACACGGGGACTGAGAGTGACAGGAAACACACGGGGACTGAGAGTGACAGGAAACACACGGGAACCGAGAGTGACAGGAAACACACGGGGACTGAGAGTGACAGGAAATACACAGAGACTGAGAGTGACAGGAAACACAAAGAGACTTAGAGTGACAGGAAACACACGGGGACTGAGAGTGACAGGAAACACACAGAGACTGAGAGTGACAGGAAACACACGGGGACTGAGAGTGACAGGAAACACACAGAGACTGAGAGTGACAGGAAACACACAGAGACTGAGAGTGACAGGAAACACATGGGGACTGATAGTGACAGGAAACACACGGGAACCGAGAGTGACAGGAAACGCACGGGAACCGAGAGTGACAGGAAACACACGCGACTGAGAATGACAGGAAACACGCGGGGACCGAGAGTGACAGGAAACACACGGGAACCGAGAGTGACAGGAAACACACGGGAACCGAGAGTGACAGGAAACACACGGGGACTGAGAATGACAGGAAACACACGGGGACCGAGAGTGACAGGAAACACACGGGAACCGAGAGTGACAGGAAACACACGGGGACTGAGAGTGACAGGAAACACACGGGAACCGAGCGTGACAGGAAACACACGGGGACAGAGAGTGACAGGAAACACACGGGAACCGAGAGTGACAGGAAACACACAGAGACTGAGAGTGACAGGAAACACACAGAGACTGAGAGTGACAGGAAACACACAGAGACTGAGAGTGACAGGAAACACACGGGAACCGAGAGTGACAGGAAACACACGGGGACTGAGAGTGACAGGAAACACACGGGAACCGAGTGTGACAGGAAACACACGGGGACTGAGAGTGACAGGAAATACACAGAGACTGAGAGTGACAGGAAACACACGGGGACTGAGAGTGACAGGAAACACACAGAGACTGAGAGTGACAGGAAACACACAGAGACTGAGAGTGACAGGAAACACACGGGGACTGAGAGTGACAGGAAACACACGGGAACCGAGAGTGACAGGAAACGCACGGGAACCGAGAGTGACAGGAAACACACGCGACTGAGAATGACAGGAAACACGCGGGGACTGAGAGTGACAGGAAATACACGGGAACCGAGAGTGACAGGAAACACACGGGAACCGAGAGTGACAGGAAACACACGGGGACTGAGAATGACAGGAAACACACGGGGACCGAGAGTGACAGGAAACACACGGGAACCGAGAGTGACAGGAAACACACGGGGACTGAGAGTGACAGGAAACACACGGGAACCGAGAGTGACAGGAAACACACGGGGACTGAGAGTGACAGGAAACACACGGGAACCGAGAGTGACAGGAAACACACGGGAACCGAGAGTGACAGGAAACACACAGAGACTGAGAGTGACAGGAAACACACGGGGGCTGAGAGTGACAGGAAACACACAGAGACTGTGAGTGACAGGAAACACACAGAGACTGAGAGTGACAGGAAACACACAGAGACTGAGAGTGACAGGAAACACACAGAGACTGAGAGTGACAGGAAACACACAGAGACTGAGAGTGACAGGAAACACACGGGGACTGAGAGTGACAGGAAACACACGGGGACTGAGAGTGACAGGAAACACACAGAGACTGAGAGTGACAGGAAACACACGGGGATTGAGAGTGACAGGAAACACACGGGAACCGAGAGTGACAGGAAACACGCAGAGACTGAGAGTGACAGGAAACACACGGGGACTGAGAGTGACAGGAAACACACAGAGATTGAGAGTGACAGGAAACACACAGAGACTGAGAGTGACAGGAAACACACGGGAACCGAGAGTGACAGGAAACACACAGAGACTGAGAGTGACAGGAAACACACAGAGACTGAGAGTGACAGGAAACACACAGAGACTGAGAGTGACAGGAAACACACGGGGACTGAGAGTGACAGGAAACACAAGGGGACTGAGAGTGACAGGAAACACACAGAGACTGAGAGTGACAGGAAACACACGGGGACTGAGAGTGACAGGAAACACACGGGAACCGAGAGTGACAGGAAACACGCAGAGACTGAGAGTGATAGGAAACACACGGGGACTGAGAGTGACAGGAAACACACGGGGACTGAGAGTGACAGGAAACACACGGGAACCGAGAGTGACAGGAAACACACGGGGACTGAGAGTGACAGGAAATACACAGAGACTGAGAGTGACAGGAAACACAAAGAGACTGAGAGTGACAGGAAACACACGGGGGCTGAGAGTGACAGGAAACACACAGAGACTGAGAGTGACAGGAAACACACAGAGACTGAGAGTGACAGGAAACACAGGGGGACTGAGAGTGACAGGAAACACACGGGAACCGAGAGTGACAGGAAACACACAGAGACTGAGGGTGACAGGAAACACACGGGAACCGAGAGTGACAGGAAACACACGGGGACTGAGAGTGACAGGAAACATACGGGAACCGAGAGTGACAGGAAACACACAGGGACTGAGAGTGACAGGAAACACACGGGGACGGAGAGTGACAGGAAACACACAGAGACTGAGAGTGACAGGAAAGACACGGGGACTGAGAGTGACAGGAAACACACGAGGACCAAGAGTGACAGGAAACACACCGGGACTGAGAGTGACAGGAAACACACGGGGACTGAGAGTGACAGGAAACACACAGAGACAGAGAGTGACAGGAAACACACAGAGACTGAGTGTGACAGGAAACACACGAGGACCGAGAATGACAGGAAACACACAGAGACTGAGAGTGACAGGAAACACACAGAGACTGAGAGTGACAGGAAACAAACAGAGACTGAGAGTGACAGGAAACACACAGAGACTGAGAGTGACAGGAAACACACGGAGACCGAGAGTGGCAGGAAACACACAGAGACCGAGAGTGACAGGAAACACACAGAGACTGAGAGTGACAGGAAACACACAGAGACTGAGAGTGACAGGAAACACACGGGGACTGAGAGTGACAGGAAACACACAGAGACTGAGAGTGATAGGAAACACACAGAGACTGAGAATGGCAGGAAAAACACGGGGACTGAGAGTGACAGAAAACACACAGAGACTGAGTGTGACAGGAAACACACAGAGACTGAGAGTGACAGGAAACACACGGGGACTGAGAATGACAGGAAACACACGGGGACTGAGAGTGACAGGAAACACACAGAGACTGAGAGTGACAGGAAACACACGGGGACCGAGAGTGACAGGAAACACACAGAGACTGAGAGTGACAGGAAACACACAGGGACTGAGTGTGACAGGAAACACACAGAGGCTGAGAGTGACAGGAAACACATGGGAACCGAGAGTGACAGGAAACACACAGAGACTGAGAGTGACAGGAAACACACAGAGACTGAGTGTGACAGGAAACACACAGAGGCTGAGAGTGACAGGAAACACACGGGAACCGAGAGTGACAGGAAACACGAGGGCACTGAGAGCGACAGGAAGCACACAGAGACTGAGAGTGACAGGAAACACACGGGAACCGAGATTGACAGGAAACACACAGAGACTGAGAGTGACAGGAAACACACAGAGACTGAGAGTGACAGGAAACACACGAGGACCGAGAATGACAGGAAACACACAGAGACTGAGAGTGACAGGAAACACACGGGAACCGAGAGTGATAGGAAACACACAGAGACTGAGAGTGACAGGAAACACACAGAGACTGAGAGTGACAGGAAACACACAGAGACTGAGAGTGACAGGAAACACACGGGAACCGAGAGTGACAGGAAACACACGGGGACTGAGAGTGACAGGAAACACACGGGAACCGAAAGTGACAGGAAACACACGGGGACTGAGAGTGACAGGAAATACACAGAGACTGAGAGTGACAGGAAACACACAGAGACTGAGAGTGACAGGAAACATACGGGGACTGAGAGTGACAGGAAACACACAGAGACTGAGAGTGACAGGAAACACACAGAGACTGAGAGTGACAGGAAACACACGGGGACTGAGAGTGACAGGAAACACACGGGAACCGAGAGTGACAGGAAACGCACGGGAACCGAGAGTGACAGGAAACACACGCGACTGAGAATGACAGGAAACACGCGGGAACTGAGAGTGACAGGAAACACACGGGAACCGAGAGTGACAGGAAACACACGGGAACCGAGAGTGACAGGAAACACACGGGGACTGAGAATGACAGGAAACACACGGGGACCGAGAGTGACAGGAAACACACGGGAACCGAGAGTGACAGGAAACTCACGGGGACTGAGAGTGACAGGAAACACACGGGAACCGAGCGTGACAGGAAACACACGGGGACTGAGAGTGACAGGAAACACACGGGAACCGAGAGTGACAGGAAACACACACAGACTGAGAGTGACAGGAAACACACGGGGACTGAGAGTGACAGGAAACACACAGAGACTGTGAGTGACAGGAAACACATAGAGACTGAGAGTGACAGGAAACACATAGAGACTGAGAGTGACAGGAAACACACAGAGACTGAGAGTGACAGGAAACACACAGAGACTGAGAGTGACAGGAAACACACGGGGACTGAGAGTGACAGGAAACACACGGGGACTGAGAGTGACAGGAAACACACAGAGACTGAGAGTGACAGGAAACACACGGGGATTGACAGTGACAGGAAACACACGGGAACCGAGAGTGACAGGAAACACACAGAGACTGAGAGTGACAGGAAACACACGGGGACTGAGAGTGACAGGAAACACACAGAGACTGAGAGTGACAGGAAACACACAGAGACTGAGAGTGACAGGAAACACACGGGAACCGAGAGTGACAGGAAACACACAGACACTGAGAGTGACAGGAAACACACAGAGACTGAGAGTGACAGGAAACACACAGAGACTGAGAGTGAAAGGAAACACACAGAGACTGAGAGTGACAGGAAACACACAGAGTCTGAGAGTGACAGGAAACACACAGAGACTGAGGGTGACAGGAAACACACGGGAACCGAGAGTGACAGGAAACACACGGGGACTGAGAGTGACAGGAAACACACGGGAACCGAGAGTGACAGGAAACACACAGGGACTGAGAGTGACAGGAAACACACGGGGACGGAGAGTGACAGGAAACACACAGATACTGAGAGTGACAGGAAAGACACGGGGACTGAGAGTGACAGGAAACACACGAGGACCAAGAGTGACAGGAAACACACCGGGACTGAGAGTGACAGGAAACACACGGGGACTGAGAGTGACACTAAACACGCAGAGACTGAGAGTGACAGGAAACACACAGAGACTGAGAGTGACAGGAAACACATGGGGACTGAGAGTGACAGGAAACACACGGGAACCGAGAGTGACAGGAAACGCACGGGAACCGAGACTGACAGGAAACACACGCGACTGAGAATGACAGGAAACACGCGGGGTCTGAGAGTGACAGGAAACACACGGGGACTGAGAGTGACAGGAAACACACGGGGATTGAGAGTGACAGGAAACACACGGGAACCGAGAGTGACTAGAAACACACAGAGACTGAGAGTGGCAGGAAACACACGGGAACCGAGAGTGACACGAAACACACGGGGACTGAGAGTGACAGGAAACACACGGGAACCGAGAGTGACAGGAAACACACAGAGACTGAGAGTGACAGGAAACACACAGAGACTGAGAGTGACAGGAAACACACAGAGACTGAGAGTGAAAGGAAACACACAGAGACTGAGAATGACAGGAAACACATATAGACTGAGAGTGACAGGAAACACACAGGGACTGAGAGTGACAGGAAACACACGGGGACTGAGAGTGACAGGAAACACACAGAGACTGAGAGTGACAGGAAACACACGGGGACTGAGAGTGACAGGAAACACACGGGAACCGAGAGTGACAGGAAACACACAGAGACTGAGAGTGACAGGAAACACACGGGGACTGAGAGTGACAGGAAACACACGGGGACTGAGAGTGACAGGAAACACACGGGAACCGAGAGTGACAGGAAACACACGGGGACTGAGAGTGACAGGAAATACACACAGACTGAGAGTGACAGGAAACACACAGAGACTGAGAGTGACAGGAAACACACGGGGGCTGAGAGTGACAGGAAACACACAGAGACTGAGAGTGACAGGAAACACACAGAGACTGAGGGTGACAGGAAACACACGGGAACCGAGAGTGACAGGAAACACACGGGGACTGAGAGTGACAGGAAACACACGGAAACCGAGAGAGACAGGAAACACACAGGGACTGAGAGTGACAGGAAACACACGGGGACGGAGAGTGACAGGAAACACACAGAGACTGAGAGTGACAGGAAAGACACGGGGACTGAGAGTGACAGGAAACACACTAGGACCAAGAGTGACAGGAAACACACCGGGACTGAGAGTGACAGGAAACACACGGGGACTGAGAGTGACACTAAACACGCAGAGACTGAGAGTGACAGGAAACACACAGAGACTGAGAGTGACAGGAAACACACGGGGACTGAGAGTGACAGGAAACACACGGGAACCGAGAGTGACAGGAAACACACAGAGACTGAGAGTGACAGGAAACACACGGGGCCTGAGAGTGACAGGAAACACACGGGAACCGAGAGTGAAAGGAAACGCACGGGAACCGAGACTGACAGGAAACACACGCGACTGAGAATGACAGGAAACACGCGGGGACTGAGAGTGACAGGAAACACACGGGAACCGAGAGTGACAGGAAACACACGAGAACCGAGAGTGACAGGAAACACACGGGGACTGAGAATGACAAGAAACACACGGGGACCGAGAGTGACATGAAACACACGGGAACCGATAGTGACAGGAAACACACGGGGACTGAGAGTGACAGGAAACACACGGGAACCGAGAGTGACAGGAAACACACGGGGACTGAGCGTGACAGGAAACACACGGGAACCGAGAGTGACAGGAAACACACGGGAACCGAGAGTGACAGGAAACACACAGAGACTGAGAGTGACAGGAAACACACGGGGACTGAGAGTGACAGGAAACACACAGAGACTGTGAGTGACAGGAAACACACAGAGACTGAGAGTGACAGGAAACACATAGAGACTGAGAGTGACAGGAAACACACAGAGACTGAGAGTGACAGGAAACACACAGAGTCTGAGAGTGACAGGAAACACACGGGGATTGAGAGTGACAGGAAACACACGGGAACCGAGAGTGACAGGAAACACACAGAGACTGAGAGTGACAGGAAACACACGGGGACTGAGTGTGACAGGAAACACACAGAGACTGAGAGTGACAGGAAACACACAGAGACTGAGAGTGACAGGAATCACACGGGAACCGAGAGTGACAGGAAACACACAGAGACTGAGAGTGACAGGAAACACACAGAGACTGAGAGTGACAGGAAACACACAGAGACTGAGAGTGACAGGAAACACGCGGGGACTGAGAGTGACAGGAAACACACAGAGACTGAGAGTGACAGGAAACACACGGGGGCTAAGAGTGACAGGAAACACACAGAGACTGTGAGTGACAGGAAACACACAGAGACTGTGAGTGACAGGAAACACACAGAGACTGAGAGTGACAGGAAACACAAAGAGACTGAGGGTGACAGGAAACACACAGAGACTGAGAGTGACAGGAAACACACAGAGACTGAGAGTGACAGGAAACACACAGAGACTGAGAGTGACAGGAAACACACGGGGACTGAGAGTGACAGGAAACACACGGGAACCGAGAGTGACAGGAAACACACAGAGACTGAGAGTGACAGGAAACACACGGGGATTGAGAGTGACAGGAAACACACGGGAACCGAGAGTGACAGGAAACACACAGAGACTGAGAGTGACAGGAAACACACGGGGACTGAGAGTGACAGGAAACACACAGAGATTGAGAGTGACAGGAAACACACAGAGACTGAGAGTGACAGGAAACACACGGGAACCGAGAGTGACAGGAAACACACAGAGACTGAGAGTGACAGGAAACACACAGAGACTGAGAGTGACAGGAAACACACAGAGACTGAGAGTGACAGGAAACACACGGGGACTGAGAGTGACAGGAAACACACGGGGACTGAGAGTGACAGGAAACACACAGAGACTGAGAGTGACAGGAAACAGACGGGGACTGAGAGTGACAGGAAACACACGGGACCCGAGAGTGACAGGAAACACACGGGAACCGAGAGTGACAGGAAACACACGGGGACTGAGAATGACAAGAAACACACGGGGACCGAGAGTGACAGGAAACACACGGGAACCGAGAGTGACAGGAAACACACGGGAACTGAGAGTGACAGGAAACACACGGGAACCAAGAGTGACAGGAAACACACGGGGACTCAGAGTGACGGGAAACACACGGGAACCGAGAGTGACAGGAAACACGCGGGAACCGAGAGTGACAGGAAACACACAGAGACTGAGTGTGACAGGAAACACACGGGGACTGAGAGTGACAGGAAACACACAGAGACTGTGAGTGACAGGAAACACACAGAGACTGAGAGTGACAGGAAACACATAGAGACTGAGAGAGACAGGAAACACACAGAGACTGAGAGTGACAGGAAACACACAGAGACTGAGATTGACAGGAAACACACAGAGACTGAGAGTGACAGGAAACACACGGGGACTGAGAGTGACAGGAAACACACGGGGACTGAGAGTGACAGGAAACACACAGAGACTGAGAGTGACAGGAAACACACGGGGATTGAGCGTGACAGGAAACACACGGGAACCGAGAGTGACAGGAAACACACAGAGACTGAGAGTGACAGGAAACACACGGGGACTGAGTGTGACAGGAAACACACAGAGACTAGGAGTGACAGGAAACACACAGAGACTGAGAGTGACAGGAAGCACACGGGAACCGAGAGTGACAGGAAACACACAGAGACTGAGAGTGACAGGAAACACACGGGGACTGAGTGTGACAGGAAACACACAGAGACTAGGAGTGACAGGAAACACACAGAGACTGAGAGTGACAGGAAGCACACGGGAACCGAGAGTGACAGGAAACACACAGAGACTGAGAGTGACAGGAAACACACAGAGACTGAGAGTGACAGGAAACACATAGAGACTGAGAGTGACAGGAAACACACAGAGACTGAGAGTGACAGGAAACACACAGAGACTGAGAGTGACAGGAAACACACAGCGACTGAGAGTGACAGGAAACACACGGGGACTGAGAGTGACAGGAAACACACGGGGACTGAGAGTGACAGGAAACACACAGAGACTGAGAGTGACAGGAAACACACGGGGATTGAGAGTGACAGGAAACACACGGGAACCGAGAGTGACAGGAAACACACAGAGACTGAGAGTGACAGGAAACACACGGGGACTGAGAGTGACAGGAAACACACAGAGATTGAGAGTGACAGGAAACACACAGAGACTGAGAGTGACAGGAAACACACGGGAACCGAGAGTGACAGGAAACACACAGAGACTGAGCGTGACAGGAAACACACAGAGACTGAGAGTGACAGGAAACACACCGGGACTGAGAGTGACAGGAAACACACGGGGACTGAGAGTGACAGGAAACACACAGAGACTGAGAGTGACAGGAAACACACGGGGACTGAGAGTGACAGGAAACACACGGGAACCGAGAGTGACAGAAAACACACAGAGACTGAGAGTGACAGGAAACACACGGGGACTGAGAGTGACAGGAAACACACGGGGACTGAGATTGACAGGAAACACACGGGAACCGAGAGTGACAGGAAACACACGGGGACTGAGAGTGACAGGAAATACACAGAGACTGAGAGTGACAGGAAACTCAAAGAGACTGAGAGTGACAGGAAACACACGGGGGCTGAGAGTGACAGGAAACACACAGAGACTGAGAGTGACAGGATACACACAGAGACTGAGAGTGACAGGAAACACAGGGGGACTGAGAGTGACAGGAAACACACAGAGACTGAGAGTGACAGGAAACACATGGGGACTGAGAGTGACAGTAAACACACAGAGACTGAGAGTGACAGGAAACATACGGGGACTGAGAGTGACAGGAAACACACAGAGACTGAGAGTGACAGGAAACACACAGAGACTGAGAGTGACAGGAAACACACGGAGACTGAGAGTGACAGGAAACACACAGAGACTGAGAGTGACAGGAAACACACGGAGACTGAGAGTGACAGGAAACACACAGAGACTGAGAGTGACAGGAAACACACAGAGACTGAGAGTGACAGGAAACACACGGGGACTGAGTGTGACAGGAAACACACAGAGACTCAGAGTGACAGGAAACACACAGAGACTGAGAGTGACAGGAAACACGGAGACTGAGAGTGACAGGAAACACACAGAGACTGAGAGTGACAGGAAACACACAGAGACTGAGAGAGACATGAAACACCCGGGGACTGAGAGTGAAAGGAAACACACAGAGACTGAGAGTGACAGGAAACACAGAGAGACTGAGAGTGACAGGAAACACACAGAGACTGAGAGTGACAGGAAACACACGGGTACTGAGAGTGACAGGAAACACACAGAGACTGAGAGTGACAGGAAACACACAGAGACTGAGAATGACAGGAAACACACGGGGACTGAGAGTGACAGGAAACACACGGGAACCGAGAGTGACAGGAAACACACGGGAAACGAGAGTGACAGGAAACACACGGGGACTGAGAATGACAAGAAACACACGGGGACCGAGAGTGACAGGAAACACACGGGAACCGAGAGTGACAGGAAACACACGTGGACT
Organism: Scyliorhinus torazame; assembly: GCF_047496885.1. Classification (NCBI taxonomy): domain Eukaryota; kingdom Metazoa; phylum Chordata; class Chondrichthyes; order Carcharhiniformes; family Scyliorhinidae; genus Scyliorhinus; species Scyliorhinus torazame. Next base: position 265,938,317 of record NC_092714.1, on the reverse strand, counting down.
GAGAGTGACAGGAAACACACGGGAACCAAGAGTGACAAGAAACACACGGGGACTGAGAGTGACAGGAAACACACGGGAACGGAGAGTGACAGGAAACACACGGGAACCGAGAGTGACAGGAAACACACAGAGACTGAGTGTGACAGGAAACACACGGGGACTGAGAGTGACAGGAAACACACAGAGACTGTGAGTGACAGGAAACACACAGAGACTGAGAGTGACAGGAAACACATAGAGACTGAGAGAGACAGGAAACACACAGAGACTGAGAGTGACAGGAAACACACAGAGACTGAGAGTGACAGGAAACACACAGAGACTGAGAGTGACAGGAAACACACGGGGACTGAGAGTGACAGGAAACACACGGGGACTGAGAGTGACAGGAAACACACAGAGACTGAGAGTGACAGGAAACACACGGGGATTGAGAGTGACAGGAAACACACGGGAACCGAGAGTGACAGGAAACACACAGAGACTGAGAGTGACAGGAAACACACGGGGACTGAGAGTGACAGGAAACACACAGAGACTGAGAGTGACAGGAAACACACAGAGACTGAGAGTGACAGGAAGCACACGGGAACCGAGAGTGACAGGAAACACACAGAGACTGAGAGTGACAGGAAACACACAGAGACTGAGAGTGACAGGAAACACACAGAGACTGAGAGTGACAGGAAACACAAAGAGACTGAGAGTGACAGGAAACACGCGGGGACTGAGAGTGACAGGAAACACACAGAGACTGAGAGTGACAGGAAACACACGGGGGCTGAGAGTGACAGGAAACACACAGAGACTGTGAGTGACAGGAAACACACAGAGACTGAGAGTGACAGGAAGCACATAGAGACTGAGAGTGACAGGAAACACACAGAGACTGAGAGTGACAGGAAACACACAGAGACTGAGAGTGACAGGAAACACACAGAGACTGAGAGTCACAGGAAACACACGGGGACTGAGGGTGACAGGAAACACACGGGGACTGAGAGTGACAGGAAACACACAGAGACTGAGAGTGACAGGAAACACACGGGGATTGAGAGTGACAGGAAACACACGGGAACCGAGAGTGACAGGAAACACACAGAGACTGAGAGTGACAGGAAACACACGGGAACCGAGAGTGACAGGAAACACACAGAGACTGAGAGTGACAGGAAACACACAGAGACTGAGAGTGACAGGAAACACACAGAGACTGAGAGTGACAGGAAACACACAGAGACTGAGAGTGACAGGAAACACACAGAGACTGAGAGTGACAGGAAACACGCGGGGACTGAGAGTGACAGGAAACACACAGAGACTGAGAGTGACAGGAAACACACGGGGGCTGAGAGTGACAGGAAACCCACAGAGACTGTGAGTGACAGGAAACACACAGAGAATGAGAGTGACAGGAAACACATAGAGACTGAGAGTGACAGGAAACACACAGAGACTGAGAGTGACAGGAAACACACAGAGACTGAGAGTGACAGGAAACACACAGAGACTGAGAGTGACAGGAAACACACGGGGACTGAGAGTGACAGGAAACACACGGGGACTGAGAGTCACAGGAAACACACAGAGACTGAGAGTGACAGGAAACACACGGGGATTGAGAGTGACAGGAAACACACGGGAACCGAGAGTGACAGGAAACACACAGAGACTGAGAGTGACAGGAAACACACGGGGACTGAGAGTGACAGGAAACACACAGAGATTGAGAGTGACAGGAAACACACAGAGACTGAGAGTGACAGGAAACACACGGGAACCGAGAGTGACAGGAAACACACAGAGACTGAGAGTGACAGGAAACACACAGAGACTGAGAGTGACAGGAAACACACAGAGACTGAGAGTGACAGGAAACACACCGGGACTGAGGGTGACAGGAAACACACGGGGACTGAGAGTGACAGGAAAGACACAGAGACTGAGAGTGACAGGAAACACACGGGGACTGAGAGTGACAGGAAACACACGGGAACCGAGAGTGACAGAAAAAACACAGAGACTGAGAGTGACAGGAAACACACGGGGACTGAGAGTGACAGGAAACACACGGGAACCGAGAGTGACAGGAAACACACGGGGACTGAGAGTGACAGGAAACACACGGGAACCAAGAGTGACAGGAAACACACGGGGACTGAGAGTGACAGGAAACACACGGGAACCGAGAGTGACAGGAAACACACGGGAACCGAGAGTGACAGGAAACACACAGAGACTGAGTGTGACAGGAAACACACGGGGACTGAGAGTGACAGGAAACACACAGAGACTGTGAGTGACAGGAAACACACAGAGACTGAGAGTGACAGGAAACTCATAGAGACTGAGAGAGACAGGAAACACACAGAGACTGAGAGTGACAGGAAACACACAGAGACTGAGAGTGACAGGAAACACACAGAGACTGAGAGTGACAGGAAACACACGGGGACTGAGAGTGACAGGAAACACACGAGGACTGAGAGTGACAGGAAACACACAGAGACTGAGAGTGACAGGAAACACACGGGGATTGAGAGTGACAGGAAACACACGGGAACCGAGAGTGACAGGAAACACACAGAGACTGAGAGTGACAGGAAACACACGGGGACTGAGAGTGACAGGAAACACACAGAGACTGAGAGTGACAGGAAACACACAGAGACTGAGAGTGACAGGAAGCACACGGGAACCGAGAGTGACAGGAAACACACAGAGACTGAGAGTGACAGGAAACACACAGAGACTGAGAGTGACAGGAAACACACAGAGACTGAGAGTGACAGGAAACACAAAGAGACTGAGAGTGACAGGAAACACGCGGGGACTGAGAGTGACAGGAAACACACAGAGACTGAGAGTGACAGGAAACACACGGGGGCTGAGAGTGACAGGAAACACACAGAGACTGTGAGTGACAGGAAACACACAGAGACTGAGAGTGACAGGAAACACATAGAGACTGAGAGTGACAGGAAACACACAGAGACTGAGAGTGACAGGAAACACACAGAGACTGAGAGTGACAGGAAACACACAGAGACTGAGAGTCACAGGAAACACACGGGGACTGAGGGTGACAGGAAACACACGGGGACTGAGAGTGACAGGAAACACACAGAGACTGAGAGTGACAGGAAACACACGGGGATTGAGAGTGACAGGAAACACACGGGAACCGAGAGTGACAGGAAACACACAGAGACTGAGAGTGACAGGAAACACACGGGAACCGAGAGTGACAGGAAACACACAGAGACTGAGAGTGACAGGAAACACACAGAGACTGAGAGTGACAGGAAACACACAGAGTCTGAGAGTGACAGGAAACACACAGAGACTGAGAGTGACAGGAAACACACAGAGACTGAGAGTGACAGGAAACACGCGGGGACTGAGAGTGACAGGAAACACACAGAGACTGAGAGTGACAGGAAACACACGGGGGCTGAGAGTGACAGGAAACCCACAGAGACTGTGAGTGACAGGAAACACACAGAGAATGAGAGTGACAGGAAACACATAGAGACTGAGAGTGACAGGAAACACACAGAGACTGAGAGTGACAGGAAACACACAGAGACTGAGAGTGACAGGAAACACACAGAGACTGAGAGTGACAGGAAACACACGGGGACTGAGAGTGACAGGAAACACACGGGGACTGAGAGTCACAGGAAACACACAGAGACTGAGAGTGACAAGAAACACACGGGGATTGAGAGTGACAGGAAACACACGGGAACCGAGAGTGACAGGAAACACACAGAGACTGAGAGTGACAGGAAACACACGGGGACTGAGAGTGACAGGAAACACACAGAGATTGAGAGTGACAGGAAACACACAGAGACTGAGAGTGACAGGAAACACACGGGAACCGAGAGTGACAGGAAACACACAGAGACTGAGAGTGACAGGAAACACACAGAGACTGAGAGTGACAGGAAACACACAGAGACTGAGAGTGACAGGAAACACACCGGGACTGAGAGTGACAGGAAACACACGGGGACTGAGAGTGACAGGAAAGACACAGAGACTGAGAGTGACAGGAAACACACGGGGACTGAGAGTGACAGGAAACACACGGGAACCGAGAGTGACAGAAAAAACACAGAGACTGAGAGTGACAGGAAACACACGGGGACTGAGAGTGACAGGAAACACACGGGGACTGAGAGTGACAGGAAACACACGGGAACCTAGAGTGACAGGAAACACACGGGGACTGAGAGTGACAGGAAATACACAGAGACTGAGAGTGACAGGAAACTCAAAGAGACTGAGAGTGACAGGAAACACACGGGGGCTGAGAGTGACAGGAAACACACAGAGACTGAGAGTGACAGGATACACACAGAGACTGAGAGTGACAGGAAACACAGGGGGACTGAGGGTGACAGGAAACACACAGAGACTGAGAGTGACAGGAAACACATGGGGACTGAGAGTGACAGTAAACACACAGAGACTGAGAGTGACAGGAAACATACGGGGACTGAGAGTGACAGGAAACACACAGAGACTGAGAGTGACAGGAAACACACAGAGACTGAGAGTGACAGGAAACACACGGAGACTGAGAGTGACAGGAAACACACAGAGACTGAGAGTGACAGGAAACACACGGAGACTGAGAGTGACAGGAAACACATGGGGACTGAGAGTGACAGTAAACACACAGAGACTGAGAGTGACAGGAAACAGACGGGGACTGAGAGTGACAGGAAACACACAGAGACTGAGAGTGACAGGAAACACACAGAGACTGAGAGTGACAGGAAACACACGGAGACTGAGAGTGACAGGAAACACACAGAGACTGAGAGTGACAGGAAACACACGGAGACTGAGAGTGACAGGAAACACACAGAGACTGAGAGTGACAGGAAACACACAGAGACTGAGAGTGACAGGAAACACACGGGGACTGAGAGTGACAGGAAACACACGGGAACCGAGAGTGACAGGAAACACACGGGGACTGAGCGTGACAGGAAACACACGGGAACCGAGAGTGACAGGAAACACACGGGAACCGAGAGTGACAGGAAACACACAGAGACTGAGAGTGACAGGAAACACACGGGGACTGAGAGTGACAGGAAACACACAGAGACTGTGAGTGACAGGAAACACACAGAGACTGAGAGTGACAGGAAACACATAGAGACTGAGAGTGACAGGAAACACACAGAGACTGAGAGTGACAGGAAACACACAGAGTCTGAGAGTGACAGGAAACACACGGGGATTGAGAGTGACAGGAAACACACGGGAACCGAGAGTGACAGGAAACACACAGAGACTGAGAGTGACAGGAAACACACGGGGACTGAGTGTGACAGGAAACACACAGAGACTGAGAGTGACAGGAAACACACAGAGACTGAGAGTGACAGGAATCACACGGGAACCGAGAGTGACAGGAAACACACAGAGACTGAGAGTGACAGGAAACACACAGAGACTGAGAGTGACAGGAAACACACAGAGACTGAGAGTGACAGGAAACACGCGGGGACTGAGAGTGACAGGAAACACACAGAGACTGAGAGTGACAGGAAACACACGGGGGCTAAGAGTGACAGGAAACACACAGAGACTGTGAGTGACAGGAAACACACAGAGACTGTGAGTGACAGGAAACACACAGAGACTGAGAGTGACAGGAAACACAAAGAGACTGAGGGTGACAGGAAACACACAGAGACTGAGAGTGACAGGAAACACACAGAGACTGAGAGTGACAGGAAACACACAGAGACTGAGAGTGACAGGAAACACACGGGGACTGAGAGTGACAGGAAACACACGGGAACCGAGAGTGACAGGAAACACACAGAGACTGAGAGTGACAGGAAACACACGGGGATTGAGAGTGACAGGAAACACACGGGAACCGAGAGTGACAGGAAACACACAGAGACTGAGAGTGACAGGAAACACACGGGGACTGAGAGTGACAGGAAACACACAGAGATTGAGAGTGACAGGAAACACACAGAGACTGAGAGTGACAGGAAACACACAGAGACTGAGAGTGACAGGAAACACACGGGGACTGAGAGTGACAGGAAACACACGGGAACCGAGAGTGACAGGAAACGCACGGGAACCGAGAGTGACAGGAAACACACGCGACTGAGAATGACAGGAAACACGCGGGGACTGAGAGTGACAGGAAATACACGGGAACCGAGAGTGACAGGAAACACACGGGAACCGAGAGTGACAGGAAACACACGGGGACTGAGAATGACAGGAAACACACGGGGACCGAGAGTGACAGGAAACACACGGGAACCGAGAGTGACAGGAAACACACGGGGACTGAGAGTGACAGGAAACACACGGGAACCGAGAGTGACAGGAAACACACGGGGACTGAGAGTGACAGGAAACACACGGGAACCGAGAGTGACAGGAAACACACGGGAACCGAGAGTGACAGGAAACACACAGAGACTGAGAGTGACAGGAAACACACGGGGGCTGAGAGTGACAGGAAACACACAGAGACTGTGAGTGACAGGAAACACACAGAGACTGAGAGTGACAGGAAACACACAGAGACTGAGAGTGACAGGAAACACACAGAGACTGAGAGTGACAGGAAACACACAGAGACTGAGAGTGACAGGAAACACACGGGGACTGAGAGTGACAGGAAACACACGGGGACTGAGAGTGACAGGAAACACACAGAGACTGAGAGTGACAGGAAACACACGGGGATTGAGAGTGACAGGAAACACACGGGAACCGAGAGTGACAGGAAACACGCAGAGACTGAGAGTGACAGGAAACACACGGGGACTGAGAGTGACAGGAAACACACAGAGATTGAGAGTGACAGGAAACACACAGAGACTGAGAGTGACAGGAAACACACGGGAACCGAGAGTGACAGGAAACACACAGAGACTGAGAGTGACAGGAAACACACAGAGACTGAGAGTGACAGGAAACACACAGAGACTGAGAGTGACAGGAAACACACGGGGACTGAGAGTGACAGGAAACACAAGGGGACTGAGAGTGACAGGAAACACACAGAGACTGAGAGTGACAGGAAACACACGGGGACTGAGAGTGACAGGAAACACACGGGAACCGAGAGTGACAGGAAACACGCAGAGACTGAGAGTGATAGGAAACACACGGGGACTGAGAGTGACAGGAAACACACGGGGACTGAGAGTGACAGGAAACACACGGGAACCGAGAGTGACAGGAAACACACGGGGACTGAGAGTGACAGGAAATACACAGAGACTGAGAGTGACAGGAAACACAAAGAGACTGAGAGTGACAGGAAACACACGGGGGCTGAGAGTGACAGGAAACACACAGAGACTGAGAGTGACAGGAAACACACAGAGACTGAGAGTGACAGGAAACACAGGGGGACTGAGAGTGACAGGAAACACACGGGAACCGAGAGTGACAGGAAACACACAGAGACTGAGGGTGACAGGAAACACACGGGAACCGAGAGTGACAGGAAACACACGGGGACTGAGAGTGACAGGAAACATACGGGAACCGAGAGTGACAGGAAACACACAGGGACTGAGAGTGACAGGAAACACACGGGGACGGAGAGTGACAGGAAACACACAGAGACTGAGAGTGACAGGAAAGACACGGGGACTGAGAGTGACAGGAAACACACGAGGACCAAGAGTGACAGGAAACACACCGGGACTGAGAGTGACAGGAAACACACGGGGACTGAGAGTGACAGGAAACACACAGAGACAGAGAGTGACAGGAAACACACAGAGACTGAGTGTGACAGGAAACACACGAGGACCGAGAATGACAGGAAACACACAGAGACTGAGAGTGACAGGAAACACACAGAGACTGAGAGTGACAGGAAACAAACAGAGACTGAGAGTGACAGGAAACACACAGAGACTGAGAGTGACAGGAAACACACGGAGACCGAGAGTGGCAGGAAACACACAGAGACCGAGAGTGACAGGAAACACACAGAGACTGAGAGTGACAGGAAACACACAGAGACTGAGAGTGACAGGAAACACACGGGGACTGAGAGTGACAGGAAACACACAGAGACTGAGAGTGATAGGAAACACACAGAGACTGAGAATGGCAGGAAAAACACGGGGACTGAGAGTGACAGAAAACACACAGAGACTGAGTGTGACAGGAAACACACAGAGACTGAGAGTGACAGGAAACACACGGGGACTGAGAATGACAGGAAACACACGGGGACTGAGAGTGACAGGAAACACACAGAGACTGAGAGTGACAGGAAACACACGGGGACCGAGAGTGACAGGAAACACACAGAGACTGAGAGTGACAGGAAACACACAGGGACTGAGTGTGACAGGAAACACACAGAGGCTGAGAGTGACAGGAAACACATGGGAACCGAGAGTGACAGGAAACACACAGAGACTGAGAGTGACAGGAAACACACAGAGACTGAGTGTGACAGGAAACACACAGAGGCTGAGAGTGACAGGAAACACACGGGAACCGAGAGTGACAGGAAACACGAGGGCACTGAGAGCGACAGGAAGCACACAGAGACTGAGAGTGACAGGAAACACACGGGAACCGAGATTGACAGGAAACACACAGAGACTGAGAGTGACAGGAAACACACAGAGACTGAGAGTGACAGGAAACACACGAGGACCGAGAATGACAGGAAACACACAGAGACTGAGAGTGACAGGAAACACACGGGAACCGAGAGTGATAGGAAACACACAGAGACTGAGAGTGACAGGAAACACACAGAGACTGAGAGTGACAGGAAACACACAGAGACTGAGAGTGACAGGAAACACACGGGAACCGAGAGTGACAGGAAACACACGGGGACTGAGAGTGACAGGAAACACACGGGAACCGAAAGTGACAGGAAACACACGGGGACTGAGAGTGACAGGAAATACACAGAGACTGAGAGTGACAGGAAACACACAGAGACTGAGAGTGACAGGAAACATACGGGGACTGAGAGTGACAGGAAACACACAGAGACTGAGAGTGACAGGAAACACACAGAGACTGAGAGTGACAGGAAACACACGGGGACTGAGAGTGACAGGAAACACACGGGAACCGAGAGTGACAGGAAACGCACGGGAACCGAGAGTGACAGGAAACACACGCGACTGAGAATGACAGGAAACACGCGGGAACTGAGAGTGACAGGAAACACACGGGAACCGAGAGTGACAGGAAACACACGGGAACCGAGAGTGACAGGAAACACACGGGGACTGAGAATGACAGGAAACACACGGGGACCGAGAGTGACAGGAAACACACGGGAACCGAGAGTGACAGGAAACTCACGGGGACTGAGAGTGACAGGAAACACACGGGAACCGAGCGTGACAGGAAACACACGGGGACTGAGAGTGACAGGAAACACACGGGAACCGAGAGTGACAGGAAACACACACAGACTGAGAGTGACAGGAAACACACGGGGACTGAGAGTGACAGGAAACACACAGAGACTGTGAGTGACAGGAAACACATAGAGACTGAGAGTGACAGGAAACACATAGAGACTGAGAGTGACAGGAAACACACAGAGACTGAGAGTGACAGGAAACACACAGAGACTGAGAGTGACAGGAAACACACGGGGACTGAGAGTGACAGGAAACACACGGGGACTGAGAGTGACAGGAAACACACAGAGACTGAGAGTGACAGGAAACACACGGGGATTGACAGTGACAGGAAACACACGGGAACCGAGAGTGACAGGAAACACACAGAGACTGAGAGTGACAGGAAACACACGGGGACTGAGAGTGACAGGAAACACACAGAGACTGAGAGTGACAGGAAACACACAGAGACTGAGAGTGACAGGAAACACACGGGAACCGAGAGTGACAGGAAACACACAGACACTGAGAGTGACAGGAAACACACAGAGACTGAGAGTGACAGGAAACACACAGAGACTGAGAGTGAAAGGAAACACACAGAGACTGAGAGTGACAGGAAACACACAGAGTCTGAGAGTGACAGGAAACACACAGAGACTGAGGGTGACAGGAAACACACGGGAACCGAGAGTGACAGGAAACACACGGGGACTGAGAGTGACAGGAAACACACGGGAACCGAGAGTGACAGGAAACACACAGGGACTGAGAGTGACAGGAAACACACGGGGACGGAGAGTGACAGGAAACACACAGATACTGAGAGTGACAGGAAAGACACGGGGACTGAGAGTGACAGGAAACACACGAGGACCAAGAGTGACAGGAAACACACCGGGACTGAGAGTGACAGGAAACACACGGGGACTGAGAGTGACACTAAACACGCAGAGACTGAGAGTGACAGGAAACACACAGAGACTGAGAGTGACAGGAAACACATGGGGACTGAGAGTGACAGGAAACACACGGGAACCGAGAGTGACAGGAAACGCACGGGAACCGAGACTGACAGGAAACACACGCGACTGAGAATGACAGGAAACACGCGGGGTCTGAGAGTGACAGGAAACACACGGGGACTGAGAGTGACAGGAAACACACGGGGATTGAGAGTGACAGGAAACACACGGGAACCGAGAGTGACTAGAAACACACAGAGACTGAGAGTGGCAGGAAACACACGGGAACCGAGAGTGACACGAAACACACGGGGACTGAGAGTGACAGGAAACACACGGGAACCGAGAGTGACAGGAAACACACAGAGACTGAGAGTGACAGGAAACACACAGAGACTGAGAGTGACAGGAAACACACAGAGACTGAGAGTGAAAGGAAACACACAGAGACTGAGAATGACAGGAAACACATATAGACTGAGAGTGACAGGAAACACACAGGGACTGAGAGTGACAGGAAACACACGGGGACTGAGAGTGACAGGAAACACACAGAGACTGAGAGTGACAGGAAACACACGGGGACTGAGAGTGACAGGAAACACACGGGAACCGAGAGTGACAGGAAACACACAGAGACTGAGAGTGACAGGAAACACACGGGGACTGAGAGTGACAGGAAACACACGGGGACTGAGAGTGACAGGAAACACACGGGAACCGAGAGTGACAGGAAACACACGGGGACTGAGAGTGACAGGAAATACACACAGACTGAGAGTGACAGGAAACACACAGAGACTGAGAGTGACAGGAAACACACGGGGGCTGAGAGTGACAGGAAACACACAGAGACTGAGAGTGACAGGAAACACACAGAGACTGAGGGTGACAGGAAACACACGGGAACCGAGAGTGACAGGAAACACACGGGGACTGAGAGTGACAGGAAACACACGGAAACCGAGAGAGACAGGAAACACACAGGGACTGAGAGTGACAGGAAACACACGGGGACGGAGAGTGACAGGAAACACACAGAGACTGAGAGTGACAGGAAAGACACGGGGACTGAGAGTGACAGGAAACACACTAGGACCAAGAGTGACAGGAAACACACCGGGACTGAGAGTGACAGGAAACACACGGGGACTGAGAGTGACACTAAACACGCAGAGACTGAGAGTGACAGGAAACACACAGAGACTGAGAGTGACAGGAAACACACGGGGACTGAGAGTGACAGGAAACACACGGGAACCGAGAGTGACAGGAAACACACAGAGACTGAGAGTGACAGGAAACACACGGGGCCTGAGAGTGACAGGAAACACACGGGAACCGAGAGTGAAAGGAAACGCACGGGAACCGAGACTGACAGGAAACACACGCGACTGAGAATGACAGGAAACACGCGGGGACTGAGAGAGACAGGAAACACACGGGAACCGAGAGTGACAGGAAACACACGAGAACCGAGAGTGACAGGAAACACACGGGGACTGAGAATGACAAGAAACACACGGGGACCGAGAGTGACATGAAACACACGGGAACCGATAGTGACAGGAAACACACGGGGACTGAGAGTGACAGGAAACACACGGGAACCGAGAGTGACAGGAAACACACGGGGACTGAGCGTGACAGGAAACACACGGGAACCGAGAGTGACAGGAAACACACGGGAACCGAGAGTGACAGGAAACACACAGAGACTGAGAGTGACAGGAAACACACGGGGACTGAGAGTGACAGGAAACACACAGAGACTGTGAGTGACAGGAAACACACAGAGACTGAGAGTGACAGGAAACACATAGAGACTGAGAGTGACAGGAAACACACAGAGACTGAGAGTGACAGGAAACACACAGAGTCTGAGAGTGACAGGAAACACACGGGGATTGAGAGTGACAGGAAACACACGGGAACCGAGAGTGACAGGAAACACACAGAGACTGAGAGTGACAGGAAACACACGGGGACTGAGTGTGACAGGAAACACACAGAGACTGAGAGTGACAGGAAACACACAGAGACTGAGAGTGACAGGAATCACACGGGAACCGAGAGTGACAGGAAACACACAGAGACTGAGAGTGACAGGAAACACACAGAGACTGAGAGTGACAGGAAACACACAGAGACTGAGAGTGACAGGAAACACGCGGGGACTGAGAGTGACAGGAAACACACAGAGACTGAGAGTGACAGGAAACACACGGGGGCTAAGAGTGACAGGAAACACACAGAGACTGTGAGTGACAGGAAACACACAGAGACTGTGAGTGACAGGAAACACACAGAGACTGAGAGTGACAGGAAACACAAAGAGACTGAGGGTGACAGGAAACACACAGAGACTGAGAGTGACAGGAAACACACAGAGACTGAGAGTGACAGGAAACACACAGAGACTGAGAGTGACAGGAAACACACGGGGACTGAGAGTGACAGGAAACACACGGGAACCGAGAGTGACAGGAAACACACAGAGACTGAGAGTGACAGGAAACACACGGGGATTGAGAGTGACAGGAAACACACGGGAACCGAGAGTGACAGGAAACACACAGAGACTGAGAGTGACAGGAAACACACGGGGACTGAGAGTGACAGGAAACACACAGAGATTGAGAGTGACAGGAAACACACAGAGACTGAGAGTGACAGGAAACACACGGGAACCGAGAGTGACAGGAAACACACAGAGACTGAGAGTGACAGGAAACACACAGAGACTGAGAGTGACAGGAAACACACAGAGACTGAGAGTGACAGGAAACACACGGGGACTGAGAGTGACAGGAAACACACGGGGACTGAGAGTGACAGGAAACACACAGAGACTGAGAGTGACAGGAAACAGACGGGGACTGAGAGTGACAGGAAACACACGGGACCCGAGAGTGACAGGAAACACACGGGAACCGAGAGTGACAGGAAACACACGGGGACTGAGAATGACAAGAAACACACGGGGACCGAGAGTGACAGGAAACACACGGGAACCGAGAGTGACAGGAAACACACGGGAACTGAGAGTGACAGGAAACACACGGGAACCAAGAGTGACAGGAAACACACGGGGACTCAGAGTGACGGGAAACACACGGGAACCGAGAGTGACAGGAAACACGCGGGAACCGAGAGTGACAGGAAACACACAGAGACTGAGTGTGACAGGAAACACACGGGGACTGAGAGTGACAGGAAACACACAGAGACTGTGAGTGACAGGAAACACACAGAGACTGAGAGTGACAGGAAACACATAGAGACTGAGAGAGACAGGAAACACACAGAGACTGAGAGTGACAGGAAACACACAGAGACTGAGATTGACAGGAAACACACAGAGACTGAGAGTGACAGGAAACACACGGGGACTGAGAGTGACAGGAAACACACGGGGACTGAGAGTGACAGGAAACACACAGAGACTGAGAGTGACAGGAAACACACGGGGATTGAGCGTGACAGGAAACACACGGGAACCGAGAGTGACAGGAAACACACAGAGACTGAGAGTGACAGGAAACACACGGGGACTGAGTGTGACAGGAAACACACAGAGACTAGGAGTGACAGGAAACACACAGAGACTGAGAGTGACAGGAAGCACACGGGAACCGAGAGTGACAGGAAACACACAGAGACTGAGAGTGACAGGAAACACACAGAGACTGAGAGTGACAGGAAACACACAGAGAATGAGAGTGACGGGAAACACACAGAGACTGAGAGTGACAGGAAACACACAGAGACTGAGAGTGACAGGAAACACGCGGGGACTGAGAGTGACAGGAAACACACAGAGACTGAGAGTGACAGGAAACACACGCGGGCTGAGAGTGACAGGAAACACACAGAGACTGTGAGTGACAGGAAACACACAGAGAATGAGAGTGACAGGAAACACATAGAGACTGAGAGTGACAGGAAACACACAGAGACTGAGAGTGACAGGAAACACACAGAGACTGAGAGTGACAGGAAACACACAGAGACTGAGAGTGACAGGAAACACACGGGGACTGAGAGTGACAGGAAACACACGGGGACTGAGAGTGACAGGAAACACACAGAGACTGAGAGTGACAGGAAACACACGGGGATTGAGAGTGACAGGAAACACACGGGAACCGAGAGTGACAGGAAACACACAGAGACTGAGAGTGACAGGAAACACACGGGGACTGAGAGTGACAGGAAACACACAGAGATTGAGAGTGACAGGAAACACACAGAGACTGAGAGTGACAGGAAACACACGGGAACCGAGAGTGACAGGAAACACACAGAGACTGAGCGTGACAGGAAACACACAGAGACTGAGAGTGACAGGAAACACACCGGGACTGAGAGTGACAGGAAACACACGGGGACTGAGAGTGACAGGAAACACACAGAGACTGAGAGTGACAGGAAACACACGGGGACTGAGAGTGACAGGAAACACACGGGAACCGAGAGTGACAGAAAACACACAGAGACTGAGAGTGACAGGAAACACACGGGGACTGAGAGTGACAGGAAACACACGGGGACTGAGATTGACAGGAAACACACGGGAACCGAGAGTGACAGGAAACACACGGGGACTGAGAGTGACAGGAAATACACAGAGACTGAGAGTGACAGGAAACTCAAAGAGACTGAGAGTGACAGGAAACACACGGGGGCTGAGAGTGACAGGAAACACACAGAGACTGAGAGTGACAGGATACACACAGAGACTGAGAGTGACAGGAAACACAGGGGGACTGAGAGTGACAGGAAACACACAGAGACTGAGAGTGACAGGAAACACATGGGGACTGAGAGTGACAGTAAACACACAGAGACTGAGAGTGACAGGAAACATACGGGGACTGAGAGTGACAGGAAACACACAGAGACTGAGAGTGACAGGAAACACACAGAGACTGAGAGTGACAGGAAACACACGGAGACTGAGAGTGACAGGAAACACACAGAGACTGAGAGTGACAGGAAACACACGGAGACTGAGAGTGACAGGAAACACACAGAGACTGAGAGTGACAGGAAACACACAGAGACTGAGAGTGACAGGAAACACACGGGGACTGAGTGTGACAGGAAACACACAGAGACTCAGAGTGACAGGAAACACACAGAGACTGAGAGTGACAGGAAACACGGAGACTGAGAGTGACAGGAAACACACAGAGACTGAGAGTGACAGGAAACACACAGAGACTGAGAGAGACATGAAACACCCGGGGACTGAGAGTGACAGGAAACACACAGAGACTGAGAGTGACAGGAAACACAGAGAGACTGAGAGTGACAGGAAACACACAGAGACTGAGAGTGACAGGAAACACACGGGTACTGAGAGTGACAGGAAACACACAGAGACTGAGAGTGACAGGAAACACACAGAGACTGAGAATGACAGGAAACACACGGGGACTGAGAGTGACAGGAAACACACGGGAACCGAGAGTGACAGGAAACACACGGGAAACGAGAGTGACAGGAAACACACGGGGACTGAGAATGACAAGAAACACACGGGGACCGAGAGTGACAGGAAACACACGGGAACCGAGAGTGACAGGAAACACACGTGGACTGAGAGTGACAGGAAACACACGGGAACCAAGAGTGACAAGAAACACACGGGGACTGAGAGTGACAGGAAACACACGGGAACGGAGAGTGACAGGAAACACACGGGAACCGAGAGTGACAGGAAACACACAGAGACTGAGTGTGACAGGAAACACACGGGGACTGAGAGTGACAGGAAACACACAGAGACTGTGAGTGACAGGAAACACACAGAGACTGAGAGTGACAGGAAACACATAGAGACTGAGAGAGACAGGAAACACACAGAGACTGAGAGTGACAGGAAACACACAGAGACTGAGAGTGACAGGAAACACACAGAGACTGAGAGTGACAGGAAACACACGGGGACTGAGAGTGACAGGAAACACACGGGGACTGAGAGTGACAGGAAACACACAGAGACTGAGAGTGACAGGAAACACACGGGGATTGAGAGTGACAGGAAACACACGGGAACCGAGAGTGACAGGAAACACACAGAGACTGAGAGTGACAGGAAACACACGGGGACTGAGAGTGACAGGAAACACACAGAGACTGAGAGTGACAGGAAACACACAGAGACTGAGAGTGACAGGAAGCACACGGGAACCGAGAGTGACAGGAAACACACAGAGACTGAGAGTGACAGGAAACACACAGAGACTGAGAGTGACAGGAAACACACAGAGACTGAGAGTGACAGGAAACACAAAGAGACTGAGAGTGACAGGAAACACGCGGGGACTGAGAGTGACAGGAAACACACAGAGACTGAGAGTGACAGGAAACACACGGGGGCTGAGAGTGACAGGAAACACACAGAGACTGTGAGTGACAGGAAACACACAGAGACTGAGAGTGACAGGAAGCACATAGAGACTGAGAGTGACAGGAAACACACAGAGACTGAGAGTGACAGGAAACACACAGAGACTGAGAGTGACAGGAAACACACAGAGACTGAGAGTCACAGGAAACACACGGGGACTGAGGGTGACAGGAAACACACGGGGACTGAGAGTGACAGGAAACACACAGAGACTGAGAGTGACAGGAAACACACGGGGATTGAGAGTGACAGGAAACACACGGGAACCGAGAGTGACAGGAAACACACAGAGACTGAGAGTGACAGGAAACACACGGGAACCGAGAGTGACAGGAAACACACAGAGACTGAGAGTGACAGGAAACACACAGAGACTGAGAGTGACAGGAAACACACAGAGACTGAGAGTGACAGGAAACACACAGAGACTGAGAGTGACAGGAAACACACAGAGACTGAGAGTGACAGGAAACACGCGGGGACTGAGAGTGACAGGAAACACACAGAGACTGAGAGTGACAGGAAACACACGGGGGCTGAGAGTGACAGGAAACCCACAGAGACTGTGAGTGACAGGAAACACACAGAGAATGAGAGTGACAGGAAACACATAGAGACTGAGAGTGACAGGAAACACACAGAGACTGAGAGTGACAGGAAACACACAGAGACTGAGAGTGACAGGAAACACACAGAGACTGAGAGTGACAGGAAACACACGGGGACTGAGAGTGACAGGAAACACACGGGGACTGAGAGTCACAGGAAACACACAGAGACTGAGAGTGACAGGAAACACACGGGGATTGAGAGTGACAGGAAACACACGGGAACCGAGAGTGACAGGAAACACACAGAGACTGAGAGTGACAGGAAACACACGGGGACTGAGAGTGACAGGAAACACACAGAGATTGAGAGTGACAGGAAACACACAGAGACTGAGAGTGACAGGAAACACACGGGAACCGAGAGTGACAGGAAACACACAGAGACTGAGAGTGACAGGAAACACACAGAGACTGAGAGTGACAGGAAACACACAGAGACTGAGAGTGACAGGAAACACACCGGGACTGAGGGTGACAGGAAACACACGGGGACTGAGAGTGACAGGAAAGACACAGAGACTGAGAGTGACAGGAAACACACGGGGACTGAGAGTGACAGGAAACACACGGGAACCGAGAGTGACAGAAAAAACACAGAGACTGAGAGTGACAGGAAACACACGGGGACTGAGAGTGACAGGAAACACACGGGAACCGAGAGTGACAGGAAACACACGGGGACTGAGAGTGACAGGAAACACACGGGAACCAAGAGTGACAGGAAACACACGGGGACTGAGAGTGACAGGAAACACACGGGAACCGAGAGTGACAGGAAACACACGGGAACCGAGAGTGACAGGAAACACACAGAGACTGAGTGTGACAGGAAACACACGGGGACTGAGAGTGACAGGAAACACACAGAGACTGTGAGTGACAGGAAACACACAGAGACTGAGAGTGACAGGAAACTCATAGAGACTGAGAGAGACAGGAAACACACAGAGACTGAGAGTGACAGGAAACACACAGAGACTGAGAGTGACAGGAAACACACAGAGACTGAGAGTGACAGGAAACACACGGGGACTGAGAGTGACAGGAAACACACGAGGACTGAGAGTGACAGGAAACACACAGAGACTGAGAGTGACAGGAAACACACGGGGATTGAGAGTGACAGGAAACACACGGGAACCGAGAGTGACAGGAAACACACAGAGACTGAGAGTGACAGGAAACACACGGGGACTGAGAGTGACAGGAAACACACAGAGACTGAGAGTGACAGGAAACACACAGAGACTGAGAGTGACAGGAAGCACACGGGAACCGAGAGTGACAGGAAACACACAGAGACTGAGAGTGACAGGAAACACACAGAGACTGAGAGTGACAGGAAACACACAGAGACTGAGAGTGACATGAAACACAAAGAGACTGAGAGTGACAGGAAACACGCGGGGACTGAGAGTGACAGGAAACACACAGAGACTGAGAGTGACAGGAAACACACGGGGGCTGAGAGTGACAGGAAACACACAGAGACTGTGAGTGACAGGAAACACACAGAGACTGAGAGTGACAGGAAACACATAGAGACTGAGAGTGACAGGAAACACACAGAGACTGAGAGTGACAGGAAACACACAGAGACTGAGAGTGACAGGAAACACACAGAGACTGAGAGTCACAGGAAACACACGGGGACTGAGGGTGACAGGAAACACACGGGGACTGAGAGTGACAGGAAACACACAGAGACTGAGAGTGACAGGAAACACACGGGGATTGAGAGTGACAGGAAACACACGGGAACCGAGAGTGACAGGAAACACACAGAGACTGAGAGTGACAGGAAACACACGGGAACCGAGAGTGACAGGAAACACACAGAGACTGAGAGTGACAGGAAACACACAGAGACTGAGAGTGACAGGAAACACACAGAGTCTGAGAGTGACAGGAAACACACAGAGACTGAGAGTGACAGGAAACACACAGAGACTGAGAGTGACAGGAAACACGCGGGGACTGAGAGTGACAGGAAACACACAGAGACTGAGAGTGACAGGAAACACACGGGGGCTGAGAGTGACAGGAAACCCACAGAGACTGTGAGTGACAGGAAACACACAGAGAATGAGAGTGACAGGAAACACATAGAGACTGAGAGTGACAGGAAACACACAGAGACTGAGAGTGACAGGAAACACACAGAGACTGAGAGTGACAGGAAACACACAGAGACTGAGAGTGACAGGAAACACACGGGGACTGAGAGTGACAGGAAACACACGGGGACTGAGAGTCACAGGAAACACACAGAGACTGAGAGTGACAAGAAACACACGGGGATTGAGAGTGACAGGAAACACACGGGAACCGAGAGTGACAGGAAACACACAGAGACTGAGAGTGACAGGAAACACACGGGGACTGAGAGTGACAGGAAACACACAGAGATTGAGAGTGACAGGAAACACACAGAGACTGAGAGTGACAGGAAACACACGGGAACCGAGAGTGACAGGAAACACACAGAGACTGAGAGTGACAGGAAACACACAGAGACTGAGAGTGACAGGAAACACACAGAGACTGAGAGTGACAGGAAACACACCGGGACTGAGAGTGACAGGAAACACACGGGGACTGAGAGTGACAGGAAAGACACAGAGACTGAGAGTGACAGGAAACACACGGGGACTGAGAGTGACAGGAAACACACGGGAACCGAGAGTGACAGAAAAAACACAGAGACTGAGAGTGACAGGAAACACACGGGGACTGAGAGTGACAGGAAACACACGGGGACTGAGAGTGACAGGAAACACACGGGAACCTAGAGTGACAGGAAACACACGGGGACTGAGAGTGACAGGAAATACACAGAGACTGAGAGTGACAGGAAACTCAAAGAGACTGAGAGTGACAGGAAACACACGGGGGCTGAGAGTGACAGGAAACACACAGAGACTGAGAGTGACAGGATACACACAGAGACTGAGAGTGACAGGAAACACAGGGGGACTGAGGGTGACAGGAAACACACAGAGACTGAGAGTGACAGGAAACACATGGGGACTGAGAGTGACAGTAAACACACAGAGACTGAGAGTGACAGGAAACATACGGGGACTGAGAGTGACAGGAAACACACAGAGACTGAGAGTGACAGGAAACACACAGAGACTGAGAGTGACAGGAAACACACGGAGACTGAGAGTGACAGGAAACACACAGAGACTGAGAGTGACAGGAAACACACGGAGACTGAGAGTGACAGGAAACACATGGGGACTGAGAGTGACAGTAAACACACAGAGACTGAGAGTGACAGGAAACAGACGGGGACTGAGAGTGACAGGAAACACACAGAGACTGAGAGTGACAGGAAACACACAGAGACTGAGAGTGACAGGAAACACACGGAGACTGAGAGTGACAGGAAACACACAGAGACTGAGAGTGACAGGAAACACACGGAGACTGAGAGTGACAGGAAACACACAGAGACTGAGAGTGACAGGAAACACACAGAGACTGAGAGTGACAGGAAACACACGGGGACTGAGAGTGACAGGAAACACACGGGAACCGAGAGTGACAGGAAACACACGGGGACTGAGCGTGACAGGAAACACACGGGAACCGAGAGTGACAGGAAACACACGGGAACCGAGAGTGACAGGAAACACACAGAGACTGAGAGTGACAGGAAACACACGGGGACTGAGAGTGACAGGAAACACACAGAGACTGTGAGTGACAGGAAACACACAGAGACTGAGAGTGACAGGAAACACATAGAGACTGAGAGTGACAGGAAACACACAGAGACTGAGAGTGACAGGAAACACACAGAGTCTGAGAGTGACAGGAAACACACGGGGATTGAGAGTGACAGGAAACACACGGGAACCGAGAGTGACAGGAAACACACAGAGACTGAGAGTGACAGGAAACACACGGGGACTGAGTGTGACAGGAAACACACAGAGACTGAGAGTGACAGGAAACACACAGAGACTGAGAGTGACAGGAATCACACGGGAACCGAGAGTGACAGGAAACACACAGAGACTGAGAGTGACAGGAAACACACAGAGACTGAGAGTGACAGGAAACACACAGAGACTGAGAGTGACAGGAAACACGCGGGGACTGAGAGTGACAGGAAACACACAGAGACTGAGAGTGACAGGAAACACACGGGGGCTAAGAGTGACAGGAAACACACAGAGACTGTGAGTGACAGGAAACACACAGAGACTGTGAGTGACAGGAAACACACAGAGACTGAGAGTGACAGGAAACACAAAGAGACTGAGGGTGACAGGAAACACACAGAGACTGAGAGTGACAGGAAACACACAGAGACTGAGAGTGACAGGAAACACACAGAGACTGAGAGTGACAGGAAACACACGGGGACTGAGAGTGACAGGAAACACACGGGAACCGAGAGTGACAGGAAACACACAGAGACTGAGAGTGACAGGAAACACACGGGGATTGAGAGTGACAGGAAACACACGGGAACCGAGAGTGACAGGAAACACACAGAGACTGAGAGTGACAGGAAACACACGGGGACTGAGAGTGACAGGAAACACACAGAGATTGAGAGTGACAGGAAACACACAGAGACTGAGAGTGACAGGAAACACACGGGAACCGAGAGTGACAGGAAACACACAGAGACTGAGAGTGACAGGAAACACACAGAGACTGAGAGTGACAGGAAACACACAGAGACTGAGAGTGACAGGAAACACACGGGGACTGAGAGTGACAGGAAACACACGGGGACTGAGAGTGACAGGAAACACACAGAGACTGAGAGTGACAGGAAACAGACGGGGACTGAGAGTGACAGGAAACACACGGGACCCGAGAGTGACAGGAAACACACGGGAACCGAGAGTGACAGGAAACACACGGGGACTGAGAATGACAAGAAACACACGGGGACCGAGAGTGACAGGAAACACACGGGAACCGAGAGTGACAGGAAACACACGGGGACTGAGAGTGACAGGAAACACACGGGAACCAAGAGTGACAGGAAACACACGGGGACTCAGAGTGACGGGAAACACACGGGAACCGAGAGTGACAGGAAACACGCGGGAACCGAGAGTGACAGGAAACACACAGAGACTGAGTGTGACAGGAAACACACGGGGACTGAGAGTGACAGGAAACACACAGAGACTGTGAGTGACAGGAAACACACAGAGACTGAGAGTGACAGGAAACACATAGAGACTGAGAGAGACAGGAAACACACAGAGACTGAGAGTGACAGGAAACACACAGAGACTGAGATTGACAGGAAACACACAGAGACTGAGAGTGACAGGAAACACACGGGGACTGAGAGTGACAGGAAACACACGGGGACTGAGAGTGACAGGAAACACACAGAGACTGAGAGTGACAGGAAACACACGGGGATTGAGAGTGACAGGAAACACACGGGAACCGAGAGTGACAGGAAACACACAGAGACTGAGAGTGACAGGAAACACACGGGGACTGAGTGTGACAGGAAACACACAGAGACTAGGAGTGACAGGAAACACACAGAGACTGAGAGTGACAGGAAGCACACGGGAACCGAGAGTGACAGGAAACACACAGAGACTGAGAGTGACAGGAAACACACAGAGACTGAGAGTGACAGGAAACACACAGAGACTGAGAGTGACGGGAAACACACAGAGACTGAGAGTGACAGGAAACACACAGAGACTGAGAGTGACAGGAAACACGCGGGGACTGAGAGTGACAGGAAACACACAGAGACTGAGAGTGAAAGGAAACACACGCGGGCTGAGAGTGACAGGAAACACACAGAGACTGTGAGTGACAGGAAACACACAGAGAATGAGAGTGACAGGAAACACATAGAGACTGAGAGTGACAGGAAACACACAGAGACTGAGAGTGACAGGAAACACACTGAGACTGAGAGTGACAGGAAACACACAGAGACTGAGAGTGACAGGAAACACACGGGGACTGAGAGTGACAGGAAACACACGGGGACTGAGAGTGACAGGAAACACACAGAGACTGAGAGTGACAGGAAACACACGGGGATTGAGAGTGACAGGAAACACACGGGAACCGAGAGTGACAGGAAACACACAGAGACTGAGAGTGACAGGAAACACACGGGGACTGAGAGTGACAGGAAACACACAGAGATTGAGAGTGACAGGAAACACACAGAGACTGAGAGTGACAGGAAACACACGGGAACCGAGAGTGACAGGAAACACACAGAGACTGAGCGTGACAGGAAACACACAGAGACTGAGAGTGACAGGAAACACACCGGGACTGAGAGTGACAGGAAACACACGGGGACTGAGAGTGACAGGAAACACACAGAGACTGAGAGTGACAGGAAACACACGGGGACTGAGAGTGACAGGAAACACACGGGAACCGAGAGTGACAGAAAACACACAGAGACTGAGAGTGACAGGAAACACACGGGGACTGAGAGTGACAGGAAACACACGGGGACTGAGATTGACAGGAAACACACGGGAACCGAGAGTGACAGGAAACACACGGGGACTGAGAGTGACAGGAAATACACAGAGACTGAGAGTGACAGGAAACTCAAAGAGACTGAGAGTGACAGGAAACACACGGGGGCTGAGAGTGACAGGAAACACACAGAGACTGAGAGTGACAGGATACACACAGAGACTGAGAGTGACAGGAAACACAGGGGGACTGAGAGTGACAGGAAACACACAGAGACTGAGAGTGACAGGAAACACATGGGGACTGAGAGTGACAGTAAACACACAGAGACTGAGAGTGACAGGAAACATACGGGGACTGAGAGTGACAGGAAACACACAGAGACTGAGAGTGACAGGAAACACACAGAGACTGAGAGTGACAGGAAACACACGGAGACTGAGAGTGACAGGAAACACACAGAGACTGAGAGTGACAGGAAACACACGGAGACTGAGAGTGACAGGAAACACACAGAGACTGAGAGTGACAGGAAACACACAGAGACTGAGAGTGACAGGAAACACACGGGGACTGAGTGTGACAGGAAACACACAGAGACTCAGAGTGACAGGAAACACACAGAGACTGAGAGTGACAGGAAACACGGAGACTGAGAGTGACAGGAAACACACAGAGACTGAGAGTGACAGGAAACACACAGAGACTGAGAGAGACATGAAACACCCGGGGACTGAGAGTGACAGGAAACACACAGAGACTGAGAGTGACAGGAAACACAGAGAGACTGAGAGTGACAGGAAACACACAGAGACTGAGAGTGACAGGAAACACACGGGTACTGAGAGTGACAGGAAACACACAGAGACTGAGAGTGACAGGAAACACACAGAGACTGAGAATGACAGGAAACACACGGGGACTGAGAGTGACAGGAAACACACGGGAACCGAGAGTGACAGGAAACACACGGGAAACGAGAGTGACAGGAAACACACGGGGACTGAGAATGACAAGAAACACACGGGGACCGAGAGTGACAGGAAACACACGGGAACCGAGAGTGACAGGAAACACACGTGGACTGAGAGTGACAGGAAACACACGGGAACCAAGAGTGACAAGAAACACACGGGGACTGAGAGTGACAGGAAACACACGGGAACCGAGAGTGACAGGAAACACACGGGAACCGAGAGTGACAGGAAACACACAGAGACTGAGTGTGACAGGAATCACACGGGGACTGAGTGTGACAGGAAACACACGGGGACTGAGAGTGACAGGAAACACACAGAGACTGTGAGTGACAGGAAACACACAGAGACTGAGAGTGACAGGAAACACATAGAGACTGAGAGAGACAGGAAACACACAGAGACTGAGAGTGACAGGAAACACACAGAGACTGAGAGTGACAGGAAACACACAGAGACTGAGAGTGACAGGAAACACACGGGGACTGAGAGTGACAGGAAACACACGGGGACTGAGAGTGACAGGAAACACACAGAGACTGAGAGTGACAGGAAACACACGGGGATTGAGAGTGACAGGAAACACACGGGAACCGAGAGTGACAGGAAACACACAGAGACTGAGAGTGACAGGAAACACACGGGGACTGAGAGTGACAGGAAACACACAGAGACTGAGAGTGACAGGAAACACACAGAGACTGAGAGTGACAGGAAGCACACGGGAACCGAGAGTGACAGGAAACACACAGAGACTGAGAGTGACAGGAAACACACAGAGACTGAGAGTGACAGGAAACACACAGAGACTGAGAGTGACAGGAAACACAAAGAGACTGAGAGTGACAAGAAACACGCGGGGACTGAGAGTGACAGGAAACACACAGAGACTGAGAGTGACAGGAAACACACGGGGGCTGAGAGTGACAGGAAACACACAGAGACTGTGAGTGACAGGAAACACACAGAGACTGAGAGTGACAGGAAACACATAGAGACTGAGAGTGACAGGAAACACACAGAGACTGAGAGTGACAGGAAACACACAGAGACTGAGAGTGACAGGAAACACACAGAGACTGAGAGTCACAGGAAACACACGGGGACTGAGGGTGACAGGAAACACACGGGGACTGAGAGTGACAGGAAACACACAGAGACTGAGAGTGACAGGAAACACACGGGGATTGAGAGTGACAGGAAACACACGGGAACCGAGAGTGACAGGAAACACACAGAGACTGAGAGTGACAGGAAACACACGGGAACCGAGAGTGACAGGAAACACACAGAGACTGAGAGTGACAGGAAACACACAGAGACTGAGAGTGACAGGAAACACACAGAGATTGAGAGTGACAGGAAACACACAGAGACTGAGAGTGACAGGAAACACACGGGAACCGAGAGTGACAGGAAACACACAGAGACTGAGAGTGACAGGAAACACACAGAGACTGAGAGTGACAGGAAACACACAGAGACTGAGAGTGACAGGAAACACACCGGGACTGAGAGTGACAGGAAACACACGGGGACTGAGAGTGACAGGAAAGACACAGAGACTGAGAGTGACAGGAAACACACGGGGACTGAGAGTGACAGGAAACACACGGGAACCGAGAGTGACAGAAAAAACACAGAGACTGAGAGTGACAGGAAACACACGGGGACTGAGAGTGACAGGAAACACACGGGAACCGAGAGTGACAGGAAACACACGGGGACTGAGAGTGACAGGAAACACACGGGAACCAAGAGTGACAGGAAACACACGGGGACTGAGAGTGACAGGAAACACACGGGAACCGAGAGTGACAGGAAACACACGGGAACCGAGAGTGACAGGAAACACACAGAGACTGAGTGTGACAGGAAACACACGGGGACTGAGAGTGACAGGAAACACACAGAGACTGTGAGTGACAGGAAACACACAGAGACTGAGAGTGACAGGAAACTCATAGAGACTGAGAGAGACAGGAAACACACAGAGACTGAGAGTGACAGGAAACACACAGAGACTGAGAGTGACAGGAAACACACAGAGACTGAGAGTGACAGGAAACACACGGGGACTGAGAGTGACAGGAAACACACGGGGACTGAGAGTGACATGAAACACACAGAGACTGAGAGTGACAGGAAACACACGGGGATTGAGAGTGACAGGAAACACACGGGAACCGAGAGTGACAGGAAACACACAGAGACTGAGAGTGACAGGAAACACACGGGGACTGAGAGTGACAGGAAACACACAGAGACTGAGAGTGACAGGAAACACACAGAGACTGAGAGTGACAGGAAGCACACGGGAACCGAGAGTGACAGGAAACACACAGAGACTGAGAGTGACAGGAAACACACAGAGACTGAGAGTGACAGGAAACACACAGAGACTGAGAGTGACAGGAAACACAAAGAGACTGAGAGTGACAGGAAACACGCGGGGACTGAGAGTGACAGGAAACACACAGAGACTGAGAGTGACAGGAAACACACGGGGGCTGAGAGTGACAGGAAACACACAGAGACTGTGAGTGACAGGAAACACACAGAGACTGAGAGTGACAGGAAACACATAGAGACTGAGAGTGACAGGAAACACACAGAGACTGAGAGTGACAGGAAACACACAGAGACTGAGAGTGACAGGAAACACACAGAGACTGAGAGTCACAGGAAACACACGGGGACTGAGGGTGACAGGAAACACACGGGGACTGAGAGTGACAGGAAACACACAGAGACTGAGAGTGACAGGAAACACACGGGGATTGAGAGTGACAGGAAACACACGGGAACCGAGAGTGACAGGAAACACACAGAGACTGAGAGTGACAGGAAACACACGGGAACCGAGAGTGACAGGAAACACACAGAGACTGAGAGTGACAGGAAACACACAGAGACTGAGAGTGACAGGAAACACACAGAGTCTGAGAGTGACAGGAAACACACAGAGACTGAGAGTGACAGGAAACACGCGGGGACTGAGAGTGACAGGAAACACACAGAGACTGAGAGTGACAGGAAACACACGGGGGCTGAGAGTGACAGGAAACCCACAGAGACTGTGAGTGACAGGAAACACACAGAGAATGAGAGTGACAGGAAACACATAGAGACTGAGAGTGACAGGAAACACACAGAGACTGAGAGTGACAGGAAACACACAGAGACTGAGAGTGACAGGAAACACACAGAGACTGAGAGTGACAGGAAACACACGGGGACTGAGAGTGACAGGAAACACACGGGGACTGAGAGTCACAGGAAACACACAGAGACTGAGAGTGACAAGAAACACACGGGGATTGAGAGTGACAGGAAACACACGGGAACCGAGAGTGACAGGAAACACACAGAGACTGAGAGTGACAGGAAACACACGGGGACTGAGAGTGACAGGAAACACACAGAGATTGAGAGTGACAGGAAACACACAGAGACTGAGAGTGACAGGAAACACACGGGAACCGAGAGTGACAGGAAACACACAGAGACTGAGAGTGACAGGAAACACACAGAGACTGAGAGTGACAGGAAACACACAGAGACTGAGAGTGACAGGAAACACACCGGGACTGAGAGTGACAGGAAACACACGGGGACTGAGAGTGACAGGAAAGACACAGAGACTGAGAGTGACAGGAAACACACGGGGACTGAGAGTGACAGGAAACACACGGGAACCGAGAGTGACAGAAAAAACACAGAGACTGAGAGTGACAGGAAACACACGGGGACTGAGAGTGACAGGAAACACACGGGGACTGAGAGTGACAGGAAACACACGGGAACCTAGAGTGACAGGAAACACACGGGGACTGAGAGTGACAGGAAATACACAGAGACTGAGAGTGACAGGAAACTCAAAGAGACTGAGAGTGACAGGAAACACACGGGGGCTGAGAGTGACAGGAAACACACAGAGACTGAGAGTGACAGGATACACACAGAGACTGAGAGTGACAGGAAACACAGGGGGACTGAGAGTGACAGGAAACACACAGAGACTGAGAGTGACAGGAAACACATGGGGACTGAGAGTGACAGTAAACACACAGAGACTGAGAGTGACAGGAAACATACGGGGACTGAGAGTGACAGGAAACACACAGAGACTGAGAGTGACAGGAAACACACAGAGACTGAGAGTGACAGGAAACACACGGAGACTGAGAGTGACAGGAAACACACAGAGACTGAGAGTGACAGGAAACACATGGAGACTGAGAGTGACAGGAAACACATGGGGACTGAGAGTGACAGTAAACACACAGAGACTGAGAGTGACAGGAAACAGACGGGGACTGAGAGTGACAGGAAACACACAGAGACTGAGAGTGACAGGAAACACACAGAGACTGAGAGTGACAGGAAACACACGGAGACTGAGAGTGACAGGAAACACACAGAGACTGAGAGTGACAGGAAACACACGGAGACTGAGAGTGACAGGAAACACACAGAGACTGAGAGTGACAGGAAACACACAGAGACTGAGAGTGACAGGAAACACACGGGGACTGAGTGTGACAGGAAACACACAGAGACTCAGAGTGACAGGAAACACACAGAGACTGAGAGTGACAGGAAACACGGAGACTGAGAGTGACAGGAAACACACAGAGACTGAGAGTGACAGGAAACACACAGAGACTGAGAGAGACATGAAACACCCGGGGACTGAGAGCGACAGGAAACACACAGAGACTGAGAGTGACAGGAAACACGCAGAGACTGAGAGTGACAGGAAACACACAGAGACTGAGAGTGACAGGAAACACACGGGTACTGAGAGTGACAGGAAACACACGGGGACTGAGAGTGACAGGAAACACACAGAGACTGAGAGTGACAGGAAACACACGGGGACTGAGAGTGACAGGAAACACACGGGAACCGAGAGTGACAGGAAACACACGGGAACCGAGAGTGACAGGAAACACACGGGGACTGAGAATGACAAGAAACACATGGGGACCTAGAGTGACAGGAAACACACGGCAACCGAGAGTGACAGGAAACACACGGGGACTGAGAGTGACAGGAAACACACGGGAACCAAGAGTGACAGGAAACACACGGGACTGAGAGTGACAGGAAACACACGGGAACCGAGAGTGACAGGAAACACACGGGAACCGAGAGAGACAGGAAACACACAGAGACTGAGTGTGACAGGAAACACACGGGGACTGAGAGTGACAGGAAACACACGGAGACTGAGAGTGACAGGAAACACACGGAGACTGAGAGTGACAGGAAACACACGGAGACTGAGAGTGACAGGAAACACACAGAGACTGAGAGTGACAGGAAACACACAGAGACTGAGAGTGACAGGAAACACACGGGGACTGAGTGTGACAGGAAACACACAGAGACTCAGAGTGACAGGAAACACACAGAGACTGAGAGTGACAGGAAACACGGAGACTGAGAGAGACATGAAACACCCGGGGACTGAGAGTGACAGGAAACACACAGAGACTGGGAGTGACAGGAAACACACAGAGACTGAGAGTGACAGGAAACACACAGAGACTGAGAGTGACAGGAAACACACGGGTACTGAGAGTGACAGGAAACACACGGGGACTGAGAGTGACAGGAAACACACAGAGACTGAGAGTGACAGGAAACACACGGGGACTGAGAGTGACAGGAAGCACACGGGAACCGAGCGTGACAGGAAACACACGGGAACCGAGAGTGACAGGAAACACACGGGGACTGAGAATGACAAGAAACACACGGGGACCGAGAGTGACAGGAAACACACGGGAACCGAGAGTGACAGGAAACACACGGGGACTGAGAGTGACAGGAAACACACGGGAACCAAGAGTGACAGGAAACACACGGGGACTGAGAGTGACAGGAAACACACGGGAACCGAGAGTGACAGGAAACACACGGGAACCGAGAGTGACAGGAAACACACAGAGACTGAGTGTGACAGGAAACACACGGGGACTGAGAGTGACAGGAAACACACAGAGACTGTGAGTGACAGGAAACACACAGAGACTGAGAGTGACAGGAAACACATAGAGACTGAGAGAGACAGGAAACACACAGAGACTGAGAGTGACAGGAAACACACAGAGACTGAGAGTGACAGGAAACACACAGAGACTGAGAGTGACAGGAAACACACGGGGACTGAGAGTGACAGGAAACACACGGGGACTGAGAGTGACAGGAAACACACAGAGACTGAGAGTGACAGGAAACACACGGGGATTGAGAGTGACAGGAAACACACGGGAACCGAGAGTGACAGGAAACACACAGAGACTGAGAGTGACAGGAAACACACGGGGACTGAGAGTGACAGGAAACACACAGAGACTGAGAGTGACAGGAAACACACAGAGACTGAGAGTGACAGGAAGCACCCGGGAACCGAGAGTGACAGGAAACACACAGAGACTGAGAGTGACAGGAAACACACAGAGACTGAGAGTGACAGGAAACACACAGAGACTGAGAGTGACAGGAAACACGCGGGGACTGAGAGTGACAGGAAACACACAGAGACTGAGAGTGACAGGAAACACACGGGGGCTGAGAGTGACAGGAAACACACAGAGACTGTGAGTGACAGGAAACACACAGAGACTGAGAGTGACAGGAAACACATAGAGACTGACAGTGACAGGAAACACACAGAGACTGAGAGTGACAGGAAACACACAGAGACTGAGAGTGACAGGAAACACACAGAGACTGAGAGTCACAGGAAACACACGGGGACTGAGGGTGACAGGAAACACACGGGGACTGAGAGTGACAGGAAACACACAGAGACTGAGAGTGACAGGAAACACACGGGGATTGAGAGTGACAGGAAACACACGGGAACCGAGAGTGACAGGAAACACCGAGACTGAGAGTGACAGGAAACACACGGGAACCGAGAGTGACAGGAAACACACAGAGACTGAGAGTGACAGGAAACACACAGAGACTGAGAGTGACTGGAAACACACAGAGACTGAGAGTGACAGGAAACACACAGAGACTGAGAGTGACAGGAAACACACAGAGACTGAGAGTGACAGGAAACACGCGGGGACTGAGAGTGACAGGAAACACACAGAGACTGAGAGTGACAGGAAACACACGGGGGCTGAGAGTGACAGGAAACCCACAGAGACTGTGAGTGACAGGAAACACACAGAGAATGAGAGTGACAGGAAACACATAGAGACTGAGAGTGACAGGAAACACACAGAGACTGAGAGTGACAGGAAACACACAGAGACTGAGAGTGACAGGAAACACACAGAGACTGAGAGTGACAGGAAACACACGGGGACTGAGATTGACAGGAAACACACGGGGACTGAGAGTCACAGGAAACACACAGAGACTGAGAGTGACAGGAAACACACGGGGATTGAGAGTGACAGGAAACACACGGGAACCGAGAGTGACAGGAAACACACAGAGACTGAGAGTGACAGGAAACACACGGGGACTGAGAGTGACAGGAAACACACAGAGATTGAGAGTGACAGGAAACACACAGAGACTGAGAGTGACAGGAAACACACGGGAACCGAGAGTGACAGGAAACACACAGAGACTGAGAGTGACAGGAAACACACAGAGACTGAGAGTGACAGGAAACACACAGAGACTGAGAGTGACAGGAAACACACCGGGACTGAGAGTGACAGGAAACACACGGGGACTGAGAGTGACAGGAAAGACACAGAGACTGAGAGTGACAGGAAACACACGGGGACTGAGAGTGACAGGAAACACACGGGAACCGAGAGTGACAGAAAAAACACAGAGACTGAGAGTGACAGGAAACACACGGGGACTGAGAGTGACAGGAAACACACGGGGACTGAGAGTGACAGGAAACACACGGGAACCTAGAGTGACAGGAAACACACGGGGACTGAGAGTGACAGGAAATACACAGAGACTGAGAGTGACAGGAAACTCAAAGAGACTGAGAGTGACAGGAAACACACGGGGGCTGAGAGTGACAGGAAACACACAGAGACTGAGAGTGACAGGATACACACAGAGACTGAGAGTGACAGGAAACACAGGGGGACTGAGAGTGACAGGAAACACACAGAGACTGAGAGTGACAGGAAACACACAGAGACTGAGAGTGACAGGAAACACACGGGAACCGAGAGTGACAGGAAACACACAGAGACTGAGAGTGACAGGAAACACACAGAGACTGAGAGTGACAGGAAACACACAGAGACTGAGAGTGACAGGAAACACACAGAGACTGAGAGTGACAGGAAACACACAGAGACTGAGAGTGACAGGAAACACGCGGGGACTGAGAGTGACAGGAAACACACAGAGACTGAGAGTGACAGGAAACACACGGGGGCTGAGAGTGACAGGAAACCCACAGAGACTGTGAGTGACAGGAAACACACAGAGAATGAGAGTGACAGGAAACACATAGAGACTGAGAGTGACAGGAAACACACAGAGACTGAGAGTGACAGGAAACACACTGAGACTGAGAGTGACAGGAAACACACAGAGACTGAGAGTGACAGGAAACACACGGGGACTGAGAGTGACAGGAAACACACGGGGACTGAGAGTCACAGGAAACACACAGAGACTGAGAGTGACAGGAAACACGCGGGGATTGAGAGTGACAGGAAACACACGGGAACCGAGAGTGACAGGAAACACACAGAGACTGAGAGTGACAGGAAACACACGGGGACTGAGAGTGACAGGAAACACACAGAGATTGAGAGTGACAGGAAACACACAGAGACTGAGAGTGACAGGAAACACACGGGAACCGAGAGTGACAGGAAACACACAGAGACCGAGAGTGACAGGAAACACACAGAGACTGAGAGTGACAGGAAACACACAGAGACTGAGAGTGACAGGAAACACACCGGGACTGAGAGTGACAGGAAACACACGGGGACTGAGAGTGACAGGAAAGACACAGAGACTGAGAGTGACAGGAAACACACGGGGACTGAGAGTGACAGGAAACACACGGGAACCGAGAGTGACAGAAAAAACACAGAGACTGAGAGGGACAGGAAACACACGGGGACTGAGAGTGACAGGAAACACACGGGGACTGAGAGTGACAGGAAACACACGGGAACCTAGAGTGACAGGAAACACACGGGGACTGAGAGTGACAGGAAATACACAGAGACTGAGAGTGACAGGAAACTCAAAGAGACTGAGAGTGACAGGAAACACACGGGGGCTGAGAGTGACAGGAAACACACAGAGACTGAGAGTGACAGGATACACACAGAGACTGAGAGTGACAGGAAACACAGGGGGACTGAGAGTGACAGGAAACACACAGAGACTGAGAGTGACAGGAAACACATGGGGACTGAGAGTGACAGTAAACACACAGAGACTGAGAGTGACAGGAAACATACGGGGACTGAGAGTGACAGGAAACACACAGAGACTGAGAGTGACAGGATACACACAGAGACTGAGAGTGACAGGAAACACACGGAGACTGAGAGTGACAGGAAACACACAGAGACTTAGAGTGACAGGAAACACACGGAGACTGAGAGTGACAGGAAACACACAGAGACTGAGAGTGACAGGAAACACACAGAGACTGAGAGTGACAGGAAACACACGGGGACTGAGTGTGACAGGAAACACACAGAAACTCAGAGTGACAGGAAACACACAGAGACTGAGAGTGACAGGAAACACGGAGACTGAGAGTGACAGGAAACACACAGAGACTGAGAGTGACAGGAAACACACAGAGACTGAGAGTGACAGGAAACACACGGGTACTGAGAGTGACAGGAAACACACGGGGACTGAGAGTGACAGGAAACACACAGAGACTGAGAGTGACAGGAAACACACGGGGACTGAGAGTGACAGGAAACACACGGGAACCGAGAGTGACAGGAAACACACGGGAACCGAGAGTGACAGGAAACACACGGGGACTGAGAATGACAAGAAACACACGGGGACCGAGAGTGACAGGAAACACACGGGAACCGAGAGTGACAGGAAACACACGGGGACTGAGAGTGACAGGAAACACACGGGAACCAAGACTGACATGAAACACCCGGGGACTGAGAGTGACAGGAAACACACAGAGACTGAGAGTGACAGGAAACACACAGAGACTGAGAGTGACAGGAAACACACAGAGACTGAGAGTGACAGGAAACACACGGGTACTGAGAGTGACAGGAAACACACGGGGACTGAGAGTGACAGGAAACACACAGAGACTGAGAGTGACAGGAAACACACGGGGACTGAGAGTGACAGGAAACACACGGGAACCAAGACTGACATGAAACACCCGGGGACTGAGAGTGACAGGAAACACACAGAGACTGAGAGTGACAGGAAACACACAGAGACTGAGAGTGACAGGAAACACACAGAGACTGAGAGTGACAGGAAACACACGGGTACTGAGAGTGACAGGAAACACACGGGGACTGAGAGTGACAGGAAACACACAGAGACTGAGAGTGACAGGAAACACACGGGGACTGAGAGTGACAGGAAACACACGGGAACCGAGCGTGACAGGAAACACACGGGAACCGAGAGTGACAGGAAACACACGGGGACTGAGAATGACAAGAAACACACGGGGACCGAGAGTGACAGGAAACACACGGGAACCGAGAGTGACAGGAAACACACGGGGACTGAGAGTGACAGGAAACACACGGGAACCAAGAGTGACAGGAAACACACGGGGACTGAGAGTGACAGGAAACACACGGGAACCGAGAGTGACAGGAAACACACGGGAACCGAGAGTGACAGGAAACACACAGAGACTGAGTGTGACAGGAAACACACGGGGACTGAGAGTGACAGGAAACACACAGAGACTGTGAGTGATAGGAAAGACACAGAGACTGAGAGTGACAGGAAACACATAGAGACTGAGAGAGACAGGAAACACACAGAGACTGAGAGTGACAGGAAACACACAGAGACTGAGAGTGACAGGAAACACACAGAGACTGAGAGTGACAGGAAACACACGGGGACTGAGAGTGACAGGAAACACACGGGGACTGAGAGTGACAGGAAACACACAGAGACTGAGAGTGACAGGAAACACACGGGGATTGAGAGTGACAGGAAACACACGGGAACCGAGAGTGACAGGAAACACACAGAGACTGAGAGTGACAGGAAACCCACGGGGACTGAGAGTGACAGGAAACACACAGAGACTGAGAGTGACAGGAAACACACAGAGACTGAGAGTGACAGGAAGCACACGGGAACCGAGAGTGACAGGAAACACACAGAGACTGAGAGTGACAGGAAACACACAGAGACTGAGAGTGACAGGAAACACACAGAGACTGAGAGTGACAGGAAACACAAAGAGACTGAGACTGACAGGAAACACGCGGGGACTGAGAGTGACAGGAAACACACAGAGACTGAGAGTGACAGGAAACACACGGGGGCTGAGAGTGACAGGAAACACACAGAGACTGTGAGTGACAGGAAACACTCAGAGACTGAGAGTGACAGGAAACACATAGAGACTGAGAGTGACAGGAAACACACAGAGACTGAGAGTGACAGGAAACGCACAGAGACGGAGAGTGACAGGAAACACACAGAGACTGAGAGTCACAGGAAACACACGGGGACTGAGGGTGACAGGAAACACACGGGGACTGAGAGTGACAGGAAACACACAGAGACTGAGAGTGACAGGAAACACACGGGGATTGAGAGTGACAGGAAACACACGGGAACCGAGAGTGACAGGAAACACACAGAGACTGAGAGTGACAGGAAACACACGGGAACCGAGAGTGACAGGAAACACACAGAGACTGAGAGTGACAGGAAACACACAGAGACTGAGAGTGACAGGAAACACACAGAGACTGAGAGTGACAGGAAACACACAGAGACTGAGAGTGACAGGAAACACACAGAGACTGAGAGTGACAGGAAACACGCGGGGACTGAGAGTGACAGGAAACACACAGAGACTGAGAGTGACAGGAAACACACGGGGGCTGAGAGTGACAGGAAACCCACAGAGACTGTGAGTGACAGGAAACACACAGAGAATGAGAGTGACAGGAAACACATAGAGACTGAGAGTGACAGGAAACACACAGAGACTGAGAGTGACAGGAAACACACTGAGACTGAGAGTGACAGGAAACACACAGAGACTGAGAGTGACAGGAAACACACGGGGACTGAGAGTGACAGGAAACACACGGGGACTGAGAGTCACAGGAAACACACAGAGACTGAGAGTGACAGGAAACACGCGGGGATTGAGAGTGACAGGAAACACACGGGAACCGAGAGTGACAGGAAACACACAGAGACTGAGAGTGACAGGAAACACACGGGGACTGAGAGTGACAGGAAACACACAGAGATTGAGAGTGACAGGAAACACACAGAGACTGAGAGTGACAGGAAACACACGGGAACCGAGAGTGACAGGAAACACACAGAGACCGAGAGTGACAGGAAACACACAGAGACTGAGAGTGACAGGAAACACACAGAGACTGAGAGTGACAGGAAACACACCGGGACTGAGAGTGACAGGAAACACACGGGGACTGAGAGTGACAGCAAAGACACAGAGACTGAGAGTGACAGGAAACACACGGGGACTGAGAGTGACAGGAAACACACGGGAACCGAGAGTGACAGAAAAAACACAGAGACTGAGAGGGACAGGAAACACACGGGGACTGAGAGTGACAGGAAACACACGGGGACTGAGAGTGACAGGAAACACACGGGAACCTAGAGTGACAGGAAACACACGGGGACTGAGAGTGACAGGAAATACACAGAGACTGAGAGTGACAGGAAACTCAAAGAGACTGAGAGTGACAGGAAACACACGGGGGCTGAGAGTGACAGGAAACACACAGAGACTGAGAGTGACAGGATACACACAGAGACTGAGAGTGACAGGAAACACAGGGGGACTGAGAGTGACAGGAAACACACAGAGACTGAGAGTGACAGGAAACACATGGGGACTGAGAGTGACAGTAAACACACAGAGACTGAGAGTGACAGGAAACACACGGGGACTGAGAGTGACAGGAAACACACGGGGACTGAGAGTCACAGGAAACACACAGAGACTGAGAGTGACAGGAAACACACGGGGATTGAGAGTGACAGGAAACACACGGGAACCGAGAGTGACAGGAAACACACAGAGACTGAGAGTGACAGGAAACACACGGGGACTGAGAGTGACAGGAAACACACAGAGATTGAGAGTGACAGGAAACACACAGAGACTGAGAGTGACAGGAAACACACGGGAACCGAGAGTGACAGGAAACACACAGAGACTGAGAGTGACAGGAAACACACAGAGACTGAGAGTGACAGGAAACACACAGAGACTGAGAGTGACAGGAAACACACCGGGACTGAGAGTGACAGGAAACACACGGGGACTGAGAGTGACAGGAAAGACACAGAGACTGAGAGTGACAGGAAACACACGGGGACTGAGAGTGACAGGAAACACACGGGAACCGAGAGTGACAGAAAAAACACAGAGACTGAGAGTGACAGGAAACACACGGGGACTGAGAGTGACAGGAAACACACGGGGACTGAGAGTGACAGGAAACACACGGGAACCTAGAGTGACAGGAAACACACGGGGACTGAGAGTGACAGGAAATACACAGAGACTGAGAGTGACAGGAAACTCAAAGAGACTGAGAGTGACAGGAAACACACGGGGGCTGAGAGTGACAGGAAACACACAGAGACTGAGAGTGACAGGATACACACAGAGACTGAGAGTGACAGGAAACACAGGGGGACTGAGAGTGACAGGAAACACACAGAGACTGAGAGTGACAGGAAACACACAGAGACTGAGAGTGACAGGAAACACACGGGAACCGAGAGTGACAGGAAACACACAGAGACTGAGAGTGACAGGAAACACACAGAGACTGAGAGTGACAGGAAACACACAGAGACTGAGAGTGACAGGAAACACACAGAGACTGAGAGTGACAGGAAACACACAGAGACTGAGAGTGACAGGAAACACGCGGGGACTGAGAGTGACAGGAAACACACAGAGACTGAGAGTGACAGGAAACACACGGGGGCTGAGAGTGACAGGAAACCCACAGAGACTGTGAGTGACAGGAAACACACAGAGAATGAGAGTGACAGGAAACACATAGAGACTGAGAGTGACAGGAAACACACAGAGACTGAGAGTGACAGGAAACACACTGAGACTGAGAGTGACAGGAAACACACAGAGACTGAGAGTGACAGGAAACACACGGGGACTGAGAGTGACAGGAAACACACGGGGACTGAGAGTCACAGGAAACACACAGAGACTGAGAGTGACAGGAAACACGCGGGGATTGAGAGTGACAGGAAACACACGGGAACCGAGAGTGACAGGAAACACACAGAGACTGAGAGTGACAGGAAACACACGGGGACTGAGAGTGACAGGAAACACACAGAGATTGAGAGTGACAGGAAACACACAGAGACTGAGAGTGACAGGAAACACACGGGAACCGAGAGTGACAGGAAACACACAGAGACCGAGAGTGACAGGAAACACACAGAGACTGAGAGTGACAGGAAACACACAGAGACTGAGAGTGACAGGAAACACACCGGGACTGAGAGTGACAGGAAACACACGGGGACTGAGAGTGACAGGAAAGACACAGAGACTGAGAGTGACAGGAAACACACGGGGACTGAGAGTGACAGGAAACACACGGGAACCGAGAGTGACAGAAAAAACACAGAGACTGAGAGGGACAGGAAACACACGGGGACTGAGAGTGACAGGAAACACACGGGGACTGAGAGTGACAGGAAACACACGGGAACCTAGAGTGACAGGAAACACACGGGGACTGAGAGTGACAGGAAATACACAGAGACTGAGAGTGACAGGAAACTCAAAGAGACTGAGAGTGACAGGAAACACACGGGGGCTGAGAGTGACAGGAAACACACAGAGACTGAGAGTGACAGGATACACACAGAGACTGAGAGTGACAGGAAACACAGGGGGACTGAGAGTGACAGGAAACACACAGAGACTGAGAGTGACAGGAAACACATGGGGACTGAGAGTGACAGTAAACACACAGAGACTGAGAGTGACAGGAAACATACGGGGACTGAGAGTGACAGGAAACACACAGAGACTGAGAGTGACAGGATACACACAGAGACTGAGAGTGACAGGAAACACACGGAGACTGAGAGTGACAGGAAACACACAGAGACTTAGAGTGACAGGAAACACACGGAGACTGAGAGTGACAGGAAACACACAGAGACTGAGAGTGACAGGAAACACACAGAGACTGAGAGTGACAGGAAACACACGGGGACTGAGTGTGACAGGAAACACACAGAGACTCAGAGTGACAGGAAACACACAGAGACTGAGAGTGACAGGAAACACGGAGACTGAGAGTGACAGGAAACACACAGAGACTGAGAGTGACAGGAAACACACAGAGACTGAGAGTGACAGGAAACACACGGGTACTGAGAGTGACAGGAAACACACGGGGACTGAGAGTGACAGGAAACACACAGAGACTGAGAGTGACAGGAAACACACGGGGACTGAGAGTGACAGGAAACACACGGGAACCGAGAGTGACAGGAAACACACGGGAACCGAGAGTGACAGGAAACACACGGGGACTGAGAATGACAAGAAACACACGGGGACCGAGAGTGACAGGAAACACACGGGAACCGAGAGTGACAGGAAACACACGGGGACTGAGAGTGACAGGAAACACACGGGAACCAAGACTGACATGAAACACCCGGGGACTGAGAGTGACAGGAAACACACAGAGACTGAGAGTGACAGGAAACACACAGAGACTGAGAGTGACAGGAAACACACAGAGACTGAGAGTGACAGGAAACACACGGGTACTGAGAGTGACAGGAAACACACGGGGACTGAGAGTGACAGGAAACACACAGAGACTGAGAGTGACAGGAAACACACGGGGACTGAGAGTGACAGGAAACACACGGGAACCAAGACTGACATGAAACACCCGGGGACTGAGAGTGACAGGAAACACACAGAGACTGAGAGTGACAGGAAACACACAGAGACTGAGAGTGACAGGAAACACACAGAGACTGAGAGTGACAGGAAACACACGGGTACTGAGAGTGACAGGAAACACACGGGGACTGAGAGTGACAGGAAACACACAGAGACTGAGAGTGACAGGAAACACACGGGGACTGAGAGTGACAGGAAACACACGGGAACCGAGCGTGACAGGAAACACACGGGAACCGAGAGTGACAGGAAACACACGGGGACTGAGAATGACAAGAAACACACGGGGACCGAGAGTGACAGGAAACACACGGGAACCGAGAGTGACAGGAAACACACGGGGACTGAGAGTGACAGGAAACACACGGGAACCAAGAGTGACAGGAAACACACGGGGACTGAGAGTGACAGGAAACACACGGGAACCGAGAGTGACAGGAAACACACGGGAACCGAGAGTGACAGGAAACACACAGAGACTGAGTGTGACAGGAAACACACGGGGACTGAGAGTGACAGGAAACACACAGAGACTGTGAGTGATAGGAAAGACACAGAGACTGAGAGTGACAGGAAACACATAGAGACTGAGAGAGACAGGAAACACACAGAGACTGAGAGTGACAGGAAACACACAGAGACTGAGAGTGACAGGAAACACACAGAGACTGAGAGTGACAGGAAACACACGGGGACTGAGAGTGACAGGAAACACACGGGGACTGAGAGTGACAGGAAACACACAGAGACTGAGAGTGACAGGAAACACACGGGGATTGAGAGTGACAGGAAACACACGGGAACCGAGAGTGACAGGAAACACACAGAGACTGAGAGTGACAGGAAACCCACGGGGACTGAGAGTGACAGGAAACACACAGAGACTGAGAGTGACAGGAAACACACAGAGACTGAGAGTGACAGGAAGCACACGGGAACCGAGAGTGACAGGAAACACACAGAGACTGAGAGTGACAGGAAACACACAGAGACTGAGAGTGACAGGAAACACACAGAGACTGAGAGTGACAGGAAACACAAAGAGACTGAGACTGACAGGAAACACGCGGGGACTGAGAGTGACAGGAAACACACAGAGACTGAGAGTGACAGGAAACACACGGGGGCTGAGAGTGACAGGAAACACACAGAGACTGTGAGTGACAGGAAACACTCAGAGACTGAGAGTGACA
Source organism: Scyliorhinus torazame (assembly GCF_047496885.1). Lineage (NCBI taxonomy): Eukaryota > Metazoa > Chordata > Chondrichthyes > Carcharhiniformes > Scyliorhinidae > Scyliorhinus > Scyliorhinus torazame. The sequence continues at coordinate 265,896,152 of NC_092714.1, read as the reverse complement.
GGAAACACATAGAGACTGAGAGTGACAGGAAACACACAGAGACTGAGAGTGACAGGAAACGCACAGAGACGGAGAGTGACAGGAAACACACAGAGACTGAGAGTCACAGGAAACACACTGGGACTGAGGGTGACAGGAAACACACGGGGACTGAGAGTGACAGGAAACACACAGAGACTGAGAGTGACAGGAAACACACGGGGATTGAGAGTGACAGGAAACACACGGGAACCGAGAGTGACAGGAAACACACAGAGACTGAGAGTGACAGGAAACACACGGGAACCGAGAGTGACAGGAAACACACAGAGACTGAGAGTGACAGGAAACACACAGAGACTGAGAGTGACAGGAAACACACAGAGACTGAGAGTGACAGGAAACACACAGAGACTGAGAGTGACAGGAAACACACAGAGACTGAGAGTGACAGGAAACACGCGGGGACTGAGAGTGACAGGAAACACACAGAGACTGAGAGTGACAGGAAACACACGGGGGCTGAGAGTGACAGGAAACCCACAGAGACTGTGAGTGACAGGAAACACACAGAGAATGAGAGTGACAGGAAACACATAGAGACTGAGAGTGACAGGAAACACACAGAGACTGAGAGTGACAGGAAACACACTGAGACTGAGAGTGACAGGAAACACACAGAGACTGAGAGTGACAGGAAACACACGGGGACTGAGAGTGACAGGAAACACACGGGGACTGAGAGTCACAGGAAACACACAGAGACTGAGAGTGACAGGAAACACGCGGGGATTGAGAGTGACAGGAAACACACGGGAACCGAGAGTGACAGGAAACACACAGAGACTGAGAGTGACAGGAAACACACGGGGACTGAGAGTGACAGGAAACACACAGAGATTGAGAGTGACAGGAAACACACAGAGACTGAGAGTGACAGGAAACACACGGGAACCGAGAGTGACAGGAAACACACAGAGACCGAGAGTGACAGGAAACACACAGAGACTGAGAGTGACAGGAAACACACAGAGACTGAGAGTGACAGGAAACACACCGGGACTGAGAGTGACAGGAAACACACGGGGACTGAGAGTGACAGGAAAGACACAGAGACTGAGAGTGACAGGAAACACACGGGGACTGAGAGTGACAGGAAACACACGGGAACCGAGAGTGACAGAAAAAACACAGAGACTGAGAGGGACAGGAAACACACGGGGACTGAGAGTGACAGGAAACACACGGGGACTGAGAGTGACAGGAAACACACGGGAACCTAGAGTGACAGGAAACACACGGGGACTGAGAGTGACAGGAAATACACAGAGACTGAGAGTGACAGGAAACTCAAAGAGACTGAGAGTGACAGGAAACACACGGGGGCTGAGAGTGACAGGAAACACACAGAGACTGAGAGTGACAGGATACACACAGAGACTGAGAGTGACAGGAAACACAGGGGGACTGAGAGTGACAGGAAACACACAGAGACTGAGAGTGACAGGAAACACATGGGGACTGAGAGTGACAGTAAACACACAGAGACTGAGAGTGACAGGAAACATACGGGGACTGAGAGTGACAGGAAACACACAGAGACTGAGAGTGACAGGATACACACAGAGACTGAGAGTGACAGGAAACACACGGAGACTGAGAGTGACAGGAAACACACAGAGACTTAGAGTGACAGGAAACACACGGAGACTGAGAGTGACAGGAAACACACAGAGACTGAGAGTGACAGGAAACACACAGAGACTGAGAGTGACAGGAAACACACGGGGACTGAGTGTGACAGGAAACACACAGAGACTCAGAGTGACAGGAAACACACAGAGACTGAGAGTGACAGGAAACACGGAGACTGAGAGTGACAGGAAACACACAGAGACTGAGAGTGACAGGAAACACACAGAGACTGAGAGTGACAGGAAACACACGGGTACTGAGAGTGACAGGAAACACACGGGGACTGAGAGTGACAGGAAACACACAGAGACTGAGAGTGACAGGAAACACACGGGGACTGAGAGTGACAGGAAACACACGGGAACCGAGAGTGACAGGAAACACACGGGAACCGAGAGTGACAGGAAACACACGGGGACTGAGAATGACAAGAAACACACGGGGACCGAGAGTGACAGGAAACACACGGCAACCGAGAGTGACAGGAAACACACGGGGACTGAGAGTGACAGGAAACACACGGGAACCAAGACTGACATGAAACACCCGGGGACTGAGAGTGACAGGAAACACACAGAGACTGAGAGTGACAGGAAACACACAGAGACTGAGAGTGACAGGAAACACACAGAGACTGAGAGTGACAGGAAACACACGGGTACTGAGAGTGACAGGAAACACACGGGGACTGAGAGTGACAGGAAACACACAGAGACTGAGAGTGACAGGAAACACACGGGGACTGAGAATGACAGGAAACACACGGGAACCGAGAGTGACAGGAAACACACGGGGACTGAGAATGACAAGAAACACACGGGGACCGAGAGTGACAGGAAACACACGGGAACCGAGAGTGACAGGAAACACACGGGGACTGAGAGTGACAGGAAACACACGGGAACCAAGAGTGACAGGAAACACACGGGGACTGAGAGTGACAGGAAACACACGGGAACCGAGAGTGACAGGAAACACACGGGAACCGAGAGTGACAGGAAACACACAGAGACTGAGTGTGACAGGAAACACACGGGGACTGAGAGTGACAGGAAACACACAGAGACTGTGAGTGATAGGAAACACACAGAGACTGAGAGTGACAGGAAACACATAGAGACTGAGAGAGACAGGAAACACACAGAGACTGAGAGTGACAGGAAACACACAGAGACTGAGAGTGACAGGAAACACACAGAGACTGAGAGTGACAGGAAACACACGGGGACTGAGAGTGACAGGAAACACACGGGGACTGAGAGTGACAGGAAACACACAGAGACTGAGAGTGACAGGAAACACACGGGGATTGAGAGTGACAGGAAACACACGGGAACCGAGAGTGACAGGAAACACACAGAGACTGAGAGTGACAGGAAACCCACGGGAACTGAGAGTGACAGGAAACACACAGAGACTGAGAGTGACAGGAAACACACAGAGACTGAGAGTGACAGGAAGCACACGGGAACCGAGAGTGACAGGAAACACACAGAGACTGAGAGTGACAGGAAACACACAGAGACTGAGAGTGACAGGAAACACACAGAGACTGAGAGTGACAGGAAACACAAAGAGACTGAGAGTGACAGGAAACACGCGGGGACTGAGAGTGACAGGAAACACACAGAGGCTGAGAGTGACAGGAAACACACGGGGGCTGAGAGTGACAGGAAACACACAGAGACTGTGAGTGACAGGAAACACTCAGAGACTGAGAGTGACAGGAAACACATAGAGACTGAGAGTGACAGGAAACACACAGAGACTGAGAGTGACAGGAAACGCACAGAGACTGAGAGTGACAGGAAACACACAGAGACTGAGAGTCACAGGAAACACACGGGGACTGAGGGTGACAGGAAACACACGGGGACTGAGAGTGACAGGAAACACACAGAGACTGAGAGTGACAGGAAACACACGGGGATTGAGAGTGACAGGAAACACACGGGAACCGAGAGTGACAGGAAACACACAGAGACTGAGAGTGACAGGAAACACACGGGAACCGAGAGTGACAGGAAACACACAGAGACTGAGAGTGACAGGAAACACACAGAGACTGAGAGTGACAGGAAACACACAGAGACTGAGAGTGACAGGAAACACACAGAGACTGAGAGTGACAGGAAACACACAGAGACTGAGAGTGACAGGAAACACGCGGGGACTGAGAGTGACAGGAAACACACAGAGACTGAGAGTGACAGGAAACACACGGGGGCTGAGAGTGACAGGAAACCCACAGAGACTGTGAGTGACAGGAAACACACAGAGAATGAGAGCGACAGGAAACACATAGAGACTGAGAGTGACAGGAAACACACAGAGACTGAGAGTGACAGGAAACACACAGAGACTGAGAGTGACAGGAAACACACAGAGACTGAGAGTGACAGGAAACACACGGGGACTGAGAGTGACAGGAAACACACGGGGATTCAGAGTGACAGGAAACACACGGGAACCGAGAGTGACAGGAAACACACAGAGACTGAGAGTGACAGGAAACACACGGGGACTGAGAGTGACAGGAAACACACGGGGACTGAGAGTGACAGGAAACACACAGAGATTGAGAGTGACAGGAAACACACAGAGACTGAGAGTGACAGGAAACACACGGGAACCGAGAGTGACAGGAAACACACAGAGACTGAGAGTGACAGGAAACACACAGAGACTGAGAGTGACAGGAAACACACAGAGACTGAGAGTGACAGGAAACACACCGGGACTGAGAGTGACAGGAAACACACGGGGACTGAGAGTGACAGGAAAGACACAGAGACTGAGAGTGACAGGAAACACACTGGGACTGAGAGTGACAGGAAACACACGGGAACCGAGAGTGACAGAAAAAACACAGAGACTGAGAGTGACAGGAAACACACGGGGACTGAGAGTGACAGGAAACACACGGGGACTGAGAGTGACAGGAAACACACGGGAACCTAGAGTGACAGGAAACACACGGGGACTGAGAGTGACAGGAAATACACAGAGACTGAGAGTGACAGGAAACTCAAAGAGACTGAGAGTGACAGGAAACACACGGGGACTGAGAGTGACAGGAAACACACGGGGACTGAGAGTGACAGGAAACACACGGGAACCTAGAGTGACAGGAAACACACGGGGACTGAGAGTGACAGGAAATACACAGAGACTGAGAGTGACAGGAAACTCAAAGAGACTGAGAGTGACAGGAAACACACGGGGACTGAGAGTGACAGGAAATACACAGAGACTGAGAGTGACAGGAAACACACAGAGACTGAGAGTGACAGGAAACACACAGAGACTGAGAGTGACAGGAAACACACAGAGACTGAGAGTGACAGGAAACACATGGGGACTGAGAGTGACAGTAAACACACAGAGACTGAGAGTGACAGGAAACATACGGGGACTGAGAGTGACAGGAAAAACACAGAGACTGAGAGTGACAGGAAACACACAGAGACTGAGAGTGACAGGAAACACACGGAGACTGAGAGTGACAGGAAACACACAGAGACTGAGAGTGACAGGAAACACACGGAGACTGAGAGTGACAGGAAACACACAGAGACTGAGAGTGACAGGAAACACACAGAGACTGAGAGTGACAGGAAACACACGGGGACTGAGTGTGACAGGAAACACACAGAGACTCAGAGTGACAGGAAACACACAGAGACTGAGAGTGACAGGAAACACGGAGACTGAGAGTGACAGGAAACACACAGAGACTGAGAGTGACAGGAAACACACAGAGACTGAGAGAGACATGAAACACCCGGGGACTGAGAGTGACAGGAAACACACAGAGACTGAGAGTGACAGGAAACACACAGAGACTGAGAGTGACAGGAAACACACAGAGACTGAGAGTGACAGGAAACACACGGGTACTGAGAGTGACAGGAAACACACGGGGACTGAGAGTGACAGGAAACACACAGAGACTGAGAGTGACAGGAAACACACGGGGACTGAGAGTGACAGGAAACACACGGGAACCGAGAGTGACAGGAAACACACGGGAACCGAGAGTGACAGGAAACACACGGGGACTGAGAATGACAAGAAACACACGGGGACCGAGAGTGACAGGAAACACACGGCAACCGAGAGTGACAGGAAAGACACGGGGACTGAGAGTGACAGGAAACACACGGGAACCAAGAGTGACAGGAAACACACGGGACTGAGAGTGACAGGAAACACACGGGAACCGAGAGTGACAGGAAACACACGGGAACCGAGAGTGACAGGAAACACACAGAGACTGATTGTGACAGGAAACACACGGGGACTGAGAGTGACAGGAAACACACAGAGACTGTGAGTGACAGGAAACACATAGAGACTGAGAGAGACAGGAAACACACAGAGACTGAGAGTGACAGGAAACACACAGAGACTGAGAGTGACAGGAAACACACGGGGACTGAGAGTGACAGGAAACACACCGGGACTGAGAGTGACAGGAAACACACAGAGACTGAGAGTGACAGGAAACACACGGGGATTGAGAGTGACAGGAAACACACGGGAACCGAGAGTGACAGGAAACACACAGAGACTGAGAGTGACAGGAAACACACAGAGACTGAGAGTGACAGGAAACACACAGAGACTGAGAGTGACAGGAAACACACAGAGACTGAGAGTGACAGGAAACACGCGGGGACTGAGAGTGACAGGAAACACACAGAGACTGAGAGTGACAGGAAACACACGGGGGCTGAGAGTGACAGGAAACACACAGAGACTCTGAGTGACAGGAAACACACAGAGACTGAGAGTGACAGGAAACACATAGAGACTGAGAGTGACAGGAAACACACAGAGACTGAGAGTGACAGGAAACACACAGAGACTGAGAGTGACAGGAAACACACAGAGACTGAAAGTGACAGGAAACACACGGGGACTGAGAGTGACAGGAAACACACGGGGACTGAGAGTGACAGGAAACACACAGAGACTGAGAGTGACAGGAAACACACGGGGATTGAGAGTGACAGGAAACACACGCGAACCGAGAGTGACAGGAAACACACAGAGACTGAGAGTGACAGGAAACACACGGGGACTGAGAGTGACAGGAAACACACAGAGATTGAGAGTGACAGGAAACACACAGAGACTGAGAGTGACAGGAAACACACGGGAACCGAGAGTGACAGGAAACACACAGAGACTGAGAGTGACAGGAAACACACAGAGACTGAGGGTGACAGGAAACACACAGAGACTGAGAGTGACAGGAAACACACGGGGGCTGAGAGTGACAGGAAACACACGGGAACCGAGAGTGACAGGAAACACACAGAGACTGAGAGTGACAGGAAACACACGGGGACTGAGAGTGACAGGAAACACACGGGGACTGAGAGTGACAGGAAACCCACGGGAACCGAGAGTGACAGGAAACACACGGGGACTGAGAGTGACAGGAAATACACAGAGACTGAGAGTGACAGGAAACACAAAGAGACTGAGAGTGACAGGAAACACACGGGGCTGAGAGTGACAGGAAACACAGGGGGACTGAGAGTGACAGGAAACACACGGGAACCGAGAGTGACAGGAAACACACAGAGACTGAGAATGACAGGAAACGCACGGGAACCGAGAGTGACAGGTAACACACGGGGACTGAGAGTGACAGGAAACACACGGGAACCGAGAGTGACAGGAAACACACAGGGGCTGAGAGTGACAGGAAACACACGGGGACGGAGAGTGACAGGAAACACACAGAGACTGAGAGTGACAGGAAAGACACGGGGACTGAGAGTGACAGGAAACACACGAGGACCAAGAGTGACAGGAAACACACCGGGACTGAGAGTGACAGGAAACACACGGGGACTGAGAGTGACAGGAAACACACAGAGACAGAGAGTGAAAGGAAACACACGGAGACCGAGAGTGGCAGGAAACACACAGAGACCGAGAGTGACAGGAAACACACAGAGACTGAGAGTGACAGGAAACACACAGAGACTGAGAGTGACAGGAAACACACGGGGACTGAGAGTGACAGGAAACACACAGAGACTGAGAGTGACAGGAAACACACAGAGACTGAGTGTGACAGGAAACACACAGAGGCTGAGAGTGACAGGAACACACGGGAACCGAGAGTGACAGGAAACACGAGGGGACTGAGAGCGACAGGAAGCACACAGAGACTGAGAGTGACAGGAAACACACGGGAACCGAGATTGACAGGAAACACACAGAGACTGAGAGTGACAGGAAACACACAGAGACTGAGAGTGACAGGAAACACACGAGGACCGAGAATGACAGGAAACACACAGAGACTGAGAGTGACAGGAAACACACGGGAACCGAGAGTGACAGGAAACACACAGAGACTGAGAGTGACAGGAAACACACAGAGACTGAGAGTGACAGGAAACACACAGAGACTGAAAGTGACAGGAAACACACGGGGACTGAGAGTGACAGGAAACACACGGGGACTGAGAGTGACAGGAAACACACAGAGACTGAGAGTGACAGGAAACACACGGGGATTGAGAGTGACAGGAAACACACGGGAACCGAGAGTGACAGGAAACACACAGAGACTGAGAGTGACAGGAAACACACGGGGACTGAGAGTGACAGGAAACACACAGAGATTGAGAGTGACAGGAAACACACAGAGACTGAGAGTGACAGGAAACACACGGGAACCGAGAGTGACAGGAAACACACAGAGACTGAGAGTGACAGGAAACACACAGAGACTGAGGGTGACAGGAAACACACAGAGACTGAGAGTGACAGGAAACACACGGGGGCTGAGAGTGACAGGAAACACACGGGAACCGAGAGTGACAGGAAACACACAGAGACTGAGAGTGACAGGAAACACACGGGGACTGAGAGTGACAGGAAACACACGGGGACTGAGAGTGACAGGAAACCCACGGGAACCGAGAGTGACAGGAAACACACGGGGACTGAGAGTGACAGGAAATACACAGAGACTGAGAGTGACAGGAAACACAAAGAGACTGAGAGTGACAGGAAACACACGGGGCTGAGAGTGACAGGAAACACAGGGGGACTGAGAGTGACAGGAAACACACGGGAACCGAGAGTGACAGGAAACACACAGGGACTGAGAATGACAGGAAACGCACGGGAACCGAGAGTGACAGGTAACACACGGGGACTGAGAGTGACAGGAAACACACGGGAACCGAGAGTGACAGGAAACACACAGGGGCTGAGAGTGACAGGAAACACACGGGGACGGAGAGTGACAGGAAACACACAGAGACTGAGAGTGACAGGAAAGACACGGGGACTGAGAGTGACAGGAAACACACGAGGACCAAGAGTGACAGGAAACACACCGGGACTGAGAGTGACAGGAAACACACGGGGACTGAGAGTGACAGGAAACACACAGAGACAGAGAGTGAAAGGAAACACACGGAGACCGAGAGTGGCAGGAAACACACAGAGACCGAGAGTGACAGGAAACACACAGAGACTGAGAGTGACAGGAAACACACAGAGACTGAGAGTGACAGGAAACACACGGGGACTGAGAGTGACAGGAAACACACAGAGACTGAGAGTGACAGGAAACACACAGAGACTGAGTGTGACAGGAAACACACAGAGGCTGAGAGTGACAGGAACACACGGGAACCGAGAGTGACAGGAAACACGAGGGGACTGAGAGCGACAGGAAGCACACAGAGACTGAGAGTGACAGGAAACACACGGGAACCGAGATTGACAGGAAACACACAGAGACTGAGAGTGACAGGAAACACACAGAGACTGAGAGTGACAGGAAACACACGAGGACCGAGAATGACAGGAAACACACAGAGACTGAGAGTGACAGGAAACACACGGGAACCGAGAGTGACAGGAAACACACAGAGACTGAGAGTGACAGGAAACACACAGAGACTGAGAGTGACAGGAAACACACGGGAACCGAGAGTGACAGGAAACACACGGGGACTGAGAGTGACAGGAAACACACGGGAACTGAAAGTGACAGGAAACACACGGGGACTGAGAGTGACAGGAAATACACAGAGACTGAGAGTGACAGGAAACACACAGAGACTGAGAGTGACAGGAAACACACGGGGACTGAGAGTGACAGGAAACACACAGAGACTGAGAGTGACAGGAAACACACAGAGACTGAGAGTGACAGGAAACACACGCGGACTGAGAGTGACAGGAAACACACGGGAACCGAGAGTGACAGGAAACACACGGGAACCGAGAGTGACAGGAAACACACGGGGACTGAGAATGACAAGAAACACAAGGGGACCGAGAGTGACAGGAAACACACGGGAACCGAGAGTGACAGGAAACACACGGGGACTGAGAGTGACAGGATACACACGGGAACCAAGAGTGACAGGAAACACACGGGGACTGAGAGTGACAGGAAACATACGGGAACCGAGAGTGACAGGAAACACACGGGGACTGAGAGTGACAGGAAACACACGGGGACTGAGAGTGATAGGAAACACACGGGAACCTAGAGTGACAGGAAACACACGGGGACTGAGAGTGACAGGAAATACACAGAGACTGAGAGTGACAGGAAACTCAAAGAGACTGAGAGTGACAGGAAACACACGGGGGCTGAGAGTGACAGGAAACACACAGAGACTGAGAGTGACAGGATACACACAGAGACTGAGAGTGACAGGAAACACAGGGGGACTGAGAGTGACAGGAAACACACAGAGACTGAGAGTGACAGGAAACACATGGGGACTGAGAGTGACAGTAAACACACAGAGACTGAGAGTGACAGGAAACATACGGGGACTGAGAGTGACAGGAAACACACAGAGACTGAGAGTGACAGGAAACACACAGAGACTGAGAGTGACAGGAAACACACGGAGACTGAGAGTGACAGGAAACACACAGAGACTGAGAGTGACAGGAAACACACGGAGACTGAGAGTGACAGGAAACACACAGAGACTGAGAGTGACAGGAAACACACAGAGACTGAGAGTGACAGGAAACACACGGGGACTGAGTGTGACAGGAAACACACAGAGACTCAGAGTGACAGGAAACACACAGAGACTGAGAGTGACAGGAAACACGGAGACTGAGAGTGACAGGAAACACACAGAGACTGAGAGTGACAGGAAACACACAGAGACTGAGAGAGACATGAAACACCCGGGGACTGAGAGTGACAGGAAACACACAGAGACTGAGAGTGACAGGAAACACACAGAGACTGAGAGTGACAGGAAACACACAGAGACTGAGAGTGACAGGAAACACACGGGTACTGAGAGTGACAGGAAACACACGGGGACTGAGAGTGACAGGAAACACACAGAGACTGAGAGTGACAGGAAACACACGGGGACTGAGAGTGACAGGAAACACACGGGAACCGAGAGTGACAGGAAACACACGGGAACCGAGAGTGACAGGAAACACACGGGGACTGAGAATGACAAGAAACACACGGGGACCGAGAGTGACAGGAAACACACGGCAACCGAGAGTGACAGGAAACACACGGGGACTGAGAGTGACAGGAAACACACGGGAACCAAGAGTGACAGGAAACACACGGGACTGAGAGTGACAGGAAACACACGGGAACCGAGAGTGACAGGAAACACACGGGAACCGAGAGTGACAGGAAACACACAGAGACTGAGTGTGACAGGAAACACACGGGGACTGAGAGTGACAGGAAACACACAGAGACTGTGAGTGACAGGAAACACACAGAGACTGAGAGTGACAGGAAACACATAGAGACTGAGAGAGACAGGAAACACACAGAGACTGAGAGTGACAGGAAACACACAGAGACTGAGAGTGACAGGAAACACACAGAGACTGAGAGTGACAGGAAACACACGGGGACTGAGAGTGACAGGAAACACACGGGGACTGAGAGTGACAGGAAACACACAGAGACTGAGAGTGACAGGAAACACACGGGGATTGAGAGTGACAGGAAACACACGGGAACCGACAGTGACAGGAAACACACAGAGACTGAGAGTGACAGGAAACACACGGGGACTGAGAGAGACAGGAAACACACAGAGACTGAGAGTGACAGGAAACACACAGAGACTGAGAGTGACAGGAAGCACACGGGAACCGAGAGTGACAGGAAACACACAGAGACTGAGAGTGACAGGAAACACACAGAGACTGAGAGTGACAGGAAACACACAGAGACTGAGAGTGACAGGAAACACACAGAGACTGAGAGTGACAGGAAACACGCGGTGACTGAGAGTGACAGGAAACACACAGAGACTGAGAGTGACAGGAAACACACGGGGGCTGAGAGTGACAGGAAACACACAGAGACTGTGAGTGACAGGAAACACACAGAGACTGAGAGTGACAGGAAACACATAGAGACTGAAAGTGACAGGAAACACACAGAGACTGAGAGTGACAGGAAACACACAGAGACTGAGAGTGACAGGAAACACACAGAGACTGAAAGTGACAGGAAACACACGGGGACTGAGATGACAGGAAACACACGGGGACTGAGAGTGACAGGAAACACACAGAGACTGAGAGTGACAGGAAACACACGGGGATTGAGAGTGACAGGAAACACACGGGAACCGAGAGTGACAGGAAACACACAGAGACAGAGAGTGACAGGAAACACACGGGGACTGAGAGTGACAGGAAACACACAGAGATTGAGAGTGACAGGAAACACACGGGAACCGAGTGTGACAGGAAACACACAGAGACTGAGAGTGACAGGAAACACACAGAGACTGAGGGTGACAGGAAACACACAGAGACTGAGAGTGACAGGAAACACACGGGGGCTGAGAGTGACAGGAAACACACGGGAACCGAGAGTGACAGGAAACACACAGAGACTGAGAGTGACAGGAAACACACGGGGACTGAGAGTGACAGGAAACACACGGGGACTGAGAGTGACAGGAAACACACGGGAACCGAGAGTGACAGGAAACACACGGGGACTGAGAGTGACAGGAAATACACAGAGACTGAGAGTGACAGGAAACACAAAGAGACTGAGAGTGACAGGAAACACACGGGGGCTGAGAGTGACAGGAAACACAGGGGGACTGAGAGTGACAGGAAACACACGGGAACCGAGAGTGACAGGAACCACACAGAGACTGAGAATGACAGGAAACACACGGGAACCGAGAGTGACAGGTAACACACGGGGACTGAGAGTGACAGGAAACACACGGGAACCGAGAGTGACAGGAAACACACAGGGACTGAGAGTGACAGGAAACACACGGGGACGGAGAGTGACAGGAAACACACAGAGACTGAGAGTGACAGGAAAGACACGGGGACTGAGAGTGACAGGAAACACACGAGGACCAAGAGTGACAGGAAACACACCGGGACTGAGAGTGACAGGAAACACACGGGGACTGAGAGTGACAGAAAACACACAGAGACAGAGAGTGAAAGGAAACACACGGAGACCGAGAGTGGCAGGAAACACACAGAGACCGAGAGTGACAGGAAACACACAGAGACTGAGAGTGACAGGAAACACACAGAGACTGAGAGTGACAGGAAACACACGGGGACTGAGAGTGACAGGAAACACACAGAGACTGAGATTGATAGGAAACACACAGAGACTGAGAATGACAGTAAAAACACGGGGACTGAGAGTGACAGAAAACACACAGAGACTGAGTGTGACAGGAAACACACAGAGACTGAGTGTGACAGGAAACACACAGAGGCTGAGAGTGACAGGAAACACACGGGGGCTGAGAGTGACAGGAAACACAGGGGAACCGAGAGTGACAGGAAACACACAGAGACTGAGAGTGACAGGAAACACACGGGGACTGAGAGTGACAGGAAACACACGGGGGCTGAGAGTGACAGGAAACACACGGGAACCGAGAGTGACAGGAAACACACAGAGACTGAGAGTGACAGGAAACACACGGGGACTGAGAGTGACAGGAAACACACGGGGACTGAGAGTGACAGGAAACACACGGGAACCGAGAGTGACAGGAAACACACGGGGACTGAGAGTGACAGGAAATACACAGAGACTGAGAGTGACAGGAAACACAAAGAGACTGAGAGTGACAGGAAACACACGGGGGCTGAGAGTGACAGGAAACACAGGGGGACTGAGAGTGACAGGAAACACACGGGAACCGAGATTGACAGGAAACACACAGAGACTGAGAATGACAGGAAACACACGGGAACCGAGAGTGACAGGTAACACACGGGGACTGAGAGTGACAGGAAACACACGGGAACCGAGAGTGACAGGAAACACACAGGGACTGAGAGTGACAGGAAACACACGGGGACGGAGAGTGACAGGAAACACAGAGAGACTGAGAGTGACAGGAAAGACACGGGGACTGAGAGTGACAGGAAACACACGAGGACCAAGAGTGACAGGAAACACACCGGGACTGAGAGTGACAGGAAACACACGGGGACTGAGAGTGACAGAAAACACACAGAGACAGAGAGTGAAAGGAAACACACGGAGACCGAGAGTGGCAGGAAACACACAGAGACCGAGAGTGACAGGAAACACACAGAGACTGAGAGTGACAGGAAACACACAGAGACTGAGAGTGACAGGAAACACACGGGGACTGAGAGTGACAGGAAACACACAGAGACTGGGAGTGATAGGAAACACACAGAGACTGAGAATGACAGTAAAAACACGGGGACTGAGAGTGACAGAAAACACACAGAGACTGAGTGTGACAGGAAACACACAGAGACTGAGTGTGACAGGAAACACACAGAGGCTGAGAGTGACAGGAAACACACGGGAACCGAGAGTGACAGGAAACACGAGGGGACTGAGAGCGACAGGAAGCACACAGAGACTGAGAGTGACAGGAAACACACGGGAACCGAGATTGACAGGAAACACACAGAGACTGAGAGTGACAGGAAACACACAGAGACTGAGAGTGACAGGAAACACACGAGGACCGAGAATGACAGGAAACACACAGAGACTGAGAGTGACAGGAAACACACGGGAACCGAGAGTGACAGGAAACACACAAAGACTGAGAGTGACAGGAAACACACAGAGACTGAGAGTGACAGGAAACACACGGGAACCGAGAGTGACAGGAAACACACGTGGACTGAGAGTGACAGGAAACACACGGGAACTGAAAGTGACAGGAAACACACGGGGACTGAGAGTGACAGGAAATACACAGAGACTGAGAGTGACAGGAAACACACAGAGACTGAGAGTGACAGGAAACACACGGGGACTGAGAGTGACAGGAAACACACAGAGACTGAGAGTGACAGGAAACACACAGAGACTGAGAGTGACAGGAAACACACGCGGACTGAGAGTGACAGGAAACACACGGGAACCGAGAGTGACAGGAAACACACGGGAACCGAGAGTGACAGGAAACACACGGGGACTGAGAATGACAAGAAACACACGGGGACCGAGAGTGACAGGAAACACACGGGAACCGAGAGTGACAGGAAACACACGGGGACTGAGAGTGACAGGAAACACACGGGAACCAAGAGTGACAGGAAACACACGGGGACTGAGAGTGACAGGAAACACACGGGAACCGAGAGTGACAGGAAACACACGGGAACCGAGAGTGACAGGAAACACACAGAGACTGAGTGTGACAGGAAACACACGGGGACTGAGAGTGACAGGAAACACACAGAGACTGTGAGTGACAGGAAACACACAGAGACTGAGAGTGACAGGAAACACATAGAGACTGAGAGAGACAGGAAACACACAGAGACTGAGAGTGACAGGAAACACACGGAGACTGAGAGTGACAGGAAACACACAGAGACTGAGAGTGACAGGAAACACACGGGGACTGAGAGTGACAGGAAACACACGGGGACTGAGAGTGACAGGAAACACACAGAGACTGAGAGTGACAGGAAACACACGGGGATTGAGAGTGACAGGAAACACACGGGAACCGAGAGTGACAGGAAACACACAGAGACTGAGAGTGACAGGAAACACACGGGGACTGAGAGTGACAGGAAACACACAGAGACTGAGAGTGACAGGAAACACACAGAGACTGAGAGTGACAGGAAGCACACGGGAACCGAGAGTGACAGGAAACACACAGAGACTGAGAGTGACAGGAAACACACAGAGACTGAGAGTGACAGGAAACACACAGAGACTGAGAATGACAGGAAACACAAAGAGACTGAGAGTGACAGGAAACACGCGGGGACTGAGAGTGACAGGAAACACACAGAGACTGAGAGTGACAGGAAACACACGGGGGCTGAGAGTGACAGGAAACACACAGAGACTGTGAGTGACAGGAAACACACAGAGACTGAGAGTGACAGGAAACACATAGAGACTGAGAGTGACAGGAAACACACAGAGACTGAGAGTGACAGGAAACACACAGAGACTGAGAGTGACAGGAAACACACAGAGACTGAGAGTGACAGGAAACACACGGGGACTGAGGGTGACAGGAAACACACGGGGACTGAGAGTGACAGGAAACACACAGAGACTGAGAGTGACAGGAAACACACGGGGATTGAGAGTGACAGGAAACACACGGGAACCGAGAGTGACAGGAAACACACAGAGACTGAGAGTGACAGGAAACACACGGGAACCGAGAGTGACAGGAAACACACAGAGACTGAGAGTGACAGGAAACACGCGGGGACTGAGAGTGACAGGAAACACACAGAGACTGAGAGTGACAGGAAACACACGGGGGCTGAGAGTGACAGGAAACACACAGAGACTGTGAGTGACAGGAAACACACAGAGAATGAGAGTGACAGGAAACACATAGAGACTGAGAGTGACAGGAAACACACAGAGACTGAGAGTGACAGGAAACACACAGAGACTGAGAGTGACAGGAAACACACAGAGACTGAGAGTGACAGGAAACACACGGGGACTGAGGGTGACAGGAAACACACGGGGACTGAGAGTCACAGGAAACACACAGAGGCTGAGAGTGACAGGAAACACACAGAGACTGAGAGTGACAGGAAACACACAGAGACTGAGAGTGACAGGAAACACACGGGGATTGAGAGTGACAGGAAACACACAGGAACCGAGAGTGACAGGAAACACACAGAGAATGAGTGTGACAGGAAACACACGGGGACTGAGAGTGACAGGAAACACACAGAGATTGTGAGTGACAGGAAACACACAGAGACTGAGAGTGACAGGAAACACACGGGAACCGAGAGTGACAGGAAACACACAGAGACTGAGAGTGACAGGAAACACACAGAGACTGAGAGTGACAGGAAACACACAGAGACTGAGAGTGAGAGGAAACACACCGGGACTGAGAGTGACAGGAAACACACGGGGACTGAGAGTGACAGGAAACACACAGAGACTGAGAGTGACAGGAAACACACGGGGACTGAGAGTGACAGGAAACACACGGGAACCGAGAGTGACAGGAAACACACAGAGACTGAGAGTGACAGGAAACACACAGAGACTGAGAGTGACAGGAAACACACGCGGACTGAGAGTGACAGGAAACACACGGGAACCGAGAGTGACAGGAAACACACGGGAACCGAGAGTGACAGGAAACACACGGGGACTGAGAATGACAAGAAACACACGGGGACCGAGAGTGACAGGAAACACACGGGAACCGAGAGTGACAGGAAACACACGGGGACTGAGAGTGACAGGAAACACACGGGAACCAAGAGTGACAGGAAACACACGGGGACTGAGAGTGACAGGAAACACACGGGAACCGAGAGTGACAGGAAACACACGGGAACCGAGAGTGACAGGAAACACACAGAGACTGAGTGTGACAGGAAACACACGGGGACTGAGAGTGACAGGAAACACACAGAGACTGTGAGTGACAGGAAACACACAGAGACTGAGAGTGACAGGAAACACATAGAGACTGAGAGAGACAGGAAACACACAGAGACTGAGAGTGACAGGAAACACACAGAGACTGAGAGTGACAGGAAACACACAGAGACTGAGAGTGACAGGAAACACACGGGGGCTGAGAGTGACAGGAAACACACGGGGACTGAGAGTGACAGGAAACACACAGAGACTGAGAGTGACAGGAAACACACGGGGATTGAGAGTGACAGGAAACACACGGGAACCGAGAGTGACAGGAAACACACAGAGACTGAGAGTGACAGGAAACACACGGGGACTGAGAGTGACAGGAAACACACAGAGACTGAGAGTGACAGGAAACACACAGAGACTGAGAGTGACAGGAAGCACACGGGAACCGAGAGTGACAGGAAACACACAGAGACTGAGAGTGACAGGAAACACACAGAGACTGAGAGTGACAGGAAACACAGAGAGACTGAGAGTGACAGGAAACACAAAGAGACTGAGAGTGACAGGAAACACGCGGGGACTGAGAGTGACAGGAAACACACAGAGACTGAGAGTGACAGGAAACACACGGGGGCTGAGAGTGACAGGAAACACACAGAGACTGTGAGTGACAGGAAACACACAGAGACTGAGAGTGACAGGAAACACATAGAGACTGAGAGTGACAGGAAACACACAGAGACTGAGAGTGACAGGAAACACACAGAGACTGAGAGTGACAGGAAACACACAGAGACTGAGAGTGACAGGAAACACACGGGGACTGAGGGTGACAGGAAACACACGGGGACTGAGAGTGACAGGAAACACACAGAGACTGAGAGTGACAGGAAACACACGGGGATTGAGAGTGACAGGAAACACACGGGAACCGAGAGTGACAGGAAACACACAGAGACTGAGAGTGACAGGAAACACACGGGAACCGAGAGTGACAGGAAACACACAGAGACTGAGAGTGACAGGAAACACGCGGGGACTGAGAGTGACAGGAAACACACAGAGACTGAGAGTGACAGGAAACACACGGGGGCTGAGAGTGACAGGAAACACACAGAGACTGTGAGTGACAGGAAACACACAGAGAATGAGAGTGACAGGAAACACATAGAGACTGAGAGTGACAGGAAACACACAGAGACTGAGAGTGACAGGAAACACACAGAGACTGAGAGTGACAGGAAACACACAGAGACTGAGAGTGACAGGAAACACACGTGGACTGAGGGTGACAGGAAACACACGGGGACTGAGAGTCACAGGAAACACAGAGAGACTGAGTGTGACAGGAAACACACGGGGATTGAGAGTGACAGGAAACACACAGGAACCGAGAGTGACAGGAAACACATAGAGACTGAGAGTGACAGGAAACACACGGGGACTGAGAGTGACAGGAAACACACAGAGATTGAGAGTGACAGGAAACACACAGAGACTGAGAGTGACAGGAAACACACGGGAACCGAGAGTGACAGGAAACACACAGAGACTGAGAGTGACAGGAAACACACAGAGACTGAGAGTGACAGGAAACACACAGAGACTGAGAGTGAGAGGAAACACACCGGGACTGAGAGTGACAGGAAACACACGGGGACTGAGAGTGACAGGAAACACACAGAGACTGAGAGTGACAGGAAACACACGGGGACTGAGAGTGACAGGAAACACACGGGAACCGAGAGTGACAGAAAACACACAGAGACTGAGAGTGACAGGAAACACACGGGGACTGAGAGTGACAGGAAACACACGGGGACTGAGAGTGACAGGAAACACACGGGAACCGAGAGTGACAGGAAACACACGGGGACTGAGAGTGACAGGAAATACACAGAGACTGAGAGTGACAGGAAACTCAAAGAGACTGAGAGTGACAGGAAACACACGGGGGCTGAGAGTGACAGGAAACACACAGAGACTGAGAGTGACAGGATACACACAGAGACTGAGAGTGACAGGAAACACAGGGGGACTGAGAGTGACAGGAAACACACAGAGACTGAGAGTGACAGGAAACACATGGGGCCTGAGAGTGACAGTAAACACACAGAGACTGAGAGTGACAGGAAACATACGGGGACTGAGAGTGACAGGAAACACACAGAGACTGAGAGTGACAGGAAACACACAGAGACTGAGAGTGACAGTAAACACACGGAGACTGAGAGTGACAGGAAACACACAGAGACTGAGAGTGACAGGAAACACACGGAGACTGAGAGTGACAGGAAACACACAGAGACTGAGAGTGACAGGAAACACACAGAGACTGAGAGTGACAGGAAACACACGGGGACTGAGTGTGACAGGAAACACACAGAGACTCAGAGTGACAGGAAACACACAGAGACTGAGAGTGACAGGAAACACGGAGACTGAGAGAGACATGAAACACCCGGGGACTGAGAGTGACAGGAAACACACAGAGACTGAGAGTGACAGGAAACACACAGAGACTGAGAGTGACAGGAAACACACAGAGACTGAGAGTGACAGGAAACACACGGGTACTGAGAGTGACAGGAAACACACGGGGACTGAGAGTGACAGGAAACACACAGAGACTGAGAGTGACAGGAAACACACGGGGACTGAGAGTGACAGGAAACACACGGGAACCGAGAGTGACAGGAAACACACGGGAACCGAGAGTGACAGGAAACACACGGGGACTGAGAATGACAAGAAACACACGGGGACCGAGAGTGACAGGAAACACACGGCAACCGAGAGTGACAGGAAACACACGGGGACTGAGAGTGACAGGAAACACACGGGAACCAAGAGTGACAGGAAACACACGGGACTGAGAGTGACAGGAAACACACGGGAACCGAGAGTGACAGGAAACACACGGGAACCGAGAGTGACAGGAAACACACAGAGACTGAGTGTGACAGGAAACACACGGGGACTGAGAGTGACAGGAAACACACAGAGACTGTGAGTGACAGGAAACACACAGAGACTGAGAGTGACAGGAAACACATAGAGACTGAGAGAGACAGGAAACACACAGAGACTGAGAGTGACAGGAAACACACAGAGACTGAGAGTGACAGGAAACACACAGAGACTGAGACTGACGGGAAACACACGGGGACTGAGAGTGACAGGAAACACACGGGGACTGAGAGTGACAGGAAACACACAGAGACTGAGAGTGACAGGAAACACACGGGGATTGAGAGTGACAGGAAACACACGGGAACCGAGAGTGACAGGAAACACACAGAGACTGAGAGTGACAGGAAACACACGGGGACTGAGAGTGACAGGAAACACACAGAGACTGAGAGTGACAGGAAACACACAGAGACTGAGAGTGACAGGAAGCACACGGGAACCGAGAGTGACAGGAAACACACAGAGACTGAGAGTGACAGGAAACACACAGAGACTGAGAGTGACAGGAAACACACAGAGACTGAGAGTGACAGGAAACACACAGAGACTGAGAGTGACAGGAAACACGCGGGGACTGAGAGTGACAGGAAACACACATAGACTGAGAGTGACAGGAAACACACGGGGGCTGAGAGTGACAGGAAACACACAGAGACTGTGAGTGACAGGAAACACACAGAGACTGAGAGTGACAGGAAACACATAGAGACTGAGAGTGACAGGAAACACACAGAGACTGAGAGTGACAGGAAACACACAGAGACTGAGAGTGACAGGAAACACACAGAGACTGAAAGTGACAGGAAACACACGGGGACTGAGAGTGACAGGAAACACACGGGGACTGAGAGTGACAGGAAACACACAGAGACTGAGAGTGACAGGAAACACACGGGGATTGAGAGTGACAGGAAACACACGGGAACCGAGAGTGACAGGAAACACACAGAGACTGAGAGTGACAGGAAACACACGGGGACTGAGAGTGACAGGAAACACACAGAGATTGAGAGTGACAGGAAACACACAGAGACTGAGAGTGACAGGAAACACACGGGAACCGAGAGTGACAGGAAACACACAGAGACTGAGAGTGACAGGAAACACACAGAGACTGAGAGTGACAGGAAACACACAGAGACTGAGAGTGACAGGAAACACACCGGGACTGAGAGGGACAGGAAACACACGGGGACTGAGAGTGACAGGAAACACACAGAGACTGAGAGTGACAGGAAACACACGGGGGCTGAGAGTGACAGGAAACACACGGGAACCGAGAGTGACAGGAAACACACAGAGACTGAGAGTGACAGGAAACACACGGGGACTGAGAGTGACAGGAAACACACGGGGACTGAGAGTGACAGGAAACACACGGGAACCGAGAATGACAGGAAACACACGGGGACTGAGAGTGACAGGAAATACACAGAGACTGAGAGTGACAGGAAACACAAAGAGACTGAGAGTGACAGGAAACACACGGGGGCTGAGAGTGACAGGAAACACAGGGGGACTGAGAGTGACAGGAAACACACGGGAACCGAGAGTGACAGGAAACACACAGAGACTGAGAATGACAGGAAACACACGGGAACCGAGAGTGACAGGAAAGACACGGGGACTGAGAGTGACAGGAAACACACGAGGACCAAGAGTGACAGGAAACACACCGGGACTGAGAGTGACAGGAAACACACGGGGACTGAGAGTGACAGGAAACACACAGAGACAGAGAGTGACAGGAAACACACAGAGACTGAGAGTGACAGGAAACACACGGGGACTGAGAGTGACAGGAAACACACAGAGACTGAGAGTGATAGGAAACACACAGAGACTGAGAATGACAGGAAAAACACGGGGACTGAGAGTGACAGAAAACACACAGAGACTGAGTGTGACAGGAAACACACAGAGACTAAGTGTGACAGGAAACACACAGAGGCTGAGAGTGACAGGAAACACACGGGAACCGAGAGTGACAGGAAACACGAGGGGACTGAGAGTGACAGGAAGCACACAGAGACTGAGAGTGACAGGAAACACACAGAGACTGAGAGTGACAGGAAACACACGGGAACCGAGATTGACAGGAAACACACAGAGACTGAGAGTGACAGGAAACACACAGAGACTGAGAGTGACAGGAAACACACGAGGACCGAGAATGACAGGAAACACACAGAGACTGAGAGTGAGAGGAAACACACGGGAACCGAGAGTGACAGGAAACACACAGAGACTGAGAGTGACAGGGAACACACAGAGACTGAGAGTGACAGGAAACACACGGGAACCGAGAGTGACAGGAAACACACGGGGACTGAGAGTGACAGGAAACACACGGGAACCGAAAGTGACAGGAAACACACGGGGACTGAGAGTGACAGGAAATACACAGAGACTGAGAGTGACAGGAAACACACAGAGACTGAGAGTGACAGGAAACACACGGGGACTGAGAGTGACAGGAAACACACAGAGACTGAGAGTGACAGGAAACACACAGAGACTGAGAGTGACAGGAAACACACGGGGACTGAGAGTGACAGGAAACACACGGGAACCGAGAGTGACAGGAAACACACAGAGACTGAGAGTGACAGGAAACACACAGGGGCTGAGAGTGACAGGAAACACACAGAGACTGAGAGTGACAGGAAACACACAGAGACTGAGGGTGACAGGAAACACACGGGAACCGAGAGTGACAGGAAACACACGGGAACCGAGAGTGACAGGAAACACACAGGGACTAAGAGTGACAGGAAACACACGGGGACGGAGAGTGACAGGAAACACACAGAGACTGAGAGTGACAGGAAATACACAGAGACTGAGAGTGACAGGAAACACACGGGGACCGAGAGTGACAGGAAACACACAGAGACTGAGAGTGACAGGAAATACACGGGGACTGAGAGTGACAGGAAACACACAGAGAGTGAGAGTGACAGGAAACACACAGAGACTGAGAGTGACAGGAAACACACAGAGACTGAGAGTGACAGGAAACACACGGGAACTGAGTGTGACAGGAAACACACAGAGACTCAGAGTGACAGGAAACACACAGAGACTGAGAGTGACAGGAAACACGGAGACTGAGAGTGACAGGAAACACACAGAGACTGAGAGTGACAGGAAACACACAGAGACTGAGAGAGACATGAAACACCCGGGGACTGAGAGTGACAGGAAACACACAGAGACTGAGAGTGACAGGAAACACACAGAGACTGAGAGTGACAGGAAACACATAGAGACTGAGAGTGACAGGAAACACACGGGGACTGAGAGTGACAGGAAACACACAGAGACTGAGAGTGACAGGAAGCACACAGAGACTGAGAGTGACAGGAAACATACGGGGACTGAGAGTGACAGGAAACACACAGAGACTGAGAGTGACAGGAAATACACAGAGACTGAGAGTGGCAGGAAACACACGGGGACCGAGAGTGACAGGAAACACACAGAGACTGAGAGTGACAGGAAACACACGGGGACTGAGAATGACAGGAAAAACACGAGGACCGAGAGTGACAGGAAACACACAGAGACTGAGAGTGACAGGAAACACACGGGGACTGAGAGTGACAGGAAACACACAGAGACTGAGAGTGACAGGAAACACATAGAGACTGAGAGTGACAGGAAACACACAGAGACTGAAAGTGACAGGAAACACACAGAGACTGAGAGTGACAGGAAACACACAGAGACTGAGAGTGACAGGAAACACACGGGGACTGAGAATGACAGGAAAAACACGAGGACCGAGAGTGACAGGAAACACAGAGACTGAGAGTGACAGGAAACACACAGAGACTGTGAGTGGCAGGAAACACACAGGGGACTGAGAGTGACAGGAAACACACAGAGACTGAGAGTGACAGGAAACACACAGAGACTGAGAGTGACAGGAAACACATAGAGACTGAGAGTGACAGGAAACACACGGGGACTGAGAGTGACAGGAAACACACAGAGACTGAGAGTGACAGGAAACACACAGAGACTGAGAGTGGCAGGAAACACACGGGGACTGAGAGTGACAGGAAACACACAGAGACTGAGAGTGACAGGAAATACACAGAGACTGAGAGTGACAGGAAACACACGGGGACCGAGAGTGACAGGAAACACACAGAGACTGAGAGTGACAGGAAACACACGGGGCCTTAGAATGACAGGAAAAACACGAGGACCGAGAGTGACAGGAAACACACAGAGACTGAGAGTGACAGGAAACACACGGGGACTGAGAGTGACAGGAAACACACAGAGACTGAGAGTGACTAGAAACACATAGAGACTGAGAGTGACAGGAAACACACAGAAACTGAGAGTGACAGGAAACACACAGAGACTGAGAGTGACAGGAAACACACAGAGACTGAGAGTGACAGGAAACACACGGGGACTGCGAATGACAGGAAAAACACGAGGACCGAGAGTGACAGGAAACACACAGAGACTGAGAGTGACAGGAAACACACGGGGACTGAGAGTGACAGGAAACACACAGAGACTGAGAATGACAGGAAACACACAGAGACTGAGAGTGACAGGAAACACACAGAGACTGAGAGTGACAGGAAACACACAGAGACTGAGAGTGACAGGAAACACACAGAGACTGAGAGTGACAGGAAACACACGGGGACTGAGAATGACAGGAAAAACACGCAGACCGAGAGTGACAGGAAACATACAGAGACTGAGAGTGACAGGAAACACACGGGGACTGAGAGTGACAGGAAACACACAGAGACTGAGAATGACAGGAAACACACAGAGACTGAGAGTGACAGGAAAGAGACTTAGAGTGACACGAAACACACAGAGACTGAGAGTGACAGGAAACACACGGGTACTGAGAGTGACAGGAAACACACAGAGACAGAGAGTGACAGGAAACACACGTGGACCGAGAGTGACAGGAAACACACAGATCCTGAGAGTGACAGGAAACACACAGAGACTGAGAGTGACAGGAAACACACAGAGACTGAGAATGACAGGAAACACACAGAGACTGAGAATGACAGGAAACACACAGAGACTGAGAGTGACAGGAAAGAGACTGAGAGTGACACGAAACACACAGAGACTGAGAGTGACAGGAAACACCCGGAGACTGAGAGTGACAGGAAACACCCGGGGACTGATAGTGACAGGAAACACAGGGGGACTGAGAGTGACAGTAAACACACAGAGACTGAGAGTGACAGGAAACACACAGAGAGTGAGAGTGACAGGAAACACAGGGGGACTGAGAGTGACAGGAAACACACAGAGACTGAGAGTGACAGGAAACACACGGAGACTGAGAGTGACAGGAAACACACGGGGACCGAGAGTGACAGGAAACACACAGAGACTGAGAGTGACAGGAAACACACGGGGACTTAGAATGACAGGAAAAACACGAGGACCGAGAGTGACAGGAAACACACAGAGACTGAGAGTGACAGGAAACACACGGGGACTGAGAGTGACAGGAAACACACAGAGACTGAAAGTGACTGGAAACACATAGAGACTGAGAGTGACAGGAAACACACAGAGACTGAGAGTGACAGGAAACACACAGAGACTGAGAGTGACAGGAAACACACAGAGACTGAGAGTGACAGGAAACACACGGGGACTGAGAATGACAGGAAAAACACGAGGACCGAGAGTGACAGGAAACACACAGAGACTGAGAGTGACAGGAAACACAGGGGGACTGAGAGTGACAGGAAACACACGAGGACCGAGAGTGACAGGAAACACACAGAGACTGAGAGTGACAGGAAACACACGGGGACTGAGAGTGACAGGAAACACACAGAGACTGAGAATGACAGGAAACACACAGAGACTGAGAGTGACAGGAAAGAGACTGAGAGTGACACGAAACACACAGAGACTGAGAGTGACAGGAAACACACGGGGACTGAGAGTGACAGGAAACACACAGAGACTGAGAGTGACAGGAAACACACGTGGACCGAGAGTGACAGGAAACACACAGAGACTGAGAGTGACAGGAAACACACAGAGACTGAGAGTGACAGGAAACACACAGAGACTGAGAATGACAGGAAACACACAGAGACTGAGAGTGACAGGAAAGAGACTGAGAGTGACACGAAACACACAGAGACTGAGAGTGACAGGAAACACCCGGGGACTGAGAGTGACAGGAAACACCCGGGGACTGATAGTGACAGGAAACACAAGGGGACTGAGAGTGACAGGAAACACACAGAGACTGAGAGTGACAGGAAACACCCGGGAACTGAGAGTGACAGGAAACACCTGGGGACTGAGAGTGACAGGAAACACAGGGGGACTGAGAGTGACAGGAAACACACAGAGACTGAGAGTGACAGGAAACACAGGGGGACTGAGAGTGACAGGAAACACACAGAGACTGACAGTGACAGGAAACACACAGAGACTGAGAGTGACAGGAAACACACGGGGACTGAGAGTGACAGGATACACACAGAGACTGAGAGTGACAGGAAACACACAGAGACTGAGAGTGACAGGAAACACACAGAGACTGAGAGTGACAGGAAACACACAGAGACTGAGAGTGACAGGAAACACACAGAGACTGAGAGTGACAGGAAACACACGGGGACTGAGTGTGACAGGAAACACACAGAGACTGAGAGTGACAGGAAACACACAGAGACTGAGAGTGACAGGAAACACACAGAGACTGAGAGTGACAGGAAACACACAGAGAGTGAGAGTGACAGGAAACACACGGGGACCGAGAGTGACAGGAAACACACAGAGACTGAGAGTGACAGGAAACACAGGGGGACTGAGAGTGATAGGAAACACACAGAGACTGAAAGTGACAGGAAACACACAGAGACTGAGAGTGACAGGAAACACACAGAGACTGAGAGTGACAGGAAACACACAGAGACTGAGAGTGACAGGAAACACACAGAGACTGAGAGTGACAGGAAACACACAGAGAGTGAGAGTGACAGGAAACACAGGGGGACTGAGAGTGACAGGAAACACACAGAAACTGAGAGTGACAGGAAACACACAGAAACTGAGAGTGACAGGAAACACACAGAGACTGAGAGTGACAGGAAACACACAGAGACTGAGAGTGACAGGAAACACACGGGGACTGCGAATGACAGGAAAAACACGAGGACCGAGAGTGACAGGAAACACACAGAGACTGAGAGTGACAGGAAACACACGGGGACTGAGAGTGACAGGAAACACACAGAGACTGAGAATGACAGGAAACACACAGAGACTGAGAGTGACAGGAAACACACAGAGACTGAGAGTGACAGGAAACACACAGAGACTGAGAGTGACAGGAAACACACAGAGACTGAGAGTGACAGGAAACACACGGGGACTGAGAATGACAGGAAAAACACGCAGACCGAGAGTGACAGGAAACATACAGAGACTGAGAGTGACAGGAAACACACGGGGACTGAGAGTGACAGGAAACACACAGAGACTGAGAATGACAGGAAACACACAGAGACTGAGAGTGACAGGAAAGAGACTTAGAGTGACACGAAACACACCGAGACTGAGAGTGACAGGAAACACACGGGTACTGAGAGTGACAGGAAACACACAGAGACAGAGAGTGACAGGAAACACACGTGGACCGAGAGTGACAGGAAACACACAGATCCTGAGAGTGACAGGAAACACACAGAGACTGAGAGTGACAGGAAACACACAGAGACTGAGAATGACAGGAAACACACAGAGACTGAGAATGACAGGAAACACACAGAGACTGAGAGTGACAGGAAAGAGACTGAGAGTGACACGAAACACACAGAGACTGAGAGTGACAGGAAACACCCGGAGACTGAGAGTGACAGGAAACACCCGGGGACTGATAGTGACAGGAAACACAGGGGGACTGAGAGTGACAGTAAACACACAGAGACTGAGAGTGACAGGAAACACACAGAGAGTGAGAGTGACAGGAAACACAGGGGGACTGAGAGTGACAGGAAACACACAGAGACTGAGAGTGACAGGAAACACACGGAGACTGAGAGTGACAGGAAACACACGGGGACCGAGAGTGACAGGAAACACACAGAGACTGAGAGTGACAGGAAACACACGGGGACTTAGAATGACAGGAAAAACACGAGGACCGAGAGTGACAGGAAACACACAGAGACTGAGAGTGACAGGAAACACACGGGGACTGAGAGTGACAGGAAACACACAGAGACTGAAAGTGACTGGAAACACATAGAGACTGAGAGTGACAGGAAACACACAGAGACTGAGAGTGACAGGAAACACACAGAGACTGAGAGTGACAGGAAACACACAGAGACTGAGAGTGACAGGAAACACACGGGGACTGAGAATGACAGGAAAAACACGAGGACCGAGAGTGACAGGAAACACACAGAGACTGAGAGTGACAGGAAACACAGGGGGACTGAGAGTGACAGGAAACACACGAGGACCGAGAGTGACAGGAAACACACAGAGACTGAGAGTGACAGGAAACACACGGGGACTGAGAGTGACAGGAAACACACAGAGACTGAGAATGACAGGAAACACACAGAGACTGAGAGTGACAGGAAAGAGACTGAGAGTGACACGAAACACACAGAGACTGAGAGTGACAGGAAACACACGGGGACTGAGAGTGACAGGAAACACACAGAGACTGAGAGTGACAGGAAACACACGTGGACCGAGAGTGACAGGAAACACACAGAGACTGAGAGTGACAGGAAACACACAGAGACTGAGAGTGACAGGAAACACACAGAGACTGAGAATGACAGGAAACACACAGAGACTGAGAGTGACAGGAAAGAGACTGAGAGTGACACGAAACACACAGAGACTGAGAGTGACAGGAAACACCCGGGGACTGAGAGTGACAGGAAACACCCGGGGACTGATAGTGACAGGAAACACAGGGGGACTGAGAGTGACAGGAAACACACAGAGACTGAGAGTGACAGGAAACACCCGGGAACTGAGAGTGACAGGAAACACCTGGGGACTGAGAGTGACAGGAAACACAGGGGGACTGAGAGTGACAGGAAACACACAGAGACTGAGAGTGACAGGAAACACAGGGGGACTGAGAGTGACAGGAAACACACAGAGACTGACAGTGACAGGAAACACACAGAGACTGAGAGTGACAGGAAACACACGGGGACTGAGAGTGACAGGATACACACAGAGACTGAGAGTGACAGAAAACACACAGAGACTGAGAGTGACAGGAAACACACAGAGACTGAGAGTGACAGGAAACACACAGAGACTGAGAGTGACAGGAAACACACAGAGACTGAGAGTGACAGGAAACACACGGGGACTGAGTGTGACAGGAAACACACAGAGACTGAGAGTGACAGGAAACACACAGAGACTGAGAGTGACAGGAAACACACAGAGACTGAGAGTGACAGGAAACACACAGAGAGTGAGAGTGACAGGAAACACACGGGGACCGAGAGTGACAGGAAACACACAGAGACTGAGAGTGACAGGAAACACAGGGGGACTGAGAGTGATAGGAAACACACAGAGACTGAAAGTGACAGGAAACACACAGAGACTGAGAGTGACAGGAAACACACAGAGACTGAGAGTGACAGGAAACACACAGAGAGTGAGAGTGACAGGAAACACAGGGGGACTGAGAGTGACAGGAAACACACAGAAACTGAGAGTGACAGGAAACACACAGAGACTGAGAGTGACAGGAAACACACAGAGACTGAGAGTGACAAGAAACACAGCATTTGGTGTTCTTGAGGAGAGATAGAGAGGCAGCAGAGCTTTTACTGAACTGTCTTTATGATCAGTGAATGGCATTGCTGCTACTACCATATTGTAATTCTATAGGAGGGAACTGTGTCCACACACTGGACTTATCAGAAGGGATCTTGTTCCAAGCTTAAGTAAGATTATAAAGGATTCAACATATCTAAGTTCCTGGTATAATCTAATGGGTAAAATCCTGCCTTCCATTCAGCCCCCAGCACTATGTTATCAGAAATGGATCGTGGTTAGTCCAGATTATTCCCAACTGTGCTTTGGTTGCTACAGCAGGTGATCAACATAGTACACAACCCTGATTTGATTTATTTTGTTCTAACTTTACAGCCAAATCTATGTTCTAACATTGAAATGTGATATCGCCACTTGCGAGGGGACAGTTGGCTGATCAAAGATTGAATCTGGTCTCTGTGTGACTATTTCCACACCACCTGGTCTGCACAACCCGGTGAGTAGCAATCCCCTGGCTCTGGGTGAGGTCCGCCCTGGGTTCAAGCCCCAATCCAGAAAATCGAGCATAAAATCCAAAATGTGCAGCACTGGGGGGAGGGGGAGTGGGGGGGGGGGGGGGGGGGGGGGGGGTTCCACGGGTTCCACGGGTTCCACACCCTCCCAGGTGGAAAACAACGGACGTCATTGAACTGGAAATATTCATGTCCGTTTTTGGGGTCGTTTAGTGGGGTCTTTCTCAACAAGTGCAGTACCGAGAAGGACCCTGCTCTCCAACGGCACTCTGCCGGGTTTTGGGGCCTTGGGGAGTTTCTCCCTGCCGAGTTCGCACTTAAAAAAGTCTCCATTTTGGAAGGCTCCCCCGATCTTCCCCCTCCCCCTTTCAGGACCCCCCCCCCCCCAATTTCCCACCCCCGGGATGCCACCGGCAACCACCCCCCCTCCCCACACCTTCCCGACACCTGGCAGTGCCAAGGTGCCTAGATGTCAGGAGTGCCAGCGTGCTCTGTCTCCGATCACCTGGGGGTCTCTGGCGGGCTGGGAGACCTCCGCAGGTGCCATTATGACTGGTTCACGTTTGGTGCCCTTGGCAAGGTCTCCCAGGCGGAGGGGCGAGGTCCCGGGCGCTGGGTGTATCCCCCGTTGAATCTCGCGAGACGTTTTGAGTATAACAAATCTCGCGAGAACCCTCTCACGAGATTCAACAGCCTCGTCCCGACACCAAGCCGGGCACGGCGAGGTCACTGAATTGCGCCCAACAACTTATATGCTCTTTTGATCTGAACAAATGATCAATAAAATAAGCAGATCAAAGAGGGGCGAGAGCCCCTGTAAGATCACTGTAACTAAAACAAAATATCAAAGGGAACTTAACTAATTCAATCAAATGTCATTGCCGGGGCTGGTGATACACCCCGGCAGCCGCAGGGCCCACTGGTCACGGAGTCCCTACTGTCTTTATTACAAAGCGGCAGAACTCCACCTACTGGCTCAGGTATTCAATCCAACCCCATTCAGAAATGTTGTAATGTAGGCTGTGCATAAATGACAATGTTCCTTTCTGTACTCGTCTGGTGCAGGATGATTAGGAGAAGCTAAGCTGTGTCCTATTTGTCCAGCACTGGTTTGATTTGATTTGATTTATTATTGTCACATGTATCAGTATACAGTGAAAAGTATTGTTCTTGCGTGCTGTACAAACAATGCATACTGTACATAGGGAAGGAAGGAGAGACTGCAGAATATAATGTTACAGTCATAGCAAGGTGTAGAGAAAAGATCAACTTAATCCAAGGTACGTCCATTCAAAAGTTTGATGGCAGTAGCGAAGAAGCTGTTCTTGAGTCGGTTGGTACATGACCTCAAACTTTGGTATCTTTTTCCTGACGGAAGAAGGTGGAAGAGAATATGTCTGGGGTGCGTGGGGTCTTTAATTATGCTGGCTGCCTTTCCGAGGCAGCGGGAATTATAGATAGTCAATGGCTGTGTTATACCGTTAATCCACTGTGAGACCGTGAGAATGAGTGAATCTAAGGCTTTATTATCCTGGAACTCGCCTGCCAGTGTCTGCTGTACAAATGAGTGCCACCCACAGGTGGCCGGTCCATATATCGCCCCGGTGAGGGTGGAGCCAGAGGCGGAGCCCACCGGGGTTCCAGTACAGTACCTGGAAGTAGACGGTCTTATCATTTCCAGGTCATAGGTCACAGCACTATACAGAAAGTTCATACTTAGGTGAATACATTCACCACATTCACCCCCTGTTAAAAAAATCAAATCCCACGGGGGGGACGTGTGGTCTTCAAATGTTCAGTCTGTCTGGAAGCCGGATCATTGTTTTAGACCACCTTAGCTCTGGCGATGGTGCGGTCACGGTTGTTGCCGGTGGTGACTCCGGGGGCGTGGTGTCTGGAGCCTGAGCTTCAGTCCGGCGTGTCGGAGAAGGTTGAGGGGTGGGGGTAGGCAGGGGGGTGGTGGGTGGCGGCAGTGCAGGCGCAGGACAATACAGGAGACCCAGGGGAGCGTACGGGGTGCTGGGGGTGGCGGTAGGCAGTGGGGAGGGGGGTGC
This sequence comes from Scyliorhinus torazame, assembly GCF_047496885.1. Taxonomy (NCBI): domain Eukaryota; kingdom Metazoa; phylum Chordata; class Chondrichthyes; order Carcharhiniformes; family Scyliorhinidae; genus Scyliorhinus; species Scyliorhinus torazame. Next base: position 265,863,249 of record NC_092714.1, on the reverse strand, counting down.
GTGGCAGGGGAACCAGCTGGCGCCAGGTCCCGTAGGGAGACCGTATCTTGCCGTCCATCCTGGTGCGCGACGTAGGCATTCAGGGGGTTGGCGTGCAGCAACTGGACCCTCTCGACCAGGGGGTCTGTCTTATGGCTCCTCGTATGCTTCCGGAGAAGGACCGGTCCCGGAGTTGTCAGCCAGGATGGAAGCGAGACCCCGGAGATGGACTTCCTAGGGAAGACAAACAAACGGTCGTGAGGGGTCTCATTCGTGGCTGTGCAGAGGAGCGACCTAATGGAGTGGAGGGAGTCGGGGAGGACCTCCTGCCAGCGGGGGATCGGGAGACTTCTAGACCGGAGGGCTAGAAGGACGGCCTTCCATACCGTCGCGTTCTCCCTCTCCACCTGCCTGTTTCCCTGCAGGTTGTAGCTGGTAGTCCTGCTCGAGGCGATGCCCTTACTGAGCAGGTACTGGCGCAGCTCATCGCTCATGAACGATGTGCCCCGGTCGCTGTGGACGTACTCAGGGAAACCGAACAGCGTGAAGATGCTGTGCAGTGCCTTTATAACCATGGCTGAGGTCATGTCGGGGCAGGAGACAGCGAAGGGGAAGCGGGAGTACTCATCAACGACGGATAGGAAGTACACATTACTGTTAATTGAGGGGAGGGGCCCTTTGAAGTCAAGACTGAGGCACTCAAAGGGCCGGGAGGCCTTTACCAGGTGGGCCTTGCCTGGCCGGTAGAAGTGCGGTTTGCACTCTGTGCAGACCTGGCAGTCCCTGATCATGGCCTTGACCTCCTTGGTGGAGTAGGGCAGGTTGTGGGCCTTAATAAAGTGGAGAAGCAGGGTGACCCCCGGGTGACAGAGGTCATCGTGGATAGCCCGAAGTCGGCTATCTTGCACCTGGCGCATGTGCCGTGGGACAGGGCATCTGGGGGCTCGTTGAGCTTCCCACGACGATACTTGATATCGTAATTGTGGATGGAGAGTTCGATCCTCCACCTCAAGATTTTGTCATTTTTAATTTTGCCCCGTGGTGCGTTGTCGAACATAAAGGCGACCGACCGCTGGTCGGTGACGAGGGTGAACCTCCTACCGGCTAGGTAGTGCCTCCAGTGCCGCACGGCTTCCACTATGGCTTGTGCTTCCTTCTCGACCGAGGAGTTTCGGATCTCGGAAGCGAGGAGGGTTCTAGAGAAGAAGGCTACGGGCCTGCCCACCTGATTGAGTGTGGCAGCCAGTGCGACATCTGACACATCGCTCTCTACCTGGAAGGGGACGGACTCGTCCACCGCGTGCATTGTGGCCTTAGTGATATCGGCCTTGATGCGGCTGTAGGCCGAGCGGGCCCCAGCTGTCAGGGGAAATGTAGCGGTTTTAATAATTAGGCGGGCTTTGTCTGCATCGTTGAGGACCCACTGGGCATAGTGGGAGAAAAGCCCCAGGCATCGTTTGAGGGCCTTGAGGCTGTGGGGAGGGGGAAGTTCCGTGAGGGGGCGCATACGGTCGGGGTCGGGCCCTAGGACTCCGTTCTCCATGACGTAGCCGAGGATGGCTAGTCGGGCAGTGCGGAAAATGCACTTCTCTTTGTTATATGTGAGGTTGAGAGATTGGGCAGCCTGGAGGAACCTCTGAAGATTGGCGTCATGGTCCTGCTGATCATGGCCGCAGATGGTAACATTGTCCAAGTACGGGTATGTAGCCCGCAACCCGTACTGGTCCACCATTCGGTCCATCATTTTCTGAAAGACCGAGACCCCGTTAGTGACGCCGAAAGGGACCCTGAGGGGGTGGAAGACGGCCGGCTGCTTCGAAGGCAGTGTAGTGGCGCTCTTCCGGGCGGATTGGGAGCTGGTGGTAGGCCGACTTCAGATCGACCATTGTGAACACCCGGTACTGTGCGATCTGGTTGACCATCTCCGCTATGCGGGGTAGGGGGTACGCATCCAGTTGCGTGAACCGGTTAATGGTCTGGCTGTAGTCCACCACCATCAGATTCTTTTCCCCGGTCCGGCCGACCACCACTTGCGCTCTCCAGGCACTGTTGCTGGCCTCAATGATCCCTTCACTCAACAGTCGCTGGACCTCCGACTTGATAAAAATCATGTCTTGGGAACTGTACCACCTGCTCCTGGCGACGGGCTTACAGTTGGGAGTGAGGTTCGCACCGAGGGAAGGGGAGGGACCTTGAGGGTCGCGAGGCTGCATACCGTGAGGGAGGGTAAGGGTCCGCCGAACTGTAGGGTCAGGCTTCGGTGACTGCATTGGAAGTCTAATCCAAGCAGTAGGGGGGGCGCAGAGGTGAGGGAGGATGTACATCTTAAAACAAGCATACCCGGCGCCCTGCAACACGAGGTTAGCGATACAGTACCCCCGGATTTTAACCGAATGGGATCCGGAGGCAAGGGAGATTGTTTGGGGTGCGGGGTAGATGTGAAGGAAGCAGCGTCTTACCGTGTCAGGGTGAACAAAGCCCTCTGTGCTCCCGGAGTCGAAAAGACAGGGGGTCTTGTGCCCGTTGGCCCGGATGACCATCATGGAATTTTTCAGGTGCTTTGGCTGCGACTGGTCGAGGGTGACTGCGCCAAGCTGCGGGTAGCCTTTGTGGTCGGCGGTATCACAAAATGGCCGCCCCCATGAGTCGCACGTATCGGGCCGGGTCGAAGATGGCGACCAAGATGGCCGCCCCCATCGGTCGCACGTGTCGGTCGGTGTTGAAGCCGGTGGCCAAGATGGCGGCCCCCATGAGTCGCACGAGGCTGATGACACGTCTGAAGGGGGCGTTCCCGGCTGGCAGGCAGCCACATTGCGGGCCTGTGAGTCCATGGGTCGGGCCTGGTGAGTTTTCGACTTCTCGGCTTTAGGTCGGCCCAGACAGACTCTGGCGAGGTGCCGCTTTTTGCCACAGTCGCTGCACGCCGCTGTGCGGGCTGGGCAACGCTGCCGGGGGTGTTGACCCTGGCCACAGAAGTAGCACTGCGGTTCCCCGGTCTGGACGGCCAGCCGCGCGGCACAGGCCTGTGACGTAGTCGGGTCCGGTGGGGGCCGCGACGATGGTGTCCACCAGGGGTTCACCGGGTCCGCGGGGAACGCACTGAGGCTCTGGTAGGCCACCTCTAACAAGGTGGCTAGTTTTACCATGTCTCGCAGGTCAGTGGTCCCGTTTTCCAGCAGGCGCTGCCTGATGTAGTTCGATCAGACCCCAGCCACGTAGGTGTCCCGGATCTGTAGATTCCTGTGCTCCTCCGCCGTCACATCCCGATAGTTGCAGTTCCTTACGAGCAGGGTCAGGTTTTCCAGGTACTCGTCCAGCGATTCCCCGGCGCATTGACGGCGAGTCGTGAGGAGGTGTCACGAAGTGTAGCCCCGTTTACGGGCTTCACGAAATGCGCCTTGAGGGTCGTGACCGCCGCCTCGTACGTGGCAGCTTTATTTATCATTACGGAGATTCGATGGCTCACCCGACTGTGGAGGAGTCGCAGCTGGAGGGTTTCAGAGGGAGGCGTTGTGGAGGAGTCGAGGTAGTCCTCGAAACAGCGAAGCCAATGTTCGAAGATCTCCTTGGCCTCTGTCGTCGCGCGTCGAGTTCCAGCCTATCTGGCTTTAGAGTGGTTTCCATGGTGCTGTCTCAGGATAATAAATTGCTCTACCGTTAATCCACTGTGAGACCATGAGAATGAGTGAATCTAAGGCTTTATTATCCTGGAACTCGCCTGCCAGTGTCTGCTGTACAGGTGGCCGGTCTGTATATCGCCCCGGTGAGGGCAGAGCCAGAGGCGGATCCCACCGGGGTTCCAGTACAGTACCTGGAAGTAGACTGTCTTATAATTTCCAGGTCATAGGTCACAGCACTATACAGACTGTTCATACTTAGGTGAATACATTCACCACAGGATGGGAGTCTGGTTTGCGGGATGGATTGGGCTACATTCACGACCGTTTGTAGTTTCCTGCGGCCTTGGGCAGAGCAGGCTCCATACCAAGCTGAGATACAACCAGAAAGAATGCTTTCTATGGTCCATCTGCAGAAGTTGGTGAGGGTCGTAGCTGACATGCCAAATTTCCTTAGTCCTCTGAGAAAGTACAGTCGTTGGTGGGCTTTCTTAACTATAGTGTCGGCATGGGGGGACCAGGACAAGTTGTTGGTGATCTGGACACCTAAAAACATGAAGCTCGCGACCCTTTCTACTTCGTTCCCATTGATGTAGACAGGGACATGTTCTCCACTACACTTCCTGAAGTCGATGACAATCTCCTTCGTTGTGTTGACATTGGTTGCTGTATTTTAGTAAGTCTTCATTCACAAATACACTGAAATGCTTTGAGACATTTAAAAAGCTGATCCCTTTGTGTGAACGAGAGTGGGTGAGGCAGGTGCACAGGGTGACATGATCGTAGCTGGCAGGGTGGGGGTTGACAGATCAGTGGGGGGGGGGGTCAGGGGAGTGAGAGGTCCGGGGGAGGGTCGGCAGGGTGGGGAGTGGGAGGAGGCGGTTAAGGAGAGTTAACCAGGTGTTGGATATAGTTTTTTCCCTCTCCTAGCATATATTGGGTAACTATCAGGTAAGTGAGTCGGAACCTCCAAAGACTCTAACAGAGAGTCTCGGAATTTTTTCGGGGAGGATTCCGGATGCAAGGGAACTTCCCAAGCAGTTCCCATGGAGTCCTTGCATCGGGACTTGCAAGAAGTCCCCCACTGCATCTTCTGGGGTACATTCAGGACATGAACACCCAAAGGCTGGAATATCCAGCCCATTATGTCAAATAACTAAAAGCTTGGTAAAAGTGACAGGTTGTAAGGCGTGTCCGAAAGTAAGAAAGCGAGGTAGAGAGGTGTAGGAGTGTATACAAGATCCTGGAGCCAGGGGCAACTGAGGGGCACCCAGCAATGGTGGAGTGGTAAAATCGGTGATGCTCAAGGCACCAGAGTTGAACGAGCCATTTTCTGGTCATTATCACATTGCTGGTTGTGGGAGTTTGGTGTGTGCAAATTGGTTGTCACATTTCCTCCATTACAACAGTGACTAAACTTCAAAAGTACACCATTGACGTAAAATGCTTTGAGATATTTGATGGTTGCGAAAGGCTCTATATAAATGCAAGCCTTCCTTTCCTTACTCAGCAGGTGTAGGTTCCCATGGTTTATGATGCTAACTCCCAGATCAGAGTACTTCCACTCAGTATTCTGTCACTCACTCTGCAGTGTGGCCTTGACCAATCAGAGTCAAGCTGCCTGTTTTAGATTTCAGACAACACTTGGCAGTTAACTGTCAGTCACCTTCAACTGGTGCATTCGCCTTGGTAACACCTCGTCCAACCGGAGTCCGCTTGCCAACCAAATCAGCACTCTCTTCCCATCCAGTGTAATGTTGTTCCTTCCCTTGACTTTGGTATTTTTGCAAACTGTCCTGATGGGTGCAAGATGAAAAGCTTCAACAAAAAAATTAATGTTTTTTTTTTCAGCAATACTCCGACCCTCCTTCAGATTATTTTCCTACGTGTCGCCTGGAGCCCTATCCGCGCACTTAATCTTCAAATCCTTCAGATTCCAGGGCAACACTTGGCAGCTCCGAGTCGGTGATTGGTTTGCCCATTCCAAGTACCCCTTGCTTTCTTGGGTGTGTAACGGCCTATCTGGGGGAGGGGGTTCATGATGTTCAGTTTGTGGATTTCCCATTGACTGGGCTGTGAATGCCAGCCTGGAATATAACGAAAGCTCAAGTTGGGTATAATTTCATTGACGTAAAACAGACCTGCCTCAACATCCCTCCCGAGGTTAATCGGAATTGTGGTCCCAAACTAGTTAATTGAAGGCAGTTATTTAATTTTATTAATCAGCTTTCACCGCGAGGCCTGGTCCTGGAGGTAACGCAAAGTCAATTGCCACGACATCACCAGTATTGGGCCAGGCTCCAAAGAAACAGCAGTTGCCTCAGCCCCACTAATAATCCTGTGCCTAAGCCCCGGGGGCAAGTGGGAATAATGCCAATAGAACAGGCAATGTTCACCTAGGGCAGCACGGTAGCATTGCGGATAGCACAATTGCTTCACAGCTCCAGGGTCCCAGGTTCGATTCCCGGTTTGGGTCACTGTCTGTGCGGAGTCTGCACATCCTCCCCGTGTGTGCGTGGGTTTCCTCCGGGTGCTCCGGTTTCCTCCCACAGTCCAAAGATGTGCAGGTTAGGTGGGTGGGCTGTGATAAATTGCCCCTTAGTGTCCAAAATTGCCCTTAGTGTTGGGTGGGGCTACTGGGTTATGGGGATAGGGTGGAGGTGTTAACCTTGGGTAGGGTGCTCTTTCCAAGAGCCGGTGCAGACTCGATGGGATGAATGGCCTCCTTCTGCACTGTAAATTCTATGATAATCTATGATAATCACCAGCAAAGTTGGTGGGGTCCATCCCATTTTGGGTCTGCAATATGGCTTGAACCCTGGCTAGTGTCACTGGCAGAGAAGGGCCTGCGGTGGGGTGTGAGGCCTGAGTCAGGTTCAATCGAATCACCAACATGGGGCCATGGATTGTATTCTGTTTTTCACAAAGATCAATGAAATAAAGACTTTAGGAAGGTATACTGCCATTGGCGGGAGTTCAGTGCAGATTTACCAGAATGATACTGCGACTCCAAGGATTAAATGACACAAACTGGTGTCCTATTTCCTGAGGGATGGTTTAAAGGAAGGATTCGGGATACAAAGGGGCACAGGTGCGTAGATAGGGAGAAACTATTTCTGCTGTTAAGGTGCCGAGGACAAGGAGGAAGCTTTGAGGCAGAACTTTCAGCAGTGAAATTAGGAAACACTCTATACTTGAAGGCTGATACTTTGCAGGGCCACAGAGAGTGTGCTGGAAGGTGAAAGGAGTGGGTAAAATCAATCATGGGGGCAGTGGGTGACATGCCCATTGATTCCCAGCCACTGCTGGCATTTTGCCAAAAGAAGTGAAGCTGCAGGATGGTCCACCTGCCGTTAGGTCAGTAAAGGTCCTCAAGTGGCCGCTTAAGGAACACTTCCTGTCACCGCGGTTAGTCACCAGATATACCTTGAGGGCTCAGGGTTGGAGGGGGGGGGAATGATGGTCCTCTTAATCAGCCCCCATGTGGCTCACGGAATGCCCTCTCATGTGGCAAGGGTCACCCTTGCTGATTGACTGCCCTCATGAACAACTCCCTCACCCTTCTTTGCAAGTGGCAAACCCAATTTTTCCTTTACTCTGTGGTTTCCTCCATGCTGGCCGGCCCTGATCGGCTGCAGTACCGGCAGTAGCCACCACCTCTGGTGGTGCTCCTGGGACAGAAGAGCCACCGGGCCTCCCATTGGCCTGCAGATCCTGGGGGGGGTGGGGAGGTGAAACCTTACCTCTTAAAGGAGCAGAACCTTACCTCTTAAAGGGACGGAACCTTACCTCTCAAAGGGACGGATCCTTACCTCTTAAAGGAGCAGAACCTTACCTCTTAAAGGGGTGGAACCTTACCTCTTAAAGGGGCGGAACATTATCTCTTAAAGGGAAGGAAACACCAACTGCAGGCCGTTAACTTAGGATGGTTCCATGACCAGCCAAAGCAGGGTTGCCCCGTAAAATCCCAGAGTGACAGAAGTTTGGATCTGTCTTCCACAAACAACAACTGATTCCAGATGAATTTTGATGTTCATACTGAAACAGATAGATTTCTGTTCACCAAAGTTATTATTGGGTATGGTGCCAAGTCACAGATTAAGCATGGTCTTGTTAAATGGGGCAACAGACTCAAGGGGCAAAATGGCCTCCTGTCCCGATGTTCCTGTAAAGCACCCAGAGTTCAATATAATTTTCCAAGATATTTTTGGATTTATTTATATCCCCGGCCGACCTTTGGTGAAAAGGTGCAATGTTTATTTGGTCACTCAGTATAAACGACTTGCTTTATGGGCCTCCGCACGATACAGGTGTGTGTGTGTGGTGATGGATTCCCTGCGGATTTACTAACACAAAAGACCAGGCACCAAAAGAATAAATTCCAAAGCAAAGCCTGTCACAGGATTAAGATGAATGTCATCGACGTGCTCCAGGATTGATGTCCTTTTGAGGAAAATAAAGTTTGCCTTTTCGCCACATGAGGTTTGGCTGATCTCAGCTGTGCAGAAAGGGGTTGGAGCAAATCAAGAAAGATTTGTCCTTCGAGGGGTGGAGAAGTCTAGCTGCTGTTTATCTCCCAGTGGATAGCCCTTCTGTACAGAACGGGGTACAGCTTTGCTCACTTTACTGAAGGGAAAACATAATTACCTTGAAGGGACAACAAAGGTTGACCAGACCTGTTCCTGGGGTCTAGTCAAACGATCCTCTCAGGATAGTTTGACAAGACTAGGTTTATATTCCCCAATGTTTAGAAGAATTGAAGGTGATTTCAATGAAAGGATTAAAATCCTTGAGGAGCTCCACAGGGTAGATGCTGGGAGGATATTTCTCCTGGGTTTAGCATATGGGGTCACACTGTTAACACCAGGGGCGGGATTCTCCCCTACCAGGCGGGGCGGGGGGTCCCGGCGGGATGGAGTGGGGTGAACCACTCCGGCGTCGGGCCGCCCCAGAGGTGTGGATTTCTCTGCACCTTTAGGGGCCAAGCCCTCACCCTGAGGGGCTAGGACCGCGGCGGAGTGGTTGGCGTGCCCCGGTCGGCGGACGTTCGCGCATGCGCGGGAGCTTCAGCGGCTGCTGACGTCATCCTCGCGCATGCGCAGGGGGGGGGGTGTCTCTTGCGCGTCGGCCATGGTGAAGACTGTGGCCGAGGCGGAGGGAAAAGAGTACCCCCAAGGCACAGGCCCGTCCGCGGATCGGTGGGCCCCGATCGCGGGCCAGGCCACCGTGAGGGCACCCCCCGGGGCCAGATCGCCCCCCCCCCCCAAGGACCCCAAGGACCCCGGAGCCTAGAAGAGAGGTGGTTTAATCCACCACGGCGGGTCAGGCATTCCAGCAGCGGGACTTTGACCCATCGCGGGCCAGAGAATCGCTGGGGGGGGGGGGGGGGGGGGCCGCCGACCGGCACGGCGCGATTCCCGCCCCCGCCGAATATCGGGTGCCGGAGAATTCGGCAACCGGCGGGGGCGGGATTCACGCCACCCAAGGTGTCGGTCATTTGCGACTGAGAGACGCAGAAAGTTCTTCACTCAGGAATATATACCTACATGTTAATTAGGAGCAGGAGGGGGCCACTCAGCCCCTCGAGCCTGCTCCAACATTTGATAAGATTGTGGATGATCAAATGAAATGAAAATTGCTTATTGTCACAAGTAGGCTTCAAATGAAGTTACTGTGAAAAGCCCCTAGTCGCTACATTCCGGCGCCTGTTCGGGGAGGCTGGTACGGGGATTGAACCGTGCTGCTGGCCTGCCTTGATCTGCTTTCAAAGCCAGCGGTTTAGCCCGATTGTAACCTTAACCCCACATTCCTGCCGACCCTCGATAGCCTTTCACCCCCTGGTTCATCAAGAATCTATCTGGCGCTGCCTTTAAAAATATTCAAAGATTCTGCTACCACTGCCTTTTGAGGAAGAGAGTTGCAGAGACTCACTACCCGCTTGAGAGAAGAAATTCCTCCTCATCTCTGTCTTAAATGAGCGACCCTTTATTTTTAAACAGTGACCCCTAGTTTTAGATTTTCCCACAAGGAGAAACACAGAAATTGCCACGCCAGACAGCTGTGGATGCTGAGGCGTTGGATAATATTCGAATCAGAGATCGATAGGATTTTGGATCCAAAGAGAATTGATTGATACGGGGGATGTGCGGATAGGTGGGGTTGGCATGATATCAATGAAGAATGCCAGCGTAGGGGACTGCGAGGCAGGCTGTGTAGTTGGCGGTCCATTGTGCTACTGTCACACTGGAAAACAACCAGGACGGTGCAGCATGAAATTACGTCTCCCACCGCCAACCACACCCCCCCCCCACCACCCACCCCTTTTTAATCTTTACAACGGCAGTCACGGCCACCTCAAAGTAGTTCATGGCCCAGGAAGCACGTTAACACATGTCTGAGAAAAGCATTCAGGCCCGGAATTCTCCAGCTGTTGGGATCCACTTTTCCTGCTGGCAGTGCACCTCCCATCCCATCTCCCCATGGATTTCCCAGCGGCGTGCGGTGGCTTCAATGGGAAATTCCATCAACAAGAGGTGGGAAGAGAGAAACCCGCAACCAGCGAGCGGGCGTGCCGGGAAACGCGCGGCTGGGGGACCGGAGAATCCAAGGTGTTCCATAAATGCAATGTTTTCATTCCGACAGTTCGGAACTTTGCCATCCTTATTTTACCAAGTTTACCCGGCATTATGGATTTTCATCTTTATGATGGAATATTCCGGTATATTTTCTGATTCTGCTGTTGGCAAGGCTGGAGTATAATCCCTGGGAGATGTCCTGATTCCTTACTTGTGGTGAACGGGCATCACCAGGACCAAAGAGTGAGAGAGTTTCACAGCCTATTACCGAGTATTTACCTTCATCGCAAAGAAATGGCCACACAGAGGGATTGAGGGCAGGGAGGAAAGGTTGTTTCCACTGCACACCAAGCCAGGGGATTTACCCTGGTTCAATGAAGGGTGCGGGAGAGCGTGCCAGGAGCAACACCAGACATACCGAAAAATGAGGTGTCAACCTGGTGAAGCTACAACACAGGACTAGCGTGACAAACAACATTAGCAGCAAGTGATAGACAGGGCTAAGCGATCCACAACCAACAGATCAGACCTAAGCTCTGCAGTCCAATTGCGAACTGGCACGGTAGCACAGTGGTTAGCACTGTTGCTTCGCAGCTCCAGGGGCCAGCGGAGCCCACATCCCGTTAAAAAGAATTAGAAAAGAAAAAATCACCAATGACCCAGAGTGCAGGGCTGCACCTGACTATTACGAGGCCTGCTTGTTATGGCAATATGGAAGGATCCCAGACACAAGAAAGCTGAGTACCACTGACTATAATGTCACCGTAGAGCAACGTAACTGCAGCTGTCATTGGCAACAAATCTTCAACGAGCTCTATGCTGGCATGTGGAACTAGCTTCATTGTCAGTTAAATATGCACAAGTTTGCATATATCGCTGGCCCAACTCTGTCCACTGCTGGATCCTGGCTTGATCCTCTTTCACCTTGCACCATTTCAGCCATGAGGTGCTCTGATCACAGTGCTCTTCATTAAGGTCAGAGGCTGGGGATTCTACTGAGAGTAACTCTGCGACTGACTCCCCAAAGCCTGTCCACAAGGCACAAGTCAGGAATGTGTCGGAACGCCCTCCACTTGCCTGGGTGACTATGTTTCCAACAACACTTAAGAAGTTGAACACTATCCAGGACAAAGCAGCCTGCTTGATTAGCACTCTATCCACCACCTTAAACATTCACTCTCTCCACCACCAGCGCACAGTGTGAGCCGTGTGTACCATGTACAAGATGCACTGCAGCAACTCACCAAGGCTCTTAGGCAGAACTCTATACCACCCAGAGGGTGCAGCAGATGGCCATTGCTGCAAGTTCTCCTCCAGAACTATATAGCTGGGTCAAAATCCTGGAACTACCCCCCAACATCCGCCACCCCCCCCCCCCCCCCCCAAACAACACTGTGCGTGTGTCTATACCACATGGATTACAGCGGTTCAAGAAATCAGCTCCCCACCACCACCTCAGGGGCAATTAGAGATGGGCGATAGAGGTTGGCCTTTGCAGCGAAGCCCACATCCCACGAGGGAGTTATAAATAACTTCTGAACTGATTTGCCAACAGTTTCAGAGCTCTTCTCTCCAAGGGAGCTCGAGCTCCCACCTCATGTCAGCCCCTCACAGGTTTCTCCTGTCTTGCTACAGTTTTCTTGCAAATGTTCCAATTCTGCCCGGCATTGGCTGCCAATAGCTGGCTCCATCATGTGCTGTAGGATTAAGGGGAGAAAATGTCCCGTCCCCCCCATAAAAAAATAAATGAAAGGAAAACGATCGTAAAAATTCCAGCAGAAATTAATATCAGAAGTCAGTTCTAAGAATGTGCTGTAACATAAAGAACAAGAACAAGAACAAAGAAATGTACAGCACAGGAACAGGCCCTTCGGCCCTCCAAGCCCGTGCCGACCATGCTGCCCGACTAAACTACAATCTTCTACACTTCCTGGGTCCGTATCCTTCTATTCCCATCCTATTCATATATTTGTCAAGATGCCCCTTAAATGTCCCTATCGTCCCTGCTTCCACTACCTCCTCCGGTAGCGAGTTCCAGGCAGGGTAAATAAAGGTTAAAGAAGAACTATAAAGCTTGAAATACTTTTGCGAGCCCTGTCATTGGTAGATTCCAATAGCAGTGTTAAATTAATGTTGCTTCTGCTATACTCCCAGGTCAGGTCCAGTAATATTGTTGTGGATTTCAAAATTACTCCATAACATCTCTCTGTTAAATGGGTTATAAACCAAGTTAAGTATTATGGTAATCAATGGGAGCAATAGTGGTTAGCACTTTTGCTTCACAGCTCCAGGGTCCCAGGTTCAATTCCCGGCTTGGGTCAATGTGCGGAGTCTGCACGTTCTCCCCGTGCCTGCGGGGTTTCCTCCGGGTGCTCCGGTTTCCTCCTACACGTACCGAAAGACGTGCTTGTTAAGTCATTTGGACATTCTGAATTCTCCCTCCTTGTACCCGAACAGGCGCCAGAGTGTGGAGACTAGGGGATTTTCACAGTAACTTCATTGCCGTGTTGATTTCTTGTTATAAATTTAGAGTACCCAATTATTTTGTTCCAATTAAGGGGCAATTTAGCATGGCCAATCCACCGACCCTGCACATCATTGGGTTGTGGGGGTGAGACCCACGCAGACACGGGGAGAATGTGCAAACTCCACACGGACAGTGACCCAGGGCCGGGATCGAACCCGGGTTGTCAGCGGCGTGAGGCAGCAGTGCTAACCACTGCGCCACCGTGCCGCCCAACTTTTGACAATAATAACGATTATTATAATATTATTATTACTACATTCCAATAGGGACTAACATTTAAAAAGCATTTCATTGGCTGTAACCTGCTTGGACCCTGAGGCCACGAAGTGCGCTCTCTGAATGCAGGTGTCCTTTTTAACCAGGCTTTCAAATTTCCTGAGGGTGACACATTCCATCAGAACTGGAAGAGGTTGCCGATGGGTAAACTAAAAGTTGTGGGTCTGAAGGGTTAACCCCACCTTGCTCACTTTGGACCAATTACTCCAAATTGGGTTAGTTGTGGGGAGGAAGTCTAGTGATGCAGTGAGAGCTAACTTACATCTGAGCCAGGAGCTGTAATAACAATAATAAGTTGACTAGCAACCTGTAATATCTTTGTGAACACTGCGCCACCCATCCTGAATTCAGCAACACAAAGAACACCACATGGGGTAGCCTTTAAAACTGGCACCCTAATCTTCGAGGGGCTAAGGTGCTGGTGGGTCAGGCTCAACCCACCCCCTCCCCCCACCCTCCCACCCTCTCGCCAGTGTTAAGTCATGGGACCCATCCCTTTACGTTTTTCTGACTAAGCCCTGAATGATATGGCAGAGAAAGTTGCCTCCGGCAGCATCAATGCCACTTTACCCGCCCGCCATCTGCCTTTGCTGATATCCGGGAAAAGTTTGCCCATGGGAGTGCAAAAGTGAGGAAGTTCTACTAAACTTTTATAAAGCTCTGGTTAGGCCTTAGCTGGAGTATCGTGTTGAAGTCTGAACACCGGCCTGAAGGAAGAATGTCAAGGCCTAGGAGAGGGTACAGCGGACAGAGGAGATTTATAAGAATAGTTCCTGGGATGAAAAACCTTAGCCACGTGGATAGACTGGAGCAATTGGGATTGTTCACCTTACACAAGTAAATGAGGAGAAACTCTTTCCAGTGGGATGCATGGTAATACCCAGAGGACACTGTCTTAAGGTGATTGGCAAAGGGACAAGAGGACATTTTGTTCCACATGGTGAATTGTTGAGATTTGGAATGTGTCGCCGGAAAGTGGTAGAAGCAGATTCAACAGTAACTTTCAAAAGAGAATTGAATAAATGCTGAAAATAAACTATTACAAGGCTATGGGGATAGAGGAGGGTAGTGGGATTAATTAGATTGCTTGACCAAAGAGCTGGCCGATGCTCTACGGGCCGAATGACATTATTCAACCCTGTATCATTCTTTCATTCTATAAAAAAGGTTGTTCACGGTAACTTGATTGCAGTGTTAATGTAGGCCTACTTGTGACAATAAAGATTATAATTATTATCTGCCCATTAACTGAGGTCGAGCGGTGTCCCCAAACTTTAATCTTTGATTTTGGATGTTCACAGTCTGAGATGAATTTTATTGTGACTCTCATGAGCACCACAGAGTGTGGCTGATTGATCTCCCCGCGAGCTTCGCAGGATACGAGTTCCCGTGTTGAGTGGACGGGGGCCCACTCAGCTGGGGATCGTTAGTGAGACGTTTAAATGTGGCTCCCGGGCCCGGGCCGGCAGTTCCCGATAGTCCTGAGCCGGGATGTTCGTTTTGTGTGTTGTGGCAGTGGCTTTATTTTCAGTTAAAATAAACCAGTTTGGCCTTTCATTCTGCGCTTCCTGCAATTACTACATTGGCGACGAGGACCAAGCACAGGATTCTGAGCAGCCTTTTTGAAACTCCTCAGCCTCGTAAACTACTATCGGAAATCCATCCAAAACTTGGCCACTTCATTGTCACCCCTGAGCGCACTGTTAAAAAAACACCAGAGGTGATCGTGGCAGGTGACACAGGATAACGCCTTCATGAAGGTGAAAAACAGTTACTAAAATCAAACAACCTAGCTCATTATGACCCCAAGAAAGAACTGGTATTAACATGCCAGCACGGTAGCACAAGTGGATAGCACTGTGGCTTCACAGCGCCAGGGTTCCAGGTTCGATTCACTGTTGGGTCACTGTCTGTGCGGAGTCTGCACATTCTCCCCGTGTCTGTGTGGGTTTCCTCCGGATGCTCTGGTTTCCTCCCACAGTCCAAAAGATGTGCAGGTTAGGTGGATTGGCCGTGATAAATTGCCCTTGGTGTCCAAAAGGGCTGGATGGGGTTACTGGGCTTCGGGGATGGGGTGAAGGTGTGGGCTTGGCTGGGGTGCTCTTTCCAGGGGCCGGTGCAGACTCGATGGGCCGAATGGCCTCTTTCTGCACTGTAAATTATATGATTCTATGACACCCCAAGATGACATGAAGCCCGTCCTCATTCAGTGACAAGAGCTGAGTGTAGAAGATGGCATCATCCTGTGGGGAGCCCGAGTACCAGCCCCCCCTCCCCCCCCCCCCCCCCCCCCCCACCGCCTACTCAGGTTGGCGGCCAATCCTCGCAGAATTACACAATGGACACTCCGGGGTATCCCAGATGAAAATGCTCATGAGGAGCTGTGGCTGGTGGCTTGGGCTCAATACAGACATTGAGAACCTGGTGAAGCTGTGCTCCCTGTGACAGAATCTCCATCGGCCTCACTGCACCCATGGGAATGGCCAGGAAGACCATGGGTAAATGTGCACGTGGACTTTACTGGCCCGTTGCTGGGATCGATATTGCTTATTATGATGGTTAGAAGTACATTGTATGTCCTCCACGACTTCTCATACAACAATAGAAAACTCTGCCGACCTGCAGTGCAGGTGTCCCCTGCAGTCATCTCCTTCCAAAACACGTATACCGTTTTGGATACTGTTGCGGGAGATGGCTCACCAGGGGACGGCAGCAGTAGCCAGGTTCATGGCACCGTGGCTGGCTCTGCTGTACAGAAGGGCGGGAAAAAGAGTGGAAGGGCTATGGTCATCGGGGATTCAATTGCAAGGGAAGTAGATAGGCGGTTCTGTGGTCGAAAACGAGACTCCCAAATGGTATGTTGTCTCCCAGGTGCACGGGTCAGGGATGTCTCAGATCGGCTGCAGAACATTCTGAAGGGGGAGGGTGAACAGCCAGTTGTCGTGGTGCATATATGCACCAATGATGTAGGTAAAAAACAGGATGAGGTCCTACAAGTAGAATTTAGGGAGTTAGGAGCCAAGTTAAAAAGTCAGACCTCAGAGGTAGTAATCGCAGGATTGCTACCAGTGCCATGTGGTAGTCAGAGTTGAAATGAAAGAATAGGCAGGATGAATGCGTGGCTTTAGAGATGGTGCAGGAGGGAGGGGTTCAGAATTTTGGGACATTGGGACTGGTTCTGGGGGAGGTGGGACCACTACAAATTGGACGGTCTACACCTGGGTCGGACTGGAACCAATGTCCTTGGGGGTGCTTTTGCTAATGCTGTTGGGGAGGGTTTAAACTAATGTGGCAGGGGGATGGGAACCAAATGAGGAGGTTAGTGGACAGTAAGGAGACAGTAGCTAAAGCCTGTAAGGAACTAGATCATGAAGTCAGAGTGACTAAGGGGAAGAGTAGGCAGGGAGCAGATGATGAACGCAAAGGGACTGGTGGTCTGAGGTGCATTTGTTTTAATGCAAGAAGTGTAGTAGGTAAGGCAGATGAACTTAGGGCTTGGATTAGTACCTGGGAGTATGATGTTATTGCTATTACTGAGACTTGGTTGAGGGAAGGGCATGATTGGCAACTAAATATCTCAGGATATCGATGCTTCAGGCGGGATAGAGAGGGAGGTAAAAGGGGTGGAGGAGTTGCATTACTTGTCAGAGAGGATATCACAGCTGTGCTGAAGGAGGGCACTATGGAGGACTTGAGCAGTGAGGCGATATGGGCAGAGCTCAGAAATAGGAAGGGTGCGGTAACAATGTTGGAGCTGTACTACAGACCTCCCAACAGCGAGCGTGAGATAGAGGTACAAATATGTAAACAGATTATGGAAAGATGTAGGAGCAGATGTAGGAGATTTTAATTTTTCCAACATTGACTGGGATACACTTAGTGTCAGAGGTCTAGATGGAGCAGAATTTGTAAGGAGCATCCAGGAGGGTTTTCTAGAGCAGTATGTAAATAGTCCAACTCAGGAAGGGGCCATACTGGACCTGGTGTTGGGGAATGAGCCCGGCCAGGTGGTTGAAGTTTCAGTCGGGGATTACTTTGGGAATAGTGATCACAATTCCGTAAGTTTTAGAATACTCGTGGACAAAGACGAGAGTGGTCCTAAAGGAAGAGTGCTAAATTGGGGGAAGGCCAACTATACCAAAATTCGGCAGGAGCTGGGGAATGTGGATTGGGAGCAGCTGTCTGAAGGTAAATCCACATTTGATATGTGGGAGGCTGTTAAAGAGAGGTTGATTAGAGTGCAGGACAGACATGTCCCTGTGAAAATGAGGGATAGAAATGGCAAGATTAGGGAACCATGGATGACAGGTGAAATTGTGAGAATAGCTAAGAGGAAAAAGGAAGCATACATAAGGCCTAGGCGACTGAAGACAGACAAAGCTTTGGAAGAATATCGGGAATGTAGGACCAATCTGAAACGAGGAATCAAGAGGGCTAAAAGGGATCATGAAATATCTTTAGCAAACAGGGTTAAGGAAAATCCCAGAGCCTTTTATTCATATATAAGGAGCAAGAGGGTAACTAGAGAAAGGGTTGGCCCACTCAAGGACAAAGGAGGAAAGTTATGCGTGGAGTCAGAGAAAATGGGTGAGATTCTTAACGAGTACTTTGCATCGGTATTCACCGAGGAGAGGGACATGACAGATGTTGAGGTTAGGGATAGATGTTTGATTACTCTAGGTCAAGTCGGCATAAGGAGGGAGGATGTGTTGGGTATTCTAAAAGGCATTAAGGTGGACATGTCCCCAGGTCCAGATGGGATCTATCCCAGGTTACTGAGGGAAGTGAGAGAGGAAAAAGCCGGGGCCTTAACAGATATCTTTGCAGCATCCTTGAACACTGGTGAGGTACCGGAGGACTGGAGAATTGCTAATGTTGTCCTCTTGTTTAAGAAGGGTAGCAGGGATAATTCAGATAATTATAGACAGGTGAGCCTGACATCAGTGGTAGGGAAGCTGCTGGAGAAGATACTGAGGGATAGGATCTATTCACATTTAGTGATAGGCAACATGGTTTTGTGCAGGGAAGATCATGTCTTACCAACTTAATAGAATTCTTTGAGGAAGTGACAAAGTTGATTAATGAGGGAAGGGCTGTAAATGTCATATACATGGACTTCAGTAAGGCATTTGATAAGGTTCCCCATGGTAGGCTGATGGAGAAAGTGAAGTCTCATGGGGTCCAGGGTGTACTAGCTAGATGGATAAAGAACTGGCTGGGCAACAGGAGACAGAGATTAGTAGTGGAAGGGAGTTTCTCAAAATGGAGAACTGTGACCAGTGGTGTTCCACAGGGATCCGTGCTGGGACCACTGTTGTTTGTGATATACATAAATGATCTGGAGGAAGGTATAGGTGGTCTGATTAGCAAGTTTGCAGATGACACTAAGATTGGTGGAGTAGCAGATAGTGAAGGGGACTGTCAGAGAATACAACAGAATATAGATAGATTGGAGAGTTGGGCGGAGAAATGGCAGATGGAATTCAATCCGGGCAAATGCGAGGTGATGCATTTTGGAAGATCCAATTCAAGAGCGAACTATACGGTAAATGAAAAAGCCCTGGGGAAAATTGATGTACAGAGAGATCTGGGTGTTCAGGTCCATTCTACCCTGAAGGTGGCTGCGCAGGTCGATAGAGTGGTCAAGAAGGCATACGGCATGCTTTCCTTCATCGGAAGGGGTATTGAGTACAAGAGTTGGCAGGTCATGTTACAGTTGTATAAGACTTTGGTCCGGCCACATTTGGAATACTGCGTATAGTTCTGGTCGCCTCATTACCAAAAGGATGTGGATGCTTTGGAGAAGGTGCAGAGGAGGTTCACCAGGATGTTGCCTGGTATGGAGGGCGCTAGCTATGAAGCGAGGTTGAGTAGACTAGAAAGACGGACGTTGAGGGGGGACCTCATTGAGGTCTACAAAAGCATGAGAGGTATAGACAGGGTTGATAGCAAGAAGCTTTTTCCCAGAGTGGGGGACTCAATTACTAGGGGTCACAAGTTCAAGGTGAGAGGGGAAAAGTTTAAGGGAGATGTGCGTGGACAGTTCTTTACGCAGAGGGTGGTGGGTGCCTGGAACGCATTGCCGGCGGAGGTGGTAGAGGCGGGCACGATAGCGTCATTTAAGATGTATCTAGACAGATACATGAATGGGCAGGGAGCACAGGGATACTGATCCTTAGAAAATAGGTGACAGTTTTAGATAGAGGATCTGGATCGGCGCAGGCTTGGAGGGCCGAAGGGCCTGTTCCTGTGCTGTAATTTTTCTTTGTTCTTTGTTATGTACCCATAACTTGGTGGTGGTGGTGGTGGTGGGCGGGGGTGGGGGGGGGGGGGGGTGGAGTCAAAGCAGGAAACCCAAAAGAGGGACAACGACACCAGGAGCCCTGGAAGGACCTCCAGAATACGAGATGCCGTCTTTGTGGGAACTTTGGGGATGGCTCCCAGTGGGTCCCAGGAGCCGTGCTGGAAAAGACTGGTCCAGTTTCTTACAAAGTCAAAGTCCAAAGGAAGATCTTGAAAAAACACCTGGACCACCCGAGAAGCAGGGAACCCACTCCAGTGGAGACGGTTCCAACAGAGACAACGTCGCTGAGCCGACAGTCGTTCCCTCCGCCGATGAAGATTCGGAGGCTGGAACGGAGGCTGAGGAGACTGATCCTCTGCCGGAGGTGAGTGCCGACGATGAGCCTCTGTCGGTGGCCCTTTGGTGCTCAACAATGAAACAACGATTTCCAGTTTGCTACACCCACCCCGATCCGACTCCACCTGCCGCCCACTCGAGACCTTGTGCCCAACGATGAAAGAGGCCTCATTGCTGCGGAGTGAGGGGATGATTCGGACTTGAGGGGGAGGGATGTGGTAACCCTCACGAGGGCCATGGGGGGGGTCACTGATTGGACATTGTAGAATAGGAGGTCCCACGATGAGGGAACCGTCAGCGTGACCTTTAAATGTAGCTCCCAGACCCAGACCGGCCGTTCCCGGTAGTCCTGGGCCGAGACATTTGTTTTGCGTGCCGTGGTGGCAGCTTTATTTTCAGCTTTGAAACAAACCAGTTTGGCCTCTCATTCTGTGCCTCCTGGAATTATTACAAATTTCATCTCTTTTCTTTGCATTGGATTCGTAACTGGGGTCCCAGGTGGAGGATGTCTGGGGCGGGATGGGGCATGGGGGATGTCATTATATGCAAACATGCAACCAATGAACACTCAGACTAGGACACAACCAATGGGCAGTCAGGGCACTCAAAGGTGGC
The DNA here is from genome assembly GCF_047496885.1 of Scyliorhinus torazame. NCBI lineage: Eukaryota > Metazoa > Chordata > Chondrichthyes > Carcharhiniformes > Scyliorhinidae > Scyliorhinus > Scyliorhinus torazame. The sequence goes on along the minus strand of NC_092714.1, from coordinate 265,843,020 downwards.
ATCACCACAAGGGGGCATGACATAAACACTATAAAAGGGATGAGGCACTCACACCCTGCCTCTTTCCACAGACAGACACCTAGAGAGTTAGACGGGGTTGATCAGCAGCATCACACCCCAGCACGGGGCTTAGAGCAAGCTGGCACAGTTAGACTGAGTTACTGCAGTTAGATTAGCAGAGAGTCGAACACATTTGAGAACTGTGTTAATAGTTCAATAAACACGTTGACCTCATTTCAGATTCTGGAGCATCCTTTAGTTAAGACTGCATCAAGTAGCAGCCTGTGTTATCCGAAGCAGCACAACACAACATGATACCAGGCGTGACTGTTCAATCTATTTCGCTCAACTCAGCAAGATCTGTGACAACCAGCTACTGAATACAGGCACAATGGACAAGATTCAGGCTCCTCATCAGCTCAGGACCACCGGCATTCTTAGTGCCAACTGGCGATCGTTCAAGCAGAAATCTCAACTATACGTGGAAGCATCCGACCTCAATGACGCGACCAATGCTCGGAAGATAGCTCTTCTACTCACCACTGCGGGTGACCACGTGATAAAGATCTTCAACTCCTTTCACTTTTCCGAACGGCATAACAAAACGAAGTACCAAACTATCCTGGACAAACTCGGCAGCCACTGCTAGGTGGACACCAACGAAATCTTCGAGCGCTACATCTTCAAGCAGAGGATGTAAGGTAAAGACGAATCCTTCAACTCCTATCTAACTAACCTTAGACTGCTAGCGCAATCCTGCAACTTCGGTGATATCACTGACTCCATGATCAGAGACCAAATCGGTTTTGGAGTTCACTCTGATACTCAGCGAGAGCAATTGTTGAAAATCAAGCACATGACCCTGCCAGTCGCGGTTGAAACATGTACTGTGCATGAGCACTCTAAAAATCGCTATTCACAGTACAAAACGTCAGAAAGTGAAAAACAAGCCTCCCACGAGGTGGGAAGTGTTCAGGACATCTCCCGGATGCAGCGCCTCCACATTGACGAAAGCGGCCATTTGCGCGCTCTTCCCGGGGCCCGACGCATGCGCAATGCAATCGGGAACACAAAGCGGCCGAAAACCGCACTGCGCAGGTGCAGACGTCGGAAAACCGCACTGCGCATGCGCAACAACGCACTGAGCAGTGTGACGCCGACGTCATGACGTGTGCAAACTGTGGCATGGCTCATTTTAAACAAAACTGCCCTGCAAGAGGCAAACGCTGTTTGAACTGTGGGAAACCAAACCACTATGCAGCCCTGTGCAGATCTGCACCACCAGTCAGGAGCCAGCGCTCCCAATTCCGACAGCGGCGCATCAGAAGTGTGCAACACCGAATGCATGACTCTGATCCAGGCAGCGCGACGGATCCAGATGATGAATACCTGGACAACACTTACCGAGTGGCCATTGTTACGAAGTGCGAATGCACCACACCGGATACATCGCAAGTCCAATCAATCCTGGCCATGGATTCCGAGGACAAATGGCACGCAGTGATGAAGGTCAACCACCTGCCCCATCCAGTTCAAACTGGACACAGGTGCCTCCGCCAACCTGATTTCGCAGGTGGACTTCAAGAAAATCAAGAAGCCCCCCACAGTCCTTCCAGCTGCCTGCAAACTCCTGGGCTTCAATGGAAACGCAATGAAGGCACTGGGGTCCTGCCATCTGCAGGTGTCCAGCCGACACACACAAGCAAGCTGATGCTTCGAGATTGTTAAACCAGACAGGGCGTCCCTGCTAGGTGCGCACGCCTGCAAGCAACTGAACCTCATTCAAAGGGTCTACACCACGACGCTGTCCCATTCGGATCTTCAGGCCAGCATCGACGACATCCTAACCCAGTACCCAGATGTATTTAGCGGGATGGGCATGCTGCCGTACGAGTACAAGATTCTACTGCGGCAGATGCCAAGCCAGTGGCCCACGCACCATGCCGTGTCCCTGCTCCACTGAGAGAGCGCCTGAAAGCAGAGCTCATGAGTCTACAACAAAAAGGCATCATCTCCAAGGTCACAGAACCAACCGACTGGGTGAGCTCGATGGTGTGCGTAAAGAAGCCTTCGGGGGACCTACGCATCTGCATTGACCCCAAGAATCGAAACAAAAACATTATGCGGGAACATTACCCCATCCTGAAGAGGGAAGAAATCACGAGTGAGATGGCACACGCGCACTTCTTCACAAAATCGGACGCATCCCAAGGATTTTGGCAAATCCAACTTGAAGAATCCAGCAGAAGGCTCTGCACCTTCAACACGCCTTTTGGCAGATTCTGCTACAACCGAATGCCATTTGGCATCATCTCGGCATCAGAGATTTTCCATCGCATCATGGAACAGATGATGGAGGGAATCGAAGGGGTTCGTGTCTACATTGCTGATATCATAATGTGGTCCACAACCCCAGAGGAACATGTGTCGCGACTCAAGAAACTATTTTGACGCATACATGAACATGGCCTCAAGCTAAACAGGTCCAAGTGCTGTTTTGGGACATCCTCGCTGAAGTTCCTGGGCGATCAGATTTCGCGACACGGTGTGTGCCAGGACACAGACAAAACTAAAGCCATCGAGGCAATGAAAGTCCCCGAGGACGAGAAGGCAATACTGCGCTTCCTGGGAATTTCCTTGGCAAGTTCATCCCGAATTTGGCCACACACACCACAGCCCTACGCAACCTGGTGAAAGAATCAACCGCCTTTGAGTGGAAGGCGGAGCACCGAACAGAGTGGCTGGAGCTGAAAGCCAAGCTCACCACTGCACCCGTCCTTGCATTCTTTGACCCAGACCGAGAGACCAAGATACCCACAGATGTGAGTCAGGGTGGCATTCAAAGAGACAACACCATCATCCTGGGTACCAGTAGCATACGCGTCACGGGCAATGACACCCACTGAGACCAGATATGCGCAGATTGAGAAGGAGTGTTTAGGTCTTCTCACCGGCATCCTCAAATTTCATGATTATGTCTACGGCTTGCCAACATTTACTGTTGAGACGGATCATAGGCCTCTGGTCCACATCATCCAAAAGGACCTGAACGACATGACGCCTCGTTTGCAAAGGATTCTGCTCAAACTCCGGAGGTATGATTTCAATTTGGTGTACACACCTGGCAAGGAGCTCATCATCACCGATGCATTGTCCCACTCCGTCAACTCACCCAGTGAACCACTGGAGATCACCCAGCACATTGAGTTGCAGGTACAATTGTGTGCAAGCACTCTCCCGGCAACAGATGAGAAGATCGTTCTCATCCGAGAAGAGACGGCCAAAGACGCCCTGTTGCAGCGAGTCATCCACAACCTCAGCAATGTCTGGCAGAAAGGGCAATGCCCTCAATTCTACAACGTCAAGGACGACCTGACGCTGATCGACGGCATCCTGCTCAAGCTGGGCAGGATAGTCATCCCACTACGTCTCCAGAGCATGGTGCTGCGGCAGATTCATGAGGGACACCTGGGTGTAGAAAAGTGCAGGCGCAGGGCCCGGCAAGCTGTCTACTGGCCCGGCATCAACCAGGACATCACGGGCATGGTCCTGCACTGCAAAACCTGTCAGAGGTTCCAACCAGCGCAGAGTAAGGAGACGCTCCAACCGCATGACCTAGAAACCTCTCCGTGGTCCAAGTTTGGCATTGACCTATTCCACGTGAATGGTCGCGACTATACCTTAACCATCGATTACTTTTCGAACTATCCTGAGGTTCTGAAGCTGCCAGACCTCACCTCAAGGACCGTCATCAAAGCGGGTAAAGAGACATTCTCATGGCATGGCATCCCAAACACCATCATGAGCGACAATGACCCGTGCTTCCACAGTCGAGAATGGTCCATGTTTGCCAAGAGCTACAATTTCAGGCATGTCACCTCCAGTCCGCACTATCCGCAGTCCAATGTCAAAGTCGAAATAGGGGTGCACATCGTTAAGCAGCTCATCCGCAAGGCCTCGGACTCCGCTTCCGACATACACCTTGCACTATTGCGTACCGGGCAACTCCCTTGTCCACTGACATGTCGCCAGCTCAACTGCTGATGAACAGGGACCTGCGGACGACGCTTCCAGCCATTCGCCTGCCCAATCTTGATCACCTCGCGGTGCTGCAGAAGATACAGCAGCTTCGCGACAGCCAGAAGCAGGGCTATGACGCATGTGCCACCGATCTGGACGTGCGATCCCCGGCAGACACGGTCAGGATCAAGATACCAGATGGTGGGTGGTCTGCTCCAGCTGTCGTTGTTCGACAGGCCGTGCCCAGATCCTATGTCATACGTACGGCTGATGGCTCCATTGTGCGAAGGAATCGAAGGGCACTGCAAAAAGTTGCTTGCCCACAACCACTTTCCCCTCCATTTCCACATGTCGAATTGCCACCTCCAGACACCTTGAACCACAAGGCCACCAATCGTGCCTCCCACTCGCCTGTCAAGACACCATCAATCCCTCCACCACCTCTCCGGCGGTCAACGAGGATCAGACGCAAGCCTCAGAGACTGGACTTATGAGCATTTGTTTTGTTTGTTCTGTTCTGTGTTCCTCAGTCAGTCACATTAGACAAACACATTCACATGTATATACATCTAATCTAAAAAAAAGGGGAGATGTCATGATATGCAAACATGCAACCAATGCACACTCAGAATAGGACACAACCAATGGGAAGTCAGGACACTCAGAGGTGGCATCACCACAAGGGGGCATGACATAAACACTATAAAAGGGATGAGGCAGTCACACCCTGCCTCTTTCCACAGACAGACATCTAGAGGGTTAGACAGGGTTGATCAGCAGCATCACACCCCAGCACGTGGCTTAGAGCAAGCTGTTACAGTTAGACTGAGTTACTACAGTTAGATTAGCAGAGAGTCGAACTCATTTGAGAACTGTGTTAATAGTTCAATAAACACGTTGAACTCATTTCAGAGTCTGGAGCATCAAGTAGCAGCCTGTGTTATCCGAAGCAGCATAACACAACAGTGGGGAGACAGGGGGAGATAAACGGACAGCTGGGTGCAAACTACATCATCCAACTCCCCCTGTTGCAAACTCCCCTCACACCCCACTCCCAGTAATGAGGTTCTCTCCGCTGCCTACCTATTATTAAACAGCGTCCAACGTATTTTTTTTGGAAAAATGTTGTGATTCTGTCAGCACCTTTAAATGTAAAGATATCCAGGGACCTGCTGGGCAGAAATGTTGGCAAGGTTACAAAATTAACACGTAAAATAAAGATGATGAAACGTGTGCGCAGTCCTTTTTTTTTTTTGCCTTTCTTTAATTATTTCCATTTGTGTTACATGGAATTTGTTTTATGTTTTTTGTTCTTGGCGTAAAAGCTGGAAGTTTGTCAATATCAACTCGCCGAGCGGAGCGGATGCTTATTGCAAAATAAACCATTGCTGAAGCTCCTGTCACTGGCACTGCTTTCCCCGTGTGTCCCTGCGTATTGGTTGTTAATTCATCAACAGGGAACGAGACTCTATCCAGGCCAATCTGACAGCTGGGGTTTGCCCGAGGATGAACAAGGAATGGGGAAAATCCTCCAAAACACCAGGAAAATTAACCGATTCAATGCAAACATGCTTTGTCTGCTTTTATTCCACTTCAGGCCGCTTTTCCAAGTCCAATCAACCACCACAACTTGTATTTACATCACGCCGTTAATGTTTTAAAACCATCCCTTGCTGCTTCAGAGGAGGGGGCCATGGATAGATCCTTGGGCCGCACCACAAGTGGGAGGAGAAAGACTAGCCATTCCAGGTGATACTCTGGCCAAGAGTAGAGAGGTACGAATGGAGCCAGGTCATCAGAGAAACAGCGGGAAGGTGCCAAGAGCATCAGATACAACTCTGGCCCACAGTGAAGCTTCACATGAACATGCGTGCATCCGAACCAGGGACAAGAGTTGGCCACTCGTCCCCTTTACTTTGCTGCTTACTTAGAATTGTCAACTCTGGTTGAACATATTCCTGGAAGTGTCATCATCTCTGACGGGTCCACCTCCACACATCTGCATTCTTGCCCGACATGTTCATCTCCCAGCCCACAACCAATTGCAAAGCAAATATTCCTCTGCTGGATAATTCTTGACTGTTAGTCATAGAGTCAGAAATGGCTCAGGAACATGCCATCCGCTCCATGCCGCCTCTCCATGGAACAGTCTAATCAGTCACATACAAATTAGGAGCAAAGGTAGGCTATTCGGCCCCTCGAACCGGCTACGCCAGTCAATAAGATCATGGCTGATCTGATTATGGCCTCTACTCCACTTTCTGCCGACTCCCATTAACCTTACAATCACTTGTTAGTTAAGAATCTATCCAGCTTTGCTTTAATACGGTTCATTGAACCTTCCTCCAACACTCTCTGGGAAAGGGAATTCCAAGATTTACCACTCACTGAGGGAAAAGATTTCTTCTCGTCTCCATCTTAAATGGGAGACCACTTATTTTTAAACAGTGCACCAGAGTTTTAGTCTCTTCCACAAGGGGGAAACACCCTTCCAGCAGCCACTCTGTTAAGTCCCTTCAGGATCGGCCACCTCTCAATCTTCTAAACACTAATGGACACAGGTTTAACCTTTCCTCAAAAGATAACCCTCCCACCACCCCTCCCCGCCCCCACCAACCCCCATCCCAGGAATCGGTCGACTGAACCTTCTCTGAACTCTTCGAAAACATTTACATCCTTTCTTAAAAAAGGAGGCCCAAACTGTCCCAGAATTCAAAGTCTCACCAACACCCTGTATAGCTGCAGTAAAACATCCCTGCTTTTATCTTCTATTCCCCTGGCAATAAATGGCAAAGTTTCATTTGCCTTAATCACTCGCTGCAGCAGTACACCAACTTTTCCTGATTCGTGTACCAGGAGACCCTGATCCCTCTGTATCTCAGAGTGCGGCAACATCCCTCTCCATTTGAATAATAATGCTGCGTTTCTATACTTTTTGCCAAACCGGACAAATTCACTCTTTCCCACATTGTACCCCATCTGCCAAATGATTGCCCACTCATACAACCTATCTATGTCCCTGTAATAACCAGCATGCGAGATATGGGGCAGGATTCTCCGACCCCCCGCCGGATCGGAGAATCGCCGGGGGCTGGCGTGAATCCCGCCCCCGCTGGCCGCCGAATTCTCCGGCACCGGATATTCGGCGGGGGCGGGAATCGCGCCGCGTCGGTCGGTGGGCTCCACCCCGGAGATTCTCCGGCCCGTGATGGGCCGAAGTCCCACTGCTGTCACGCCAGTCCCGCCGGCATGAATCAAACCACCTCTCTTACCGGCGGGACTGGCGGCACGGGCGGGCTCCGGGATTCTGGGGGGGGGGCGCGGGGCGATCTGGCCCCGGGGGGTGCCCCCACGGTGGCCTGGCCCGCGATCGGGGCCACCGATCCGCGGGCGGGCATGTGCCGTGGGGGCATTCTTTTCCCTCCGCCTCGGCCACAGCCTTCACCATGGCCGACACGGAAGAGACCCCCCACCTGCGCATTAGCGGGGATGATGTCAGCAGCCGCTGACCCTCCCGCGCATGCGCAGACTTCCGCCGGCCGGCGAAGTCCTTTCGGCCCCGGCTGGCGTGGCGCCAAAGTTCTTCCACGCCAGCCGGTGGAGCGGAAACCACTCCGGCGCGGGCCTGGCCCCTCACGGTGAGGGCTTGGCCTCTAAAGGTGCGGAGAAATCTTCACCTTTGGGGCGGCCTGATGCCAGAGTGGTTCCCGACACTCCATCCCGCCGGGACCCCCCGCCCCGCCGGGTAGGGGAGAATCCCGGCCATGGTGTGGGGATGATTGTTTTCCCCATGCTCCTCGAGGAGTAGGGGTGGGAGTAGGGGTGGTTGGGGTGGGGGGGAACTGACCCATAATTGTACAAAAGATCAGCCAGTCTGGAACCTGTGGGGCGAGATTCTCCGACCCCCCGCCGGGTCGGAGAAACGCCAGGGGCTGGCGGGAATCCCGCTCCCGCCGGTTGCCGAATTCTCCGGCACCGGAGACTCGGCGGGGGTGGTAATCGCGCCGCGCCAGTTGGCGCCCCCCCCCCCCCCCCCCCCCCCCCGCGATTCTCCGGCCCGGATGGGCCCAAGTCCCGCTGCTGGGATGCCTGTCCCGCCGGCGTAGATTAAACCACCTCTCTTACCGGCGGGACAAGGTGGCGCGGGCAGGCTCCGGGGTCCTGGGGGGGGGGGGCGCGGGGCGATCTGGCCCCGGGGGGTGCCCCCACGGTGGCCTGGCCCGCGATCGGGGCCCACCGATCCGCGGGCGGGCCTGTGCCGTGGGGGCACTCTTTCCCTTCCGCCTTCGCCACGGTCTCCACCATGGCGGAGGCGGAAGAGACTCCCTCCACAGCGCATGCGCAGGGATGCCGTGAGCGGCCGCTGACGCTCCCGCGCATGCGCCGCCCGGCAATGTAATTTCCGTGCCAGCTGGCGGGGCACCAAAGGCCTTTCCCGCCAGCTGGCGGGGTGGAAATCAGTCCGGCGCGGGCCTAGCCCCTCTAGGTCCAGCGCGGCCGGAATATCAAGCCCTGCATGGTTTAGTAGTGATTCTTTGCTATTCTTTATATTTTGTTTAATATTCTGACCTGCTACTCACCTTTGTGGATTTGCACGCTTTTTCTTTCAATTCAATACTACTCACTTACTCTATCCTTATAACCCTGTAAGGTTATTTCTTTCAGGTGCCCATCCAATTTTGTTTTATAATCTTTTTTTAATAAATTTAGAGTAACCAATTTTTTTTTTCTCCAATTTAGGGGCAATTTGGCGTGGCCAATTCACCTACCCTGCACATCGTTGGGTCATGGGGGAAGACACAGGGAGAATGTGCAAACTCCACACGGACAGTGACCCAGGGCCGGGATCGAATCGGGTCCTCGGGGCCGTGAGGCAGCAGTGCTAACCACTGCATCACCGTGCCGCCCTAATTTCCTTTTATAATCATCGATCTTCTCTGCTTCCGCCACCCTCGTGCACAGCGAGTTGCAATTACTGCATTAAAAAGTTCTTCCTCATATTCCCCCTGCATCTCTTTCCCAAAGCCTTAAATTGTGTCTCCAAGTCCTTGTACCGTCAGCCGATGGGAACAGTTTTTCCTCCAGCTACTGTATTCTCGCTCGCCACAAGCATGCACACCTCTGTTAATCTTCTTAGCTCCATGGAGAACGATTCCAGTTTCTCCAACCTAACCTTGTAGCTAAGGTCCCTCAGCCCTGGAACCATCATGTATCAGGGTGACACCATTGGCTGGTGTGATGTCACGTGTTACACAGTGACCTAATCGGAGCGTTCCGCGGGAGTTCACCATTGTGCCCTGTTTTAACATCACCTTGTAATCCACCCCTTGAACTATGTTACACAAACTCGACGTGTGTCACCTCTAATTATTTTTCTTTGAGGCTACAACAAAGATGATAACAAAAGAGAAACTGCTGGCGAAATCTGGCCCATAAACAAAAAATGGGAGAAAAACAGCTTTGAACGACGATTTTGTGAGCCAGAAGAAGGTCTCATCGCAGGAGATCCAGGCCAAATCACCATCGGGAGTGAGGTCGGGAGAAATATTGTCGATATTTCTCAGAAGCAGCCGGTCTGCTTGTGCGCTGTGACGGTGTCAGCTTTAAACAGAGAGAAAATAAGCAGCAGGGAAGACAGGCTGAAGGCTGAGGAGCTCAGGTCAGGGAGCTGTAATCAAAAAAATGACAGGAAGCAAAGGACACATTTGATGAGGATGAGGAGACATGAAAATGAAATGAAAATCGCTTATTGTCACAAGTAGGCTTCAAATGAAGTTACTGTGAAAAGCCCCTAGTCGCCACGTTCCGGCGCCTGTTCGGGGAGGCTGGTACGGGAATTGAACCGTGCTGCTGGGCTGCCTTCAAAGCCAGCGATTTAGCCCAGTGTGCTAAACCAGCCCCTGGAATAAACGACATGGAACGGTTATGAGGAAAGGCCAATCCAACACCAGCAGACCAGCAAGCTGCGACCTCTCTCAGCTCAGCTGGGAGGAAAACATTTGTGTTGCTACAGAATTTAGTCCACCCAGGTAAACCCAGAGACCGGTCACATGACGAGTTAATGAGTGTCTCACAAGGATCGTTCTCTCCCCGTCCACGATTAATAGCTGAAAGATTCTGTTTTCCCCGTCGTGCACAGGAGGAAGGGGAAAGTATTTCACCATTAGTTGCATCACTGCGAAAGCTGCAAAGTACCATGAATGTGGCCAGACTTTGAATGATACACTTCCCGACTGATTAGTTTGTGGCCTCACGAAAGAAGCCATCCACAGGAAATTGGTGACTGAAGGGACATTAACCCTAAAGTCTGCTATAGAAATCACAAGGTCTATGGAACTCGCTGCCAGAGAAGCTTCGCCGATTGGAGTTTGAGCTAAAGTCCATAAGGTGGAGTCTGTGAGAAGCACGTCCACCAAGTACCTACCAGGTCATCGCTGCAACCAAGTGGGACATGTGGCTGGAGATTGTTGGAGCAAGTAGAACAAATGCAAAAACCGTGGTAATGTTGGTCACATTGCCGGTGTACTTAGAGTGAAGGAGTTGGTGAGAAGCTACATCTGGTGGCCCGAGTTGGTCACCCCAACCTTCATCAGTACAAAAGAGGTGTACCAAGAAAAATACTGCAAAGTCTACAGGGTGACTTTACCAGTTCAGTGATCCAACTGAAGACTCACCGAGTACGAAAATGTCAAGTCAGTTCAGGAATATAAGCTCGGCAACTGAGGAGTTACTCTTGCAAGGCTGGACTACATAATCTCAGGGCCAAGAAAGAGAAGTGTGAATTTTTAAATCTTCTATTCACTGTCCTGGACACATCATTCAGCAAGACGGTCTTCACAAAGAACCTAAGACGATGTCGGAGATCCTGGAGGCTCCACAATTGCAGAACGTGACTCAGTTAAGGTTGTTTCTAGGATCACTAATTTACTATGGAAAGTTCATATAGCATTTAGCAACAAGGCCAAAGCTTTTACACACGTTGTTTTGCAACAAAGAAGCTTGGCTCTGGACGAAAGGTTGTGAAATTGCTTACCAAAATGTCAAAAGTATAACAAGAATCAGAGTTATCACTCCATTATAACCCAAAACTAAAACTGCAGCTTTCTTGCAATACATCACCCTATGGGACTGGAGCAGTTGTCTCACATGTAATGCCTTCAGGCGAAGAGCAACCAATAACATTTGCTTCCAGAATGTTGACCAGCGCTGAGTCCAACTATGCTCAAGTTGAGAAAGAAGCTCTGTGTTATTTTTGATATTTGAAGGTGCCACCATTATTTATTTGACCGTCAATTTACTCTATTGACCGACCATCGTCGCTTAACAACAATGTTTGGGCCACATCAGGGGATCCCTTCACTCGCTGCTAGTCGATTATAACGTTGGGAGTTGTCAGCACATAATTATGTCATCGAATATCGTTGGTCTGAACCGCCTGCAAAAGCAGATGCTTTGCCCAGACGGCTGCTGCAAGATCAACAAGACCACAAAATAAGCACAAATCTGATGAACACGTCAACCACATATTCTATTTGGCTCACGTGGAAAAAGTTCTGGTAACATCTTCTCAGGTTTGAAAATTTACCCAAACAGATGCGGTGATGGGGAAGGTGTTGGAAGTCATTCAACAAGGCACTCTAATACAAGAGCACAGAAAGAATCCAGACCTTAAACCCTATCCTACCAGGCATCTTGAGTTGACAGTGTAAAATGGAGTATTGTTGTCGGTATTTGAGTAATCATTCCGCCGGGTCTATGAGGTATAATCTACACCATCCACACGAGGGCCATCCTGGTGTAGTTAGAGTGAAGGAGATGGTGAGAAGCTACGTCTGGTGGCCCGGGTTGGATGGCCAAACAGAGGAGAAGGTGGAGTTAGGCCAATGCTGCGCTGCGTTGAGAAATGTACCTCCACCACAACCTTTGCATCCCCGGGAATGGCCTACCAGGCCATGGCAAAATTCTATGTTGAATACGTGGGACCAGTCAAAGGATACATGTTTTTGGTCATAGTGGATGCACATTCGAAGTAGCCGGATGTTGCCATTATGAAATCAACACCTACGGACAGGCCATGGAAAAGCTTGACAATATATTTAGAAGATTCTGGCTACCTGAACAGCTCGTGAGCAATAACGGTGCTCAGTTCACATCAGCCGAATTCGAGGACTACCTGAAGGGGTGTGGCTTCCATCATATCAAACCCTCCCCCAAGCATCCAGCTACCAATGTCTTCGGTGAACATTCCGTACAATCCCTCAACCGCACAGTGAAGGTTTCAAAGGATAAAGGCACTCTAATTAAACATATCAATAACTTTCTATCACATACAGAAACACTGCACGTTCAACAACACAAAGCTCACCGGCTGTGCTGATGGTCAAAAGGAAACTTCACACACAGTTCGACCTTTTAACCCCCCCTTCAACTTCAGAGATAGTCAGACAACAACATCAGACGCAAGTGGCTCAAAGGGATCAACATTCCAAAAGCAGAGTCTGTAACGTGGGGAACACGTCCTTGCGAGAAATTACACGTCGGGCAAAAAATGGACTCCAGCAATTGTAGGAACCAAAACGGGTCCAATTTCATATCGTGTATAATCTGACCATGAACAAATTTGCTGTCGGCACACTGACCAATTATTGTCTGCAAGTAGTGAGAGTACAGAATCTGTACCAGATGTTTTCACCACAGAAAGTATGGACTGTGACATGCCCGACTTGAGGACGACAACTGCCAAAATTCCAAACTCTGTTCCAACAGAATCATCCACACAACCAGAGACAGATCCTGAGTTGGTTTCGGCAGATGTAACACTGACCAGTGAACAGGAAGACACTCCTAGTACCCCAAAGAACCAAGTTCCTGAACGTCGTGTTCTGCCAAAACGAGACAAACGTCCACCCAAGAGATTGTCTTACTGATGTACATGTGTATCCTTAGCATAACAATGTTGTTAAATCTCCTCTACACCTTCTCGAGTACTCTTACACCCTTCCTAAAAGTGTGGTGAGCTAAATTGGATGCAATACTCCAGTTGTGGCCTAACCAGAGCTTTAGAAAGGTTAAAATGGAAAATCTATTCAAGTCAATCAGCTTTCCTCCGCCACACCATTTTTCGCACTAGGAGGCAAAAATCTTCAAGGAAAATTGCAAACACAGTGGGATATAGAACATACAGTGCAGAAGGAGGCCATTCTTAAGCCATCACTTCCACCCTATGCCCGTCACCCAATAACCCCTCCTAACCTTTTTGGACACTGAGGGCAATTTTGCATGGCCGATCCACCTAACCTGCACGTCTTTGGACTGTGGGAGGAAACCGGAGCACCCGGAGCAAACCCACGCAGACACGGGGAGAACGTGCAGACTCCGCACAGACAGTGACCCAGCGTGGAATCGAACCTGGGACCCTGGCGCTGTGAAGCCACAGTGCTACCCACTTGTGCTACCTTGCTGCCATTGGAGGCTGAATATTCTGTGCCCTGCAATCACCCTCATTACACTCGCTTATCAACCTTTGTCATATCTTAAGGAGCTCCAAATGCTCTGACTTGTAAAACGGTCAGAGTGAGTCTGGTACATGATGCTTCCCTCCACGCCCAGCACTCTGCAAAATTTAAAGAATTTACGTCTAAGCTCTAAAAACGAGACACAATTTTTCAATGCGCCATGATTTTATTTCCCTCAGATTTGCTCGCAGCAGTGTGAGATTAATTAGTCATTGCTGAGACTCCAGGACAATTCTGGAGTGTTCGTATCCCAAGCTCCACAGTTTAGACGTAAATTCTTTAAAATGTTGCAGCGTGCTGGGCGTGGAGGGAAGCATCATGTACCAGACTCACTCTCATCAATTTACAAGCAAGAGTAAAGAACAAAGAACAAAGAAAAGTACGATGTGGAGATGCCGGCGTTGGACTGGGGTGAGCACAGTACGAAGTCTGACAACACCAGGTTAAAGTCCAACAGGTTTGTTTCGATGTCACTAGCTTTCGGAGCGCAGCTCCTTCCTCAGGTGAATGAAGAGGTATGTTCCAGAAACACATATATAGACAAATTCAAAGATGCCAAACAATGCTTGGAATGCGACCATTAGCAGGTGATTAAATCTTTACAGATCCAGAGATGGGGTAACCCCAGGTTAAAGAGTGTGAATTACATCAAGCCAGGACAGCTGGTAGGATTTTGCAGGCCAGATGGTGGGGGATGAATGTCATGTGACATGAATCCCAGGTCCCGGTTAAGGCCGCACTCATGTGTGCGGAACTCGGCTATAAGTTTCTGCTCGGCGATTCTGCGTTGCCGCGCGTCCTGAAGGCCGCCTTGGAGAACGCTTACCCGGAGATCAGAGGCTGAATGCCCTTGACTGCTGAAGTGTTCTCCGACTGGAAGGGAACATTCCTGCCTGGTGATTGTTGCGCGATGTCCATTCATTCATTGTCGCAGCGTCTGCATGGTCTCGCCAATGTACCATGCTTCGGGACATCCTTTCCTGCAGCGTATGAGGTAGACAACGTTGGCCGAGTCGCACGAGTACGTACCGCGTACCTGGTGGGTGGTGTTCTCACGTGTAATAGTGGTATCCATGTCAATGCTCGGGCACGTCTTGCAGAGATTGCCATGGCAGGGTTGTGTGGTGTCGTGGTCACTGTTCTGAAGACTGGGTAGTTTGCTGCAAACAATGGTTCGTTTGAGGTTGCGCGGTTGTTTGAAGGCAAGTAGTGGGGGTGTGGGGATGACCTTGGCAAGATGTTCATCGTCATCAATGACGTGACACTGACATTAAGTTTCTACACAGATGCAAGAAAGCAGACAAGATCCCGAAAGGGCTACAGATCACAAACCCACTCAAGTCGACCTACAACACAGACTATGCTGAGAGACTCTGCCGTCGCACCTCTCTCACGCTCTTCAACCACCTCGTCCGCCAGCTCTACAGCAGACGACGCAACCTGGAAACCAAGATAGAGGCCATATTCTCAACTTGCGCTCAGGATGCAGCAGACCAGCTGTGGAACACCGCCAAACAGATGAGACAACAATACTATGCCACCTATATGCACACCAAGAACAGAAAGCTTGAGAAACTTGGCATCACCACCGGCAGCAACCAAGCCACCCCCGGTGCCACAGTAGAAAACAATACAGGGAAATCTATTGTCAACTTGTCAGACTACACCCTTCAACCAGACAAAATCGAAGTCCTCAGCAGAGGGCTCAATTTCTGCACCACCACCAAAATGGACCCCATCAGTCTCGCGGCAGACACGGAGGAATTCATCAGGCGAATGAGGCTCCGGGAATTCTTCCACAGACCCCAAGAGGCCAACAGCGAACCCAAGCAGACTATCAATGAACCGGAACAGCAGACCAAGAGATCTGCGGTGCGGCAACCGAAGAGGAAAGAGTCGAATTGGACCCCTCCGGAAGGCCGCTGCCTTAGACTCAACATGTATGCTCAAGCCGTCAGGAGTCGCGTCAATGCCAGATTCATCAGTCGCATTCACAAGACAGCCCCGAACGTCACCCAAGCCCAACGCAACGCCATCCGCGCTCTCAAGACCAACTGCAGCATCGTCATCAAACCAGCAGACAAAGGAGGGGCCACTGTCGTACTGAACAGAACGGACTACTGCAAAGAAGTATACCGACAACTGAACAACCAAGAACACTACAGACAGTTACCCGTAGATCCGACCAAGGAACACATCCGCCAACTTAACAGACTGATCAAGACCTTGGATCCAGATCTTCAGAGCACCCTACGTGCTCTCATCCCACGTACTCCTCGCATTGGAGATCTCTACTGCCTCCCAAAAATACATAAGGCCAACACACCAGGCCGCCCTATCGTTTCAGGTAATGGGACCCTGTGTGGGAACCTCTCTGGCTACATCGAGGGCATCTTGAAACCCATCGTACAAGGTACGCCCAGCTTCTGTCGCGACACGACGGACTTTCTACAGAAACTCAGCACCCATGGACCAGTTGAACCAGGAACATTCCTCGTCACAATGGACGTCTCGGCACTCTACACCAGCATCCCCCATGACGACGGCATTGCTGCAACAGCCTCAGTACTCAACACCGACAACTGCCAATCTCCAGACGCAATTCTGCAACTCATCCGCTTCATTCTGGATCACAACATCTTCACCTTCGACAACAAGTTCTTCATCCAGACGCACGGAACAGCCATGGGGACCAAATTCGCACCCCAATACGCCAACATCTTCATGCACAAGTTTGAACAGGACCTCCTCACCGCACAGGACCTTCAACCGACGTTATACACCAGATACATTGATGACATTTTTTTCCTTTGGACCCACGGCGAAGAATCACTGAAACGACTACACAATGACATTAATAAGTTCCATCCAACCATCAGACTCACCATGGACTACTCTCCAAAATCAGTTGCATTCTTGGACACACTCGTCTCCATCAAGGACGGTCACCTCAGCACTTCGCTTTAACCGCAAACCCACGGATAACCTCATGATGCTCCACTTCTCCAGCTTCCACCCTAAACACATTAAAGAAGCCATTCCCTATGGACAAGCGCTCCGTATACACAGGATCTGCTCAGACGAGGAGGAGCGTAACAGACATCTACAGACGTTTAAAGATGCCCTCGTACGAACGGGATATGGCACTCGACTCATCGATCGACAGTTCCAACGCGCCACAGCGAAAAACCGCACCGACCTCCTCAGAAGACAAACATGGGACACAACCGACAGAATACCCTTCGTCGTCCAGTACTTCCCCGGAGCGGAGAAACTACGTCATCTTCTTCACAGCCTTCAACACGTCATTGATGACGATGAACATCTTGCCAAGGTCATCCCCACACCCCCATTACTTGCCTTCAAACAACCGCGCAACCTCAAACGAACCATTGTTTGCAGCAAACTATCCAGTCTTCAGAACAGTGACCACGACACCACACAACCCTGCCATGGCAATCTCTGCAAGACGTGCCAGATCATCGGCATGGATACCACCATTACACGTGAGAACACCACCCACCAGGTACGCGGTACGTACTCGTGCGACTCGGCCAACGTTGTCTACCTCATACGCTACAGGAAAGGATGTCCCGAAGCGTGGTACATTGGCGAGACCATGCAGACGCTGCGACAACGAATGAATGGACATCGCGCAACAATCACCAGGCAGGAATGTTCCCTTCCAGTCGGAGAACACTTCAGCAGTCAAGGGCATTCAGCCTCTGATCTCCGGGTAAGCGTTCTCCAAGGCGGCCTTACCGTTCTCCAAGGCAAGCATACCGTATGCCTTCTTGACTACCTTCTCCACCTGTGTTGCCCCTTTCAGTGACCTGTGGACCTGTACACCTAGATATCGCTGACTTTCAACACTCATGAGGGTTCTACTATTCACTGTATATTCCCTACCTGCATTAGACCTTCCAAAATGCATTACCTCACATTTGTCCGGATTAAACTCCATCTGCCATCTCTCCGCCCAAGTCTCCAAACGATCTAAATCCTACTGTATCCTCTGACAGTCCTCATCGCCATCCGCACTTCCACCAACCTTTGTGTCATCTGCAAACTTACTAATCAGACCAGTTACATTTTCCTCCAAATCATTTATATATACTACGAACAGCAAAGGTCCCAGCACTGATCCCTGCGGAACACCACTAGTCACAGCCCTCCAATTAGAAAAGCACCCTTCCATTGCTACTCTCTGCCTTCTATGGCCTAGCCAGTTCTGTATCCACCTTGCCAGCTCACCCCTGATCCCGTGTAACTTCACCTTTTGTACCAGTCTACCATGACGGACCTTGTCAAAGGCCTTACTGAAGTCCATATAGACAACATCCACTGCCCTATCTGCATCAATCATCTTTGTGACCTCTTTGAAAAACTCTATCAAGTTAGTGAGACACGACCTCCCCTTCACAAACCATGCTGCCTCTCACTAATATGTCCATTTGCTTCCAAATGGGAGTAGATCCTGTCTCGAAGAATTCTCTCCAGTAATTTCCCTACCACTGATGTAAGGCTCAATGGCCTGTAGTTCCCTGGATTATCCTTGCTACCCTTCTTAAACAAAGGAACAACATTGGCTATTCTCCAGTCCTCCGGGACATCACCTGAAGACAGTGAGGATCCAAAGATTTCTGTCAAGGCCTCAGCAATTTCCTCTCTAGCCTCCTTCAGTATTCTGGGGTAGATCCCATCAGGCCCTGGGGACTTATCTACCTTAATATTTTTCAAGACACCCAACACCTTGTCTTTTTGGATCTCAATGTGACCCAGGCTACCTACACACCCTTCTCCAGACTCAGCATCCACCAATTCCTTCTCTTTGGTGAATACTGATGCAAAGTATTCATTTAATACCTCGCCCATTTCCTCTGGCTCCACACATAGATTCCCTTGCCTATCCTTCAGTGGGCCAACTCTTTCCCTGGCTACCCTCTTGCTTTTTATGTACGTGTAAAAAGCCTTGGGATTTTCCTTAACCCTATTTGCCAATGACATTTCGTGACCCCTTCTAGCCCTCCTGACTCCTTGCTTAAGTTCCTTCCTACTTTCCTTATATTCCACACAGGCTTTGTTTGTTCCCAGCCTTCTAGCCCTGACAAATGTCTCCTTATTCTTTTTGACGAGGCCTACAATATCTCTAGTCATCCAAGGTTCCTGAAAATTGCCGTATTTATCCTTCTTCCAAACAGGGACATGCCGGTCCTGAATTCCTTTCAACTGACATTTGAAAGCCTCCCACATGTCAGATGTTGATTTACCTTCAAACATCCGCCCCCAATCTAGGTTCTTCAGTTCCCGCCTAATATTGTTATAATTAGCCTTCCCCCAATTTAGCACATTCACCCTCGGACCACTCTTATTCTTGTCCACCAGCACTTTTAAACTTACTGAATTGTGGTCACTGTTCCCGAAATGCTCCCCTTACTGAAACTTCTACCACCTGGCCGGGCTCATTCCCCAATACCAGGTCCAGTACAGCCCCTTCCCTAGTTGGGCTGTCTACATATTGTTTTAAGAAGCCCTCCATTTGGAGCTCTTTAAGATATGACAAAGGTTGACAAGCGAGTGTAATGAGGGCAATTGCAGGACACAGACTATTCAGCCTCCAGTGACATCCCACTCTATGATTGTGGGACCAAGGTTACAATCCAAATCTGCTCTGAGTGTTTGCAGTAAGAGCCTTGCATTAACTGAGCTCAGGAGGACTGTCAATGCCATTCCTCAGGTACATTGACCCACAGAACAGGACTGGGCCTAATTTTGGCTCTAAGCATTGCTACATTAGCAATCCTCACAGATAGGAGAAAGGCAGAAATACAATTATATCACATCTTCCACAACCTCAAGTCATTCCAAAGCACTTTAAAATAAGAGAAGGACTTTTGTTATTGTCATCAATGCAGGAAGTGTGGCAATCAATTTGCACACAGCAAGATCCCCAAAACAGGCCATGAAGAGATAATCTATCAGCTTGGTGATGTCGGCTGAGGGATTAATAATTGGGAGAACCCCCACCCCAGCTCCTGTTTGAGATAGTACTATGGGATCTTCCATGCCCACCTGAGAAGGCAGGGAGGGTCTCAGTTGAACATCTCACCTGAAAGACGTCCCCCTTTGGCAGCGCAGCACTGCCTCAATGCTGCACTGGGATAGTCAGCCGAGATTCTCTGCAATGGGCTTTGAACCCACAGGCTTCTGATGGAGGCATCCACTCAGTCATCGGCACGATGCTGACGAGCAGCCTCTGCAACCATGCACCTGCTGGGCCCATTCTCCTTGAGAACAACTTATTCATAATTCCATTAATCCCACAGCATTCTCCCAATGAAGTGTTTGCAACTTGCCTTCCTGATTTTAAAGTTGAGGCATCAGATATTCCCGCTCCACCCAAATTCGGACGCCATGGCTCTGATAGCGGGTACCAGAAAGAAGAAGCTACGCGATTTCCCTCACCCTGACACTCTGCATAAAAAAAGGCTTTACTGAGCAAACTGGATTTTGTCCTCAATGAGTTGGTGTCATTGTTAACGCACAATACTACAGCGTAAACTCCCTTGGTAAATTCATTACAAACCCTTTTAATGAGGTACTGATTTAAAAGAAAAAAAGCAGGCAGTCAAATTCACAAATAAGCAACCTAATTAAAGCTCATTCCTGGCGATCCCCTGACGGGGATAATTTATTGTTGACCCATGTGCGGTTGTTAATTATATCGTCAGTTCTGGTGCATGCAAATCAGGTTTTAGGAAAACCTTTAAATGATCCCCTGTGTGTTTGTACAATATGGAATAGTGAAGAGTTTGCAGTCAATGAAAGAACTAAAACTTCAGGCTGTGCCTGAGTTCTACCGTGGCTACTTACGGGTTTGATTTTAACTAAGGTTTGGGGATCATGCCTGAATGGAGAGGGCTGGGAGCATGACAATCCCACTTCATCATGTGGTCACTGACGCACGATCAATCACTACTGAAGCGAGATTGTAGTCCAGTTGAAGGCTTTAATGAACAAGTAGTTACCCCAGCAGCTCTGGTACAGAATGACTGCTGTGGGTGAAACACAGACTCTTATGCTCCGCCTGCTGGGCGGAGCCAGCAGGCAGGTTCCACCACTCATACTATAGTATTAGGTACATCCCACCTCGGTATCGCGATACCCCTAATGTAGCCTACCACAGTCACGGTCTAAACGAGGATTTGGGGGATTGTCTATTCTCGCAAAGTATGCTGCTTAAGTCTGTAATTTCTCAAAGCTATTATTATTTATTTACAGCAAGTCTTTACATATTTGGACCTCTACACGGTGTTGGAGCCTCTCCTCCTTTGTGACCTCCCTTACTTCTCAGTCTTGTGATCTGATGTCATTATTACATCAGCACATGTATGGATCTGATGTTAACCCTTTACTCTACATCAACCCCCCTCCCCGAGACTTCATCCCTATTACATTCACATCCTCCTACATCTCCACCAAAGTCTCAGACTTCACAGGGTTAGTGTCTGAGCTGTCCTGATTAATTTCCCTGATCTTGTTCTTGGCGTTCTCTCCAAGAATAGTACAACACTGCCGTTTCTCCTTGTATCACCCTGATCTGTCTCAATCCTGTATGCTCTTAGTGTGGAGGTTTTTCAATGATTGTTAGGTGGTTCACGACCACTTTCTCAAAGACAATAATAATAATAATCTTCATTGTCACAAGTAAGCTTACACTAACACTGCAATTAAGTTACTGTGAAAAGCCCCAAGTCGCCACATTCCGGTGCCTGTTTGGGGAGGCTGGTACAGGAATTGAACGTGCTACTGGCCTGACTTGGTCTGCTTTAAGAGCCAGCTATTTAGCCCAGTGTGCTAAACCAGCCCCTAGTGTGGAGGTTTTTCAATGATTATTAGGTGGTTCACGACCACTTTCTCAAAGACAATAATAATAATCTTTATTAGTGTCACCAGTAGGCTTACACTAACACTGCAGTGAAGTTACTATGAAAAGCCCCTTGCCGCCACATTCCGGCGCCTGTTCGGGTACACGGAGGGAGAATTCAGAATGTCCAATTCACCTAACAGCACGTCTTTCAGGACCTGTGGGAGGGAACCGGAGCGCCCGGAGGAAACCCACGCAGGCACAGGGAGAACGTGCAGACTCCACACAGACAGTGACCCAAGCCGGGAATCGAACCTGGATCCCTGGCGCTATGTGGCAACAGTGCTAACCACTGTGCTGCTGTGCCACCCTATTAGGGATAATTCGGGATGGGCGATTAATGCTGGCACTGCCAGCGATTCCCACGTCCCGCGAAAGAACAAAAAAACCTTCCAAGCCGCATTAACATTGGTGGTGATGGTGGTGTGGAGGAATAATAATAATCACTTATTGTCACAAGTAGGCTTCAATGCTTCAATGAGTTACTGTGAAAAGCCCCTCGTCGCCACATTCCGGCGCCTGTTCGGGGAGGCCGGTACGGGAATTCAACCCGCGCTGCTGGCCTTGTTCTGCATTTCAAGCCAGCTGTTTAGCCCACTGTGCTAAACAAGCCCCTAGTAGGGGTGGGATCAGATGGGTCATTCTTTA
The DNA here is from genome assembly GCF_047496885.1 of Scyliorhinus torazame. NCBI lineage: Eukaryota > Metazoa > Chordata > Chondrichthyes > Carcharhiniformes > Scyliorhinidae > Scyliorhinus > Scyliorhinus torazame. The sequence goes on along the minus strand of NC_092714.1, from coordinate 265,820,910 downwards.
CATTCCCCTCCGAGATTGAGTAATCTGCCAATGTGACCCACATAGTTTTGGCTGCCTTCTCCCACTTTAGATAAAGAAGGGATCCACCTCTTGAATCACTATCAGGAAAGACCAGGCTTGTCTTTCTATAGCAAGGGAAACTTCAACAATGGTCCCCATGGATTCCCCAGTGGGAATTTCCCAGCACCTCCACAGATTGAGTTCAGGTTGGACCATTGCTAAATCGCTGCCCCTTGAATTGGTTTTATACCGCAGAAATGCGTGTGAGTGCACCGATTTGTGTGTATCCGTCCGCATAACCACATGTACGCGGTTAGGTGTTTGTTTGTGTACATGCCTGTTTGTGTGTGCACTTGTAACAATGTGGGTATTTGGAAGCGTGACTGCTTCTGTGTTTGTGACCATGATCTTGTACACCTATTTGTGTGCAGGACGTACAGACATACAATTTAGGAACAGGAGGAGGCCATTCGACAAGCCTGCTCCTCCATTCAGTAAGATCTCGCCTGACCTCATTGCAACCTCAACCCCACATTCCTGTCTACCCCCAATAATATTTCACCCCCCCCCCTTGTGTGCTTGTGAGCTGCCGGCCAATCAGGATCCTTCCAGGCACTACTGTGGCCAGAGGAAACAGCCCGTCAACGTGCCTGGGGACTAAGTGTCAGGGCGTGGATGCTGTGTAGGGGTGCCAGGGAGAGGTGGATAGGGGATACCTGTGGAGGTTTTGAGGGCAGTGATTGGGATCCCAAGGGGGGGGGGGGGGGGGGGGGGAAGAAAGGGAAGGAAGGAACAGAGGTCTCCGGGTCATCAGGGGAGGGGCCCTGCATCAGAAGTGGTCTCCTGATGGCGGTTCCCCCCCTCACCCTTACCGCCTGAGATTTGTGTTGTTAACTTTTTGTATTGCCTCGGCCCCCCGGGAACTCTCCCCCCACCACAAGCCTAAAAATTGAGGCTGGGTTGGAAAAGGCCCTTAAGTGGCCGTCAATTGGCCACCAAAGGGCCTTAACTGGGGCAAGGGCAGGCTTCTGCCCCCTTCCCCTCCCCCCTCGAGGCCCTGCCCACCCCGTGTAAAATTGCTTCCAGGTTGGGGCAGGCGGGAATCCAGAGGGAAACCCGTCCAGGCGATTTCGGCTTCCCACCCCCGCCGCCTCAAATCCCGCCGGGACGGAGCGTAAAATTTGGCCTGAGGAGTGTAGTCCACTGAGTTCGTCCCATGATAAAGTATTGCCATTAAAAGGCAACCTCGCCTTAAACTTTTTCTAAAAATCTGTCTACTGCAGGATTCTGAAGTGGTTCTGAAGTGAGTTCCCAGTCTGAGAGAATGTTGAAATGCTTCTGACGGCCTCTGTTTAAGGGCCTTTCTGTCAGTAAGTTTTTCGGATGTTTCCTACCCATTTCCACATACCAGGAAGCACCAATATTTTGTATTAAAATAAAGCTACTTTCCAGTAGTTCCGTTTATATTTTTTCATTCCTCCACACAGCGGAGACATAGAAATACTTATGAAAATAGAAGGCCGACACAGTAATGCTATTGCATTTTAAAAGAATTTGAACCAATGCCAGTCCTGACTGATGAAAAACTCTCTGGGGTTGATTTTAACCCGGGTGCTGGTGGTGAGGGAGAGTGTGTTTGAGTGTAGGATGAGGTGCAGGGTGAGGGGGATACCTTCCGAGGCTGGTAAATGTGAATTCCGGGCCATTTTAATTCCTGGATCCTATGCAATTGATGCAGAATCTCCCACCGAGGAAACATCTGGGGTGACATCTGGTTAAGAGCCCAGATTCCAGGCACAGATTTGAACATTGTGACGTTCAGGGCAAGAAACAGCAAGTACGGAGGTGATGGGAGGAGATACCCAATTTCCCGACTTGCTGTGCCCCACTGCTCAAGCCCCCAAATCTCGTGTGTGCCATTAACCCCTCGCGCACATCTCCCTGCTTCCCATCTCTCCATTCTGAGTGGCCATGTGTGCGGCTGCCTTAGCCCTGAACTTTGAACGCTCCCTAAACCTCTGTCCTTTAAGAGTCCCCTTAAACCTATCCCTTTAACGAAGGTTTAGAGCCCCTGTCCAACGTCTGCTCAGATGATTAGTGTAAAATGTTGCTCCTCTGCAGGGGCCTTGGGATGTTTTACTCGCTTAAAGATGCTATATAAATACAATTTGTCGTTGTTGTTGGACATGCCCCCTACATATCCTGGCTCTTAACTACATGAGGTTCAGACTGTATTCTTATGTAACATGACTGAGGGCATCAGGAGCATTGATGAGAGTTTCCCCTCTGATTCCCGGTGACTCCAGTTTTGCTGGGGCTCCTTCATGCCACAGTCAAATGCTGCCTCGATGTCAAGGGCAGCGACACTCACCTCACCTCCGGAGTTCAGCTCTTTTGTCCATGTTTAAATTAAGGCTATAATGAGGTCAGAAGCTGAGTGACTCTGCTGGACCCACACTGAGGGTCCGTGAGCAGGTTATTGCTGAGTAAGTGCCGCTTGATAGCACTGTTGATGACCCCTTCCATCACTTTGTGACGATCAAGAGTAGACTGATAGGGCGGTAATTGGCCGGGTTGGATTTGTCTGTTTCTTGTGTCTAGGACATAGCTGAGCAATTTTACACATTGACAGGTAGGTGCCAGTGCTGCAGCTGTACTGGAACAGCTCAGCTAGGGGTGCGACCAATTCCGAAGCACAAGTCTGCAATGCGGGGAGGGATTCTCCGATCCTGGGGCTAAGTGTTGACGCCGTCATAAACGCCGGAACGTTTTACAACGGCATCATTTGGCCCCTAGGATCAGCGATCCTGCGCCGCACAGGGGGCCAGCACGGCACTGTAGAGCCTCACGCTGCTCCAGCTGCCGATACGGGCGTCAGCACAGGCGGCACGTGTCCGCGCCGGTCCCGACGCAACGTGGCGGAGACTGACGGGGGACCAGCCTGGAGGAAGATAGGTCCCCACCGGGATAAGCCCACCCGCCGATCGGTAGGCTCCGATCGCGGGCCAGGCCACTGTGGAGGGCCCCCCCCACCCCCCGGAGTCGAATCCCCCCTCCCCCCCACCAGGCCGCCCCCCACAGCCAGAACGGCGAGGTCCCGCCGGGTAGGACCACACGAGAACGACGCCGGCGAGACTCGGCCGAACTCGGCGGGCACTCGGCCCATCGCGCAGGAAGAATCGCCTGGGTGGCCACGTTGAGCGGCTCCAACTGGCGCCGCGCCATTGCCGCCAATTCTCCGGTCGCCGGAGAATGGGCGGACCGGCGTCGGAGTGGCGTCGCTTGATTCCCCGCCTCCCCCCGGGCGATTTTCCGATCCGGCGCGGGGTCGGAGAATTCTGCCCACGGTTTCTGGAATGTTGTCAGGGTCCATAGTCTTTTACAGTATCCAGTGCCTTCAGCTGTTGCTTGTGTTTGACTATATCAGATTATTGCTTAACCCTCCCTCCCAGAACCATGAGAGTGTCCATCATGTCCCACTTTTCATCCCACAAGCCTCCGTCGTCAAAGAATCGTCTTCCACCATTTCTGCCAACTCCAGTATGATGCCACTGCAAAACACATCGTCCCCTCTCCTCCCCCCCCCCACATCAGCTTTCTACAGGGACCACTCCCTCCAGGATACCTTGGTCCGCTCCTCCATCGCCCCCAACCCTTCATCCCCTTCCCACGGCACTATCCCTTGCAATCGCAGACGGTGTAACACCTGCCCCTTTTACCGCCTGCCACCTCACTGTCCAAGGCCTCAAACACTCCTTTGAGGTGAAGTAGTATTTCACTTGCACCTCCTTCAATCTGGTCTATTGTATTCGCTGCTCCCAATGCGATCTCCTCGACGCTGGGGAGACCAAACACACACTGGGTGGCCACTTTGCGGAACACCTCCGCTCAGTCTGCAAGCATGACCCTCACCATCCTGTTGCTTCCCATTTTAACTCAGCACCTCGCTCTCGAGGCCACATGTCCATTCTTGGCCCGCAGAAAGACTCCAATGAAGCCCAGCAAAAACTGGAAGAACAGCACCTCGCCCTACGATTAGGCACGTTACAGCTTTCTCAACATTGAGTTCAACAACTTCAGACTGTGAACTTTCTTCACCAGCTTGGCCCCCTTTTTGTATTTTGTTTTCTTCATTTGCCCCAAAGCAAACCCACCCCCCACGCACTGGGCCATCTGTCACTTGTCCTTTAGTTTTGCTTTGACAGACATTTGTTCTCCCAGTAACACATTCTTCTGCCTCACCTACCTGCCATTATCAACACCCTCTCCTGCCCTTAATGTTACCATTGACACTCTGTTTGCCTTTTGTCCGTGGCATCTTTATCAATCTCTCCTTCACCCCAACCTATCCCTGACGTTCTATTCTGCTCAACCTCCTCAACCCCCCCTCTCCAACTCTATAACCCATCACAGTTCGAATGCTCTTCTGCTCTGAAGGTGAGTCATAAAGACTTGAAATGTTAACTCTGTTTCAGTCTCCAGAAATGCTGCCAGACCGACTGAGTTTATCCAGCATTTTCTGTTTTGTTCCAGTATTTATGCAACTTCTCCAATTTGGTTTCTGCTCAATGTTCCCCCGATGGTGTGGGGTTCAACAATTGCAATGTCTTCTCAAGGTGAAGCAATTAACCATCACTTCTTGGAGATGGACATGACCTGGCATCGCGTGTGGCACAAAGGGTTACCTGCCACTTATCAGCCAAGTCTTAGCCAGGTCTTGCTGCATCAAGGAGCCCTCGTGAAGTTGAAGCCCAGCAGAATCTGGGGGGAAACTCTCCACTGGTTGGAATCATAGTAGCACAGAGGAAACATTATGGCATCCAGACTTACCGCAGGGGGAAGGAACTCCAAGGCCAGGGGTTTCTGAGCACGTGTGAACTGGGAATAGGCTACACATGTGCAGTGCAGCATTTGAGATCCTTTGGGGTGAGTACCCAAGCCCATTGGATCTGCCCACAAAAGAAAACACTTCAAACAATAGGGTCATGTGGCCAGGAGCGAGCCACCTTATTCAGAGAAGAGCACCAAACAGGGGGCAGGGGGGAGAGGACAGGGGGAGGAGACAGGGAGAGGAGACAGTTCAGAATAAAGAGAGAGGATCAAAGGCTAATACAGAAAAGGGGCTGTGGCTGGCAGACTTTAAGTAATGGAGGCACAGGAGAATGCCTGAAGATCTAAAAAGGCAGCAGAAGGTTGGTGACTCCAAGCTGCAAAGGGACCCCTTTGGAACAGGAGTTGGGGCAGCACGGCAGCACAGTGGCTAGCACTGTTTCTTCACAGCTCCAGGGACCCGGCTTCGATTCCCGGCTTGGGCCACTGTCTGTGCGGAGTCTGCACGTTCTCCCCGTGTCTGCATGGGGTTCCTCCGGGTGCTCCCGTTTCCTCCCACAAGTCCCGAAAGATGTGCTGTTAGGTGAATTGGGCATTCTGAATTCTCCCGCTGTGTACCCGAACAGGCGGAGTGTGGCGACTAGGAGCTTTTCACAGCAACTTCATTGCAGTGTTAATGTAAACCTACTTGTGACAATGAAGATTATTATTATTGTATTCTGCTTGGCACAGCCAAAGAGCTGATGTTGTGTCTATGAGTTGGTGATGGAGTACAGACTTGGGAATCCAGGGAAATGGAGTCTCGAGAGATGACTTTGAAACTCTACGAGATAGGCCTTGCTTGAGGCATCCAAGTTGGATGATGTTTGGAGAGAATTGACAAGTTAGATCTTTGAAGGTGAAGACTGGATCCCTCAGGAGGGAGACAGAGTTTTAACAAGATTGGGTTGACTGAGGTGGTGAATGTCATAATATACATCTATGTATATAATGGAGTGCAGACAGGCAGTGATTGACACACAGGATAACCAGTAAGCACACAGAACAGAGCAGCCAGTCACCAGACAGGACACGGCCACTATAAAGCCAGAGGGCACCAGTTTTCCCGCTCTCTCGGGACCCAGCCTCTGGGACAGTCAGAGTTAGTGAGCTGGCCAGTGCAAACACCATGTGGTAGCTAGCAAGTCTGGTTAGGCTAGTATCAGGTCTCCAGTCAAGTCAGCATAGTGTCAACCCACAGTTGAACATGTATAATAGTTTAGATGTTAAATAAAGTCGTGTTGCATCTTCGATGGGTGTTGGAGGTCTGACTATCGCTACACTGCATCAAGTGCAGTCCACATCGACCCAGCCTACCCAACACATCAGTGGAGACAGTAAGTCAGAGTGACGTCCGTTGGAGAGTGGGGTGGAGTAAAAAGCCAAATCATGCATTGTTTCCTGGATTAATTATTTAGCCATGAGAATCATGTCACAGAGCGTGGCGGGGAGAGGCAGGAAGTTGTGCACCTCACCGCCATGTCTGGGAGATATTTAAAAGGCACCACAGGGGCGCGAGGCTGAGGTGGTAGTTGCCATGGACGCGGAGAAGGTTTTCGACGGAGTGGTGGAAGTATCCATGGGATATTTTAGGCAGGTTTGGGTTTGGGCAGGGATTTGTGGAGTGGGTCCAGCTACAGTACCAGGCCCCAGTGGCAAATGTAAGAACTAACCGAGTTCGGTTAGAATACTTCAGTCTTTGTCGGGGGACGAGGCAGGGATGCCCGCTCTCCCCATTACTGTTTGCCATGGCCATAGAACCCTTAGCAATGGCTCTGAGAGCAGCGAATATCTGGAGGGGTATAGTGAGAGGCGGGGGGGGGGGGGGGGGGGGTGCGGCACAGGGTCTCTCTCTATGCGGACGATTTGTTGCTTTATATCACGGACCTGGTGGGGAATTTGGGCGATTTTCAGGCTATAAGTTAAATATGGGAAAAAGCGAGGTGTTTGTGATTCAGGCACGGGGGCAGGAAAGGAGGCTGAAAGAGCTACCTTTTAAAGTGGTTGGGAAGAGTTTTAGGTATCTGGGGATTCAAGTGGCCAAGGATTGGGGGCAGCTTCACTAGTTAAATTTGGGCAAAGCAGGGGCTGGTTTAGCACAGGGCTAAATCGCTGGCTTTTAAAGCAGTCTAAGGCAGGCCAGCAGCACGGTTCAATTCACGTACCGGCCTCCCCGAACAGGCGCCGGAATGTGGCGACTAGGGGCTTTTCACAGTAACTTCATTTGAAGCCTACTTGTGACAATAAGCGATTTTCATTTCATTTTCAGTGGATCAAATGAGAAGGGGTTTTTGTAGATGGGACATGCTCCCACTGACGCTGGCGGGGAGGGTTCAGACGGTGAAGATGACTGTCCTTCTGAGACTGCTTTTCTTTTTTCAGTGTCTCCCGATTTTTGTCCCAAAGGTTTTTTTCAGAAGTATCAATGTGGCGATATCGAGGTTTATATGTGCGGGTAAAACCCTGAGAGTAAAGAGGACACTCCTGGAACGGGCCATCGGGGAAGGGGGATCGGCTCTCCCGAGCTTTAATAACTATTACTGGGTGGCCAACATATCGATGGTCAGGAAGTGAGTAGTGGGGGAGGGGTCGGTCTGGGAGCGGATGGGGGCAGCATCCTGCAGAGGTACGAGTCTGGAGGCTTTACTGACAGCGCCCCTGCCGTTCCCGCCAGCTCGGTACTCCACAGGTCCTGTGGTGAGGGCAGCCCTGAGGGTGTAGGGGCAATGGAGGCAGCATATGAGACTGGAGCGTGGTCAGTGTGGTCACCGATCTGTGACAATCACCAGTTTGCCCCGGGGGGCTGGATGGGGGCTTTAAGGTATGGCAGCGGGCAGGGGTTGAGAGGTTTGGGGATCTATTCATCCAGGAGGGCTTCCCGACCTTGGAGACATTAGAGAAGGAGTTTGATTTGCCGGGTGGGAAAGGGTTTTGGTATCTTAAAGTGCGGGACTTTGTACGGAGACAGGTCCCAAGCTTTCCTCGCCTCCCCCTGAGGGGACTACAGGCTAGAGTGCTGTCAAAAACAGGGGTTGGAGGTGGGAAGTGTAGCCAGTTAAAATGGCTAACTCCCGATTTAGAATGGCTAACCCCGATTTAAAATGGCGAACGGCAAAGGCTGAAGGGAAAACCAGCCAACAGGACTAAAACAAGCAGCTACAGGTAGACTGTGTATTCACCTCTTGGAAGGCCAGACAAGATCGATACCAGTAACCATCAACACAACAAAACACCAGCCATCTGCATACTGATAAGCAATCCCTGGGAACAATGTGCAACATTTTAGACACAAAGCCAACCCAGACTCATCGGCGCCAGCAGAAACCTACACAAAGGGAGGTGAACGATCACCTCAAGACCGCCCATCGATCAAGGAATTGCTCCAGCATTGGAGAATATCGAACCAAGTGATTGGGACAAAGTCCAATCACTTGGAACCAGGTACAGGGTCCGCCCCGAAAGGCGGGAAGCCCCTGGGGACTATAAGAATAGAGTCCAAGTTCAAATCCACCCTTCTGCTACCCCTTCTGCACACCTTCAACATCGTCCTGCACCCTTCTGCTTCTTCTTCCGACCGGGTCACTCAGCAACGCAGACCAACCCTTGACAGTGACTGGTCCAGCCATCGCGAAACATCCCGCAAGTCTTACTTCAACGCTCGTAACGAGATAGGCGCTCCTAGCTATCAATCTGTACCAGCTTCGAATCCCGCAGGCTCAGAACCTGAACGAAAGGCCATTCGTTTCCCTGACCTAGTGGGCCATTTCCAAGTTAAGTATTGGCCTGTTAGTTGTAGGAAGTAGCTTAGACGTAGAATTTATGCATGAGTATTGATTACTGTATATAATAAATGTGCTTTGATTTAACTCTTACTAAGCGGTGTATTGGATTATTGATCATTACTCGGACTTGAACCACGTGGCGGTATCAGAAAGATACCTGGCGACTCAAGAGCAAAGGTGATAGAACAGAGCAATTAAACTACGGCTAAAGTTAGCGACACCAGAAGGTTTCGGACATATACAGGGAATTGTTAGAGTGGGAAGGGGCCCCTATCAGAGAGGTGAAGAGGAAGTGGGAAGAGGAGTTGGGAGGGGAGCTGGAAACTGAACTGTGGGAAAAAGCCTTGAAAAGGGTAAATGCATCCTCGTCCTGTGCTAGACTCAGCTTGATTCAGTTCAAGGTAGTCCACAGGGCCACATGACGGTAGCCCAGATGAGTAGGTTCTTCGAGGAGGTGGAGGACAGATGTGGGCGGTGTGGGGGTAGCCCGGCCAACCATGTTCATGTGTTTTGGGCACGTCCGAAACTGAGGGGATTCTGGCAGGGATTTGCAGATGTTGTGTTGGATGTCTTGGAAGGTAGGGTAACTCCGAGTCCAGAGTTAGCAATATTTAGGGTGTTGGATGATCCGGGGGCAAAGGGGGGAAGGGAGGCCGATATTCTGGCCTTCTCCTCCCTGGTGGCCCGGAGTCGGATCTTGCTGAGATGGAGGGACTCGGAGCCCCCGCAGTCAGGAGTGTGGGTCAGCGATATGGTAGAGTTTCTCAGTCTGGAGAAAATCAAGTTCGCTCAAGGAGGATCAATACAGGGATTCGCCCGGAGTTGGCAGCCGTTCATCGATTTCTTTAACACAAACTGAACGAAGGCAGTAAGGGGGGAAAGGGAAAAAGGGGGCGGGAGGAAAATAGTAGGCATGGTAATGTTAAATAAGGACAGGGAATGTAGTATACGGGTAATTGGGGATAGGGCGGGAGAAGTGGGATATGTGGTTCATTGTTTGTTGTTATTTTAGGGGGTATTTTGTGCGTCGACCCGCGCGGTTGTTTTAGAAAAGTCAACATGTTCAATTGTGAAAATTACAAATGCGTCGATAAAATACTTCCAAACAAAAGGCACCAGGATGGCCATTTATTCATCGTGTTAGGACTGCAGAGACCAAAAGTGTTGAGGAGAAGCCAGCGGTTTCTCCCTGGAGACTTTCCTGTCGGCCGTCGAGGAAAAAAGGAAGGATCACAGGAGGAGGTCCTCCATCTGGCCACGGTGGACCAGGAGGAGGTAACCAGGTTGGTCAGCACCCATAAGGTCGAAGAGAGGACAGCCCTGTAGTCCATGTGGTGTAAGTACACCTACAGTGCTGTTAGGGAGGACGTTCTGGGGTATTGACCCAGTGGCAGTGAAGGGAGAACGATGCACTTCAAAGGCAGGATGGTGTGTGGCTGGGAGGGGAACTTGCAGATGGTGGTTCTCATATTCCTTTTAATTCTAGAAGGTAGAGGTGGTGGGTATAAAAGGCGGTATCTAAGAAGTCTAGATGGTACACACAGATGCCACTGTGCATCGGTGCTGAAGGGAGTTGATATTGAAGGAGGTGGATAGGGTGTCAATCAAGCAAGCTACTTGGACTGAATGGTGTCGAGCTTCTTCAGCGTTGTTGGAGCTGCACTCATCCTGACAAGTGGGGGGTCTTCCATCATACTTCTGACTTGTGCCTTGTAGATGTTCATGGAATAAGGAGATGAGGTACTCTCCGCAGGATTTCCAGCCTGCAACCTGCTATTTCATCCACTGTCCTGACACTCAATCTATCCCTCCTCATGGACCAAGATGGCCCGCAACAGGAGGGAACCCTTGGGACCTGTATTCCATCATTGTGTACAAACATAGAAAATAGAAGCAAGACAAAGCCATTCGGCCCTTCGAACCTGCTCCATGGCTGATCATCAATTTCAATATCCTGATCCAGCCTTTTCCCTCATATCCCTTGATCCTTTAGCCCCAAGAGCTATATCGAATTCCTTCTTGAAATGACACAACTTTTTTTCCTTTTTATCCTGTTAGAATTTTATACGTTTCCACGAGATCCCCTCTCATTCCTCTAAATTCCAATGAATATAATCGTAACCTCTCATCACATGACAGTCCCGCCATCCCAGGAATCAGCCTGGTAAACCTTCGCTGCTCTCCCTCCATAACAAGAACATCCTTCCTCAGGTAACCACACCAAAACTGCACACAATGCTCCAGGTGTGGCCTCACCAATGTCCTATACAATTGCATTAAAACATCTCTACTCCTATTCTCAAATCCTCTCACTTTGAAGGCCAACATACCATTGCCTTCTTTACTGCATTCTGTACCTGAGCGCTTACTTTCAGCGATTGATGCACGAGGACACCAAGGTCTCGCTGAGTATTATTCTCTCTCAATTTACACCCATTCAAAATAAATCTGCCTTTCTGCCTCACATTTATGCACATTATACTGCATCTACCATGCAAAAGCCCACTCACTTAGCCTGCCCAAATCCCACTGAAGCATCTCTGCATCCTCCTCACAGCTCACCCTCCCACACAACTTTGTATCATCTGCAAATTTGGAGATAATACATGTAGTTCCCTCATCCAAATCATTAATATATAATGTGAACAGGGGTCCTAGCACAGTGTGGTAGTCACCACTGTTTGTATAATAGTTGTATTAGAGGTAATACGGTAAGGCTCCTGTACTACAGGTACGGGGGTAGATCCCTGCCTGCTGGTTCCGCCCAGTAGGTGGAGTATAAATGTGTGTGCACACCGAGCTGCTCCTATTTCTGGTAGCAGCTGCAGGAGGCCACACATCTCTGCTTAATGAAGCCTCGATTACTCTCTACTCTCATCTCATCGTAATTGATAGTGCATCAATTGATTAAGCAGAGCCTTTACCCACAGGTGAGCTCCGATATTTTTCCCCTTATCCGGGATGCGCCTACTTACACGGAAGCAATGGAGCTCCTGAAAGGGCATGATATTCGCCCGATCAACAAACTGTATGCCAGGCACCTCCTGTCCACGAGACAGCAACTCCCTGGTGAGTCTTTAGACAATTTCTGACGTGCCCTGCACATCCTGGCGAGGAACTGTGATTGCCAAGCAGTTTCGACAGTCGAACATACTGAACTTTTAATGAGGGACGCTTTTGTTATGGGCATGGGGCCAGCGTACATCCACCAGCGCCTATAAGAAGGGGGTACACTCGGCCTTGCAGCAACCAGGCAGCTCGCAAACTCAATGACTGTTACCTCCCGTAACGTACAGTCGTACGCCCCCGACTCCACGGCACCCTCATGACATCATGGGCCCCACCAGCTTCCGCCCCCAGTCCCACCCCATGTCTGCGCCGCGCAGCAGCCAGCCAACCCTGGGGGGCCCAAAGGCTACTTCTGCAGGCAGACCAAACGCCCCCGGCAGCGCTGCCCAGCGCAGAGTGTAAACTGCAAGGCCTGCGGAAAGAAAGGGCATGTTGCTGCTGTGTGCCAGGCCCGATCGATTGCTGCAGATTGCTGCAGGACCCCGGTTCATTGGGAACTTCGTCTGGCCGTTCATCGCCTGCCACCGCCGCCAACCAGCCCGGGGCCTACCAGCACCAGCCGCAGCTCGCCTCCATCACGCTCGACCAGTCCCGGCCGCACAACCTCGCAACCGCGACGACGACGGTGAAAATCGATGGGCACAAGACTTCTTGCCTTCTTGATTCCGGGAGCACGGACAGCTTCATCCACCCCGATACGGTAAGGGGCTGCTCCCTCACGGTACACCCCGTTACCCAGAGAATCTCCCTGGCCTCCGGATCCCACTCCGTGGAAATCCGGGGGTACTGTATCGCCACCCTCACCATCCAGGGCGCAGAGTTCAGCTTCCGGCTCTACGTCCTCCCCAACCTTCGCGCTGCCCTGTTACTCGGTCTGGATTTCCAGTGCAACTTCCAAAGCCTAACTCTAAAATTCGGCGGACCCCTACCACCCCTCACCATATGGGGCCTCACGGCCCTTACGGTCGACCCACCTTCCCTGTTTGCAAACCTCACCCCGGATTGCAAACCCGTCGCCACCAGGAGCAGACGGTACAGTGCCCAGGACAGGACGTTCATCAGGTCAGAGGTCCAGCGGCTGCTGCGGGAGGGAATCATTGAGGCCAGCAACAGCCCCTGGAGAGCCAAAGCGGTAGTAGCAAAGACTGGGGAGAAATACAGGATGGTCATTGACTACAGTCAGACCATCAATCGGTACACACAGCTCGACGCGTACCCCCTCCCACGCAAAACAGATATGGTCAATCAGATTGCACAGTACCGGGTCTTCTCCGCAGTGGACCTGAAATCTGCCGACCACCAGCTCCCCACCCGCAAGGCGGACCGCCCATACACCGCGTTTGAAGCAGACAGCCGTCTTTACCACTTCCTTAGGGTTCCCTTCGGCGTCACTAACAGGGTCTCGGTCTTCCAACGAGAGATGGACCGAATGGTTGACCAGTACGGGCTGCGGGCCACTTTCCCGTACCTGGATAACGTCACCATCTGCGGCCACGACCAGCAGGACCATGACGCTAACCTCTTCAAATTTCTCCACAGCGCCAAACTCCTTAACCTTCCGCACCAACCGCTTAGCCATCCTTGGCTATGTTGTGGAAAATGGGGTTCTAGGGCCCGATCCTGACCGCATGCGCCTCCTCATGGAACTCCCCCTCCCCCACTGCCCCAAGGCCCTCAAACGATGCCTCGGGTTCTTGCTTATTATGCCCAGTGGGTCCCTAACTATGCGGACAAGGCCCGCCCACTCATCCACTCCACAGTTTTCTCCCTGACAGCTGTATCAAGACTGTCATCGCCAAGGCCACGATGCACACGGTCGACGAGACCCTCCCCTTTCAGGTCGAGAGCGATGCATCGGACGTCGCTCTGGCCGCCACCCTCAACCAGGCAGGCAGGTCCGTGGCATTCTTTTCCCGCACCCTCCATGCCTCCGAAATTCGGCACCCCTCTGTCGAAAAGGAGGCCCAAGCTATTGTGGAAGCTGAGCGGCATTGGAGGCATTACCTGGCCAGCAGGAGATTCACTCTCCTCACTGACCAATGGTCGGTTGCCTTCATGTTTATTAATACACAGCGGGGCAAGATCAAAAATGATAAAATCTTAAGGTGGAGAATCGAGCTCTCCACCTACAATTCCGATATTTTGTATCGCCCCGGTAAGCTCAAGGAGCCCCCGATGCCCTATCCCGAGGTACATGTGCCAGCGCACAAGTGGACCGACTCCGGGCCCTACACGATGGTCTCTGTCACCCAGGGGTCACCCGGTTCTTTCACTTCATAAAGGCTCGCAACCTGCCCTACTCCTGCGGAGGTCAGGGCTGTCACCAGAGACTGCCAGGTCTGCGCAGAGTGCAAACCACACTTCTACCGGCCAGACCGTGCGCACCTGGTGAAGACCTCCCGCCCCTTTGAACACCTCAGCATGGACTTCAAAGGGCCCCTCCCCTCCTCCGACCGAAACACGTACTTTCTGAACGTGGTCGATGAATACTCCAGATTCCCCTTCGCCATCCCATGCCCCGATATGACGTCTGCTACAGTCATCAAAGCCCTCAATAGCATCTTCACCCTGTTCGGTTTCCCCGCTTACGTCCAAAGCGACCAGTGATCCTCCTTTATGAGTGATGAGCTGCGTCAGTTCCTGCTCAGCAAGGGCATTGCCTCGGGCAGGATGACCAGCTACAACCCCCGGGGAAACGGGCAGGTGGAGAGGGAGAATGGGACGGTCTGGAAGGCCGTCCTGCTGACCCTGCGATCTAAAAATCTCCCAGTCTCCCGCTGGCAGGAGGTCCTCCCAGACCCGCTCCACTCCATCCGATCGCTACTCTGCACTGACACTAATGAAAGCCCCCATGAATGTCTCCTTGCCTTCCCGAGGAAGTCCACCTCCGGGGTTTCGCTCCCAAAGTGGCTGGCAGCTCCAGGACCCGTCCTCCTCCACAACCACATGCGGCTCCACAAGGTGGACCCGTTGGTCGAAAGTGTACAACTGCTGCATGCGAACCCGCAGTACGCCTACGTGGCATCTCTTCGAGACAGGATCTACTCCCATTTGGAAGCAAATGGACGTATTAGTGAGAGGCAGCACGGTTTTGTGAAGGGGAGGTCGTGTCTCACTAACTTGATAGAGTTTTTCGAGGAGGTCACTAAGATGATTGATGCAGGTAGGGCAGTAGATGTTGTCTATATGGACTTCAGTAAGGCCTTTGACAAGATCCCTCATGGTAGACTAGTACAAAAGGTGAAGTCACACGGGATCAGGGGTGAGCTGGCAAGGTGGATACAGAACTGGCTAGGCCATAGAAGGCAGAGAGTAGCAATGGAGGGATGCTTTTCTAATTGGAGGGCTGTGACCAGTGGTGTTCCACAGGGATCAGTGCTGGGACCTTTGCTCTTTGTAGTATATATAAATGATTTGGAGGAAAATGTAACTGGTCTGATTAGTAAGTTTGCAGACGACACAAAGGTTGGTGGAATTGCGGATAGCGATGAGGACTGTCGGAGGATACAGCAGGATTTAGATTGTCTGGAGACTTGGGCGGAGAGATGGCAAATGGAGTTTAATCCGGACAAATGTGAGGTAATGCATTTTGGAAGGTCTAATGTAGATAGGGAATATACAGTGAATGGTAGAACCCTCATGAGTATTGAAAGTCAAAGAGGTCTAGGAGTACAGGTCCACAGGTCATTGAAAGGGGCAACACAGGTGGAGAAGGTAGTCAAGAAGGCATATGGCATGCTTGCCTTCATTGGCCGGGGCATTGAGTATAAGAATTGGCAAGTCATGTTGCAGCTATATAGAACCTTAGTTAGGCCACACTTGGAGTATAGTGTTCAATTCTGGTCGCCACACTACCAGAAGGATGTGGAGGCTTTAGAGAGGGTGCAGAAGAGATTTACCAGAATGTTGCCTGGTATGGAGGGCATTAGCTATGAGGAGCGATTGAATAAACTCGGTTTGTTCTCACTGGAACGAAGGAGGTTGAGGGGAGACCTGATAGAGGTCTACAAAATGATGAGGGGCATAGACAGAGTGGATAGTCAGAGGCTTTTCCCCAGGGTAGAGGGGTAAATTACTAGGGGGCATAGGTTTAAGGTGAGAGGGGCAAGGTTTAGAGTAGATGTACGAGGCAAGTTTTTTACGCAGAGGGTAGTGGGTGCCTGGAACTCGCTACCGGAGGAGGTAGTGGAAGCAGGGACGATAGGGACATTTAAGGGGCATCTTGACAAATATATGAATAGGATGGGAATAGAAGGATACGGACCCAGGAAGTGTAGAAGATTGTAGTGTAGTCGGGCAGCATGGTCGGCACGGGCTTGGAGGGCCGAAGGGCCTGTTCCTGTGCTGTACATTTCTTTGTTCTTTGTTCTTTGCATACCCCGACGGCCGCCAGGACACAGTCTCCCTCAGGGACCTGGCAACAGCTGGATCCCCACCCACGGCCCAACACCACCCGACACCCCCCCCTCCAATTGCCCCGGCGCCACCCACCCTCCCCACAGCGCACCCCACTACAGCCCCCACCCCAGGACGATCCGTCCTCCCACTGGTTCCACCCAGGGATGAAGATGAGGACAACACGCTCCCGGAGTCACAGGCGACCAAGTCGGCGCCTGCATCACCACCCGGACCGAAGCGCTCACAGCGGAGGATCAAGGCACCCGACTGGCTAAATATGTAAATTTTCACCAGACTGTAACCTTTAAATCCTCACAAACCTGTAAATAGTTTTCCACCACCCCCGCTGGACTCCTTTTTAACAGGGGGTGAATGTGGTTGTCACCACTGTTTGTATAATAGTTGTATTAGAGGTAATACGGTAAGGCTCCTGTACTACAGGTACAGGGGTAGATCCCTGCCTCCTGGCTGTGCCCAATAGGCGGAGTATAAATGTGTGTGCACACCGAGCTGCTCCCATTTCTGGTAGCAGCTGCAGGAGGCCACAAATCTCTGCTTAATAAAGCCTCGATTATTCTCTACTCTCGTCTCGTCGTAAATAATAGTGCATCACACAGATCCCTGCGGTACCCCACTAGTCACTGCCTGCCAATCAGAAAAAGACCCATTTATTCCAACCTTTTGCTTCCTGTCTGCTAACCAGCTTTCTATCCACCTCAAGACACTACCCATAATGCCATGCTTTAACGTTACATGTTAATCTGCTTTGTGAGACCTGGTTGAAAGCCTTCTGAAATTCTAAATAAACCACATCCACCGGTTCTCCCTGGTCAACATCTTCAAAGAACTCTAGTAGATTTGTCGAGCATGATTTTCCTTTCGTAAATCCATGCTGACTTTGTCTGATTTCCACTGCTTTCCAAATGCTGTGCTATGAAATCCTTGATAATGGACTCCAGCAACTTCCCAATGCCAATGTTCGGCTCACTGGTCTATATCCATGGCTGGGTTTCAGTACCGTCCATGCGAGAGGGGGACGGGGCACCTCAACCTTCCTCCAAGTGCCCCTTCCTCTCAAGGAGTGAGGGCGAGGCCATCAGGCACCCAATGGGAGGAGCCTCAGCCGGACACCCCGCGGATATCCACCCAGGACTCTTCAAGGACATGTTGGAATTTCAGACTTCTCTGCCTGTGGCCCAATCAACTCCAGCTGGTCAGGATGAGGAGGGTGCGCCTGCCCCACAGGACGAGACCAAAACAGGCTGGAGCCCTTCAGGCCTCAAACCTCCATAGGAGGCCTACCAATGTCAACTGAGACAACAGGCCTGCGTCCACCTCTGATGCAGATGTCAGGGATGCACCAAGATGTTGTGGTAGGATAAGAAAATGAAGATGTTTTGAATACACACTGGTGGCCTGGGTGTAAAATCATTGTAAATAGTTCTGGCCATCTGCCTCCAAATGCCTTCCCCTCGGAGCCCACTCCCATTATTGTACGCATGCCCACCCTGACCCTGTGCCACCTGTCCTTTTCCCCGCAGTGCCCCTCTCGGTGAGAGCTACACCTGCCAAACACACACCCTGAGCCTTCCACCTTGTCACATCCCCATCTCCCTCTCACTGTAACTGTTCCCTCCGACCGCCACCACCCTCAATTCTCCCCCCCCCCCCCCCCCAGGACTCCACCATTGACTCAATGGACACCACCCTACACAATACTTTGGCTCCCTATCCCAAATACTACATCGACCTTCCAGCCCTCCTCCGTGCCATTCATCCACTCCGCCTCTTGCTGGAAACTCCCTTCTTACCCCTTTGTGCAAACCATCACCAGTTTGTCTTCTGGCACCCAAGACTGGCCATCAGAAAGGTGCCAGCAGCATCGGGTACCTGTTATGTCCTGGGAGTCTTCCTTGCCAGGTGCACGGCACCTCATATCGATCCATGAAACATAACGGTTTAAATTATAGCTGGCAGGATGGAACATTTAATGGGGAAGCAAAGTGTTGGGGTTTTAATGAACATTCCTGAGATGGAAAACGTACACCAACAGGGGAAGCCAATCCACTATTAATCTGCATTTAAACAGGAGAGCGTGATTCCGACATCCTTCCCCAGCCGCAAAGAAACGGATTGTTTGAATCTCCCCATATCTACTGCCCCTGCCCGTCATGATACCTGCCACTGGTGGAAGGGGATGAGTCCACCCAGAGTGTTTACTGACATCTGGAGGGGATGGTGAGAAATCCACGGAATCTGTCTTGGTCACATCTGTCATTTATTGTGTCGTATGGTGTACTCAACCAAAGTCTGCCTGTTAATTCACATGTACCCCATATAACCCTGAATGCTAGAGCATAAGATAAACAAAGAACAAAGAAATGTACAGCACAGGAACAGGCCCTTCGGCCCTCCAAGCCCGTGCCGACCATGCTGCCCGACTAAACTACAATCTTCTACACTTCCGGGGTCCGTATCCCTCTATTCCCATCCTATTCATGTATTTGTCAAGATGCCCCTTAAATGTCACTATTGTCCCTGCTTCCACCACCATCTCCGGCAGCGAGTTCCAGGCACCCAATACCCTCTGTGTAAAAAACTTGCCTCGTACATCTACTCTAAACCTTGCCCCGCTCACCTTAAACCTATGCCCCCTAGTAATTGACCCCTCTACCCTGGGGAAAAGCCTCTGACTATCCACTCTGTCTATGCCCCTCATAATTTTGTAGACCTCTATCAGGTCGCCCCTCAACCTCCGTCATTCCAATGAGAACAAACCGAGTTTATTCAACCGCTCCTCGTAGCTAATGCCCTCCATACCAGGCAACATTCTGGTAAATCTCTTCTGCACCCTCTCTAAAGCCTCCACATCCTTCTGGTAGTGTGGCGACCAGAATTGAACACTATACTCCAAGTGTGGCCTAACTAAGGTTCTATACAGCTGCAACATGACTTGCCAATTCTTATACTCAATGCCCCGGCCAATGAAGGCAAGCATGCCGTATGCCTTCTTGACTACCTTCTCCACCTGTGTTGCCCCTTTCAGTGACCTGTGGACCTGTACTCCTAGATCTCTCTGACTTTCAATACTCTTGAGGGTTCTACCATTCACTGTATATTCCCTACCTGCATTAGACCTTCCAAAATGCATTACCTCATATTTGTCCAGATTAAACTCCATCTGCCATCTCTCCGCCCAAGTCTCCAAACAATCTAAATCCTGCTGTATCCTCGGACAGTCCTCATCGCTATCCGCAATTCCACCAACCTTTGTGTCGTCTGCAAACTTACTAATCAGACCAGTTACATTTTCCTCCAAATCGTTTATATATACTACAAACAGCAAAGGTCCCAGCACTGATCCCTGCGGAACACCACTGGTCACAGCCCTCCAATTAGAAAAGCATCCTTCCATTGCTACTCTCTGCCTTCTATGACCTAGCCAGTTCTGTATCCACCTTGCCAGCTCACCCCTGATCCCGTGTGACTTCACCTTTTGTACTAGTCTACCATGACGGACCTTGTCAAAGGCCTTACTGAAGTCCATATAGACAACATCCACTGCCCTATCTGCATCAATCATCTTTGTGACCTCTTTGAAAAACTCTATCAAGTTAGTGAGACACGGCCTCCCCTTCACAAAACCATGCTGCCTCTCACTAATACGTCCATTTGCTTCCAAATGGGAGTAGATCCTGTCTCAAAGAATTCTCTCCAGTAATTTCCCTACCACTGAAGTAAGGCACTGAAGTAGTTCCCTGGATTATCCTTGCTACCCTTCTTAAACAGAGAAACAACATTGGCTATTCTCCAGTCCTCCGGGACATCACCTGAAGACAGTGAGGATCCAAAGATTTCTGTCAAGGCCTCAGCAATTTCATCTCCCGCCTCCTTCAGTATTCTGGGGTAGATCCCATCAGGCCCTGGGGACTTATCTACCTTAATATTTTTTAAGCCGCCCAACACCTCGTCTTTTTGGATCTCAATGTGACCCAGGCTATCTACACACCCTTCTCCAGACTCAACATCTACCAACATCTAAATGTTGCAAATTGTTTTTATCTTTCTGACCTTGAATAGTAAATTTATTTTTGTTTGTTCAAACCTGTCTTGCGGCTTTCTCCTCTTAGCAAGTGACTTGACTCTCAAACTTAATATACTCTTAAAAAAAAAAGCTACTTGCCCCTATCTGTATCATGCTGCGAAGCTGGGGGTCTGGCCCATGACAGAAGATTTTGTTGTTGTTGGAAATCAATCATCTCAGTGCCGAGACACCACTGTATGACTTCCTCAGGGTAGTGTCCTGGGCCCAACCATCTTCAGCTGCTTCATCGACCTTCCATCCATCGTAAAGTCAAAGATGAGGATGGTCGCTCATGATAGCACAATATTCAGCACCATTCGTAATTCCTCGGATAATGAAACAATTTTGGAGCAGCTTGTCGAGGAGCACTTTGCAGGGTGACAGAGTTGGCAGTGCCTTTGCTGTGTCCTAGCTGGTAACATGGAGTGAGTGAATAAGTCAATGTCGATTGATCCATCCTGTTTCATTCCTATTATGTTCTTTTCTGTGCAATTGAGTGGTTTAGGCTATTTAAGAGTCAACCACATTGCTGTGAGTCTGGAGTCACATTTATACCAATTGGATCGGGATGTTCAGGACAGGAGTGGAGCAGTTGGGTTTTTATAACAATCCATCTGGTTTAATTAATGAACTGTACTGATATTTTCAAACCGCAATAGTGCCATTTGAGCGTCGAGCTCCAGATCGTTTGTCCTGGTCTCTGAATTTAATATTCCAGCAACGTAACCATTCTGCTATGACACACATTCCAAGTTTAGCATCAACCTCAGTAAAACGACCTGCTCCCCCTTTGTATCAGCCGCACAATTTTCCTTTAGTTCAGCTGTTGCTCTACTTCAGACTCAATCTCAATGTTGCTCTTTTAGCAAATAGTTTTGTTTTTTTTAAATCCATTTAAACTAAGGTCAGGAAGTATATTGTTTTATTTATGTGTGCTGTGCTTTTCCCCCCACATTTTACATCTTTGAAAATAAATGTATAGAAACGACACCCCCCAAATTTAAAACATTCACTTAGGTTGCACTTTTCAAATGTAACTTTTGAACCATTTTGCTCCGTAAAACAAATTCCTAACGCCGGCTGTTGGATTTGATCCTGAATGAATCAGCTTCAGAAGCGGATCGATGTGGTGCTGAACTGATTGTCTGCAGGTGAAGGTACAAAATATATTTATCAATGATGTTTCATTTAATTTAATCCTGTAGGGATTCTATGAAATCTTGTCAGTGTTGGCAATTCATACCACTCACCCTGATCTTTACCTGCCATTTCCCCAGCAAGTCTGTAAAGCAGAGTGAAAATTCACCCACATCTATTTTTCTTCATATAGTATAAAGAGCCTTCACGATTCCAGTCCATAAATCTTACTTTCTGTTGTCAAACTTTACTGGTGATGATGTCAACCTGAATTGATCTAAAGGCGCCTCCAGCTGTATCTTATGTGGTTGGCATTATTTATTTATTCTATTCTGGGTTGTATCCATTCCTAATTGCCCTTGAACCGAGTGGTTGGCTAGGCCCATTTCAGAGGGAGTTTAAGAGTCAACCACATAGCTGCAGGTCTGGAGTCACGTGTAGGCCAGACCAGGTAAGGATGGCAGATTTTATTCCCTCGATTTTATGACAATTTGATGGTCATCATTATTACTGAGACTAGCTTTCAATACCAGGCTTAATCTCTGAATTAAGATTCCACCAGCTGCCATGATATGCGCTGTCAGTTCAGTCTGCGACAGGTAATAACTGCCTCACTTAACATTGCTGCCCACATCCTAATTACAAAACAGAACTAACCATTATAAATTTCTATGTCAACACCTGTCAATGTTGACTATCACAATGTACACCAACTACTCCAACCACTCAAATCAGACCATCAGTGTAGAGAATAGTGTTGTTATCACCTGCCCGGATCCTATTGGCTGGGGACAATTGGTTACCCCATGTTCCTTGTGGAATATGAGCTCCCCCAAAGAGGGGGGGGGGGCAGGTCAATCATTTTGGATCACATTGTGATCCAAAAAGACGAGGTGTTGGGTGTCTTAAAAAATATTAAGGTAGATAAGTCCCCAGGGCCTGATGGGATCTACCCCAGAATACTGAAGGAGGCTGGAGAGGAAATTGCTGAGGCCTTGACAGAAATCTTTGGATCCTCGCTGTCTTCAGGGGATGTCCCAGAGGACTGGAGAATAGCCAATGTTGTTCCTCTGTTTAAGAAGGGTAGCAAGGATAATCCCGGGAACTACAGGCCGGTGAGCCTTACTTCAGTGGTAGGGAAATTACTGGAGAGAATTCTTAGAGACAGGATCTACTCCCATTTGGAAGCAAATGGACGTATTAGTGAGAGGCAGCACGGTTTTGTGAAGGGGAGGTCGTGTCTCACTAACTTGATAGAGTTTTTCGAGGAGGTCACTAAGATGATTGATGCAGGTAGGGCAGTAGATGTTGTCTATATGGACTTCAGTAAGGCCTTTGACAAGTTCCCTCATGGTAGACTAGTACAAAAGGTGAAGTCACACGGGATCAGGGGTGAACTGGCAAGGTGGATACAGAACTGGCTAGGCCATAGAAGGCAGAGGGTAGCAATGGAGGGATGCTTTTCTAATTGAAGGGCTGTGACCAGTGGTGTTCACAGGGATCAGTGCTGGGACCTTTGCTCTTTGTAGTATATATAAATGATTTGGAGGAAAATGTAACTGGTCTGATTAGTAAGTTTGCAGACGACACAAAGGTTGGTGGAATTGCGGATAGCGATGAGGACTGTCTGAGGATACAGCAGGATTTAGATTGTCTGGAGACTTGGGCGGAGAGATGGCAGATGGAGTTTAATCCGGACAAATGTGAGGTAATGCATTTTGGAAGGTCTAATGCAGGTAGGGAATATACAGTGAATGGTAGAACCCTCAAGAGTATTGAAAGTCAAAGAGATCTAGGAGTACAGGTCCACAGGTCATTGAAAGGGGCAACACAGGTGGAGAAGGTAGTCAAGAAGGCATACGGCATGCTTGCCTTCATTGGCCAGGGCATTGAGTATAAGAATTGGCAAGTCATGTTGCAGCTGTATAGAACCTTAGTTAGGCCACACTTGGAGTATAGTGTTCAATTCTGGTCGCCACACTACCAGAAGGATGTGGAGGCTTTAGAGAGGGTGCAGAAGAGATTTACCAGAATGTTGCCTGGTATGGAGGGCATAAGCTATGAGGAGCGATTGAATAAACTCGGTTTGTTCTCACTGGAACGAAGGAGGTTGAGGGGCGACCTGATAGAGGTATACAAAATTATGAGGGGCATAGACAGAGTGGATAGTCAGAGGCTTTTCCCCAGGGTAGAGGGGTCAATTACTAGGGGGCATAGGTTTAAGGTGAGAGGGGCAAGGTTTAGAGTAGATGTACGAGGCAAGTTTTTTACGCAGAGGGTAGTGGGTACCTGGAACTCGCTACCGGAGGAGGTATTGGAAGCAGGGACGATAGGGATATTTAAGGGGCATCTTGACAAATATATGAATAGGATGGGAATAGAAGGATACGGACCCAGGAAGTGTAGAAGATTGTGGTTTAGTCGGGCAGTATGGTCGGCACGGGCTTGGAGGGCCGAAGGGCCTGTTCCTGTGCTGTACATTTCTTTGTTCTTTGTTCTTTGTTGTTATTAGCAGTGCATCTGTATAAATAGAACTGGTCAGGGTGGTACTGGCTAGAGGGGGGAGCTGTTTGGAGAGATTAAGAGGGATTTGTTGGACTGTGCCTGAGGTCAATGGATTGTCTGTGTCTTGCCTCTGATGGTCTTGCGGTTGGTGGGGGTGGAAGAATCCAACCCTAAGTGTTGATGCCAGGACTGAACAGTGTGTGGTTTGCATTCCTGATGGGGGCGCTACTTCTGGAGCAATTCAGGACATGCTAATGGGCTAGCACTCTGCTGGTGTGAATTCTGAGCAATTCCCGGTCCAGTGGCTGTTAGTCCACCAGCTGAGTCAATGCCAAAGAGCTTGTTGGGTGGAGCTGTTTTAAACACTCCACTTAGCACACACTTAGCTGCAGCCACTAAGGTGGCTCACTGCCCCCTGAGGTTGGGGGTCTGGGGAAGACCAATGGCTCCATGCCCCTGAGGAGAGGAGGGGACTCGAGCCTTCCCTCCTGAACACTGTCTGGGAGATGGTGGTGAAGGCAGTCAGCGCTGCCAGTCTCACCAGGAGGAAACAGCTAGTGATCCTGAGGGGTGAGGGTCACTGGTTGCTCTGAGAGGGGCAGAGAGCCAGGGAGGGTTTGAAAAGCTGCGCTGCAGGTATCCTCTGGTTGGGGGAGCTCTGCTGATCCCCTGCTTCCTCTGCACTGGGGCAGTGCCTCTGAGTCCCAATACCTGTGGGCTCCTGATTCAGCTTGACCCTTGATGATGCAGCTGGGATTTGTGAGTGTCCAGAGGTGTGGCCTGGTGGGCTCCCAGATGACCAGAGGCCTTCTGAGCATTTAAAGGACACAGACAGCACTCAGTAGAGTGAGCAGCCAGGAGTCTGTGTAGCACCAAAGGGGTGTGTTTAAAAGACAGACTGCTCCCGGCCCTGGGTCACTGTCCGTGTGGTATTTGTGGCCGGGTCTGCGCAGGGCCGGCATCACCTCCTGCAGCACGACCGCTGCAGGTCGTCGCCGTGCGAATGCGTGGCCAGGGAACTGGCCATTCTCCAGCTGTTTTTGTGCGGGAGCCGGGAGTTTCACCCGGCAATGCCGCTAGTAGCCCCTCACCGGTCCTGGAATCCCGCACGTTATCTGTTTATGCCGGCACTTATCCGCTGAAAGAATCCAGCCAATTGCTTTTACTTTTTTTAATGCCTAATTACTTTTTTTTAATGTAAAACCTGTAGAAACAGAGTCAGAGAACCTGTAATTAGTTTTAAAAATTAAAAAATACATTTATTAAACATGCCAAAATTGGATTATAATACAATATTCCTTTGCGTCCCCTTTAGCTGAACAAATACCCACAGGTTTTGGGATTGACATGGATAACAATGCACTTCTTCAGCACAATGGATTCATTAACACACACAGTCCCTTTTAAACACACAGGGTGACTGTGGTAAGACACACTCTACTCTGAACCCAATGAACGTCTGGATTTCTCCTCAAACCCCCCTCCCCCCAGATGATTCTTACACTGTGAGTCACCTTGTCTGACTGAACTCCGACTTCCACTCAAATGATTTCAAATTCCGCTTTCAAAAGTTGCATTTTTACATCATCTTTTAAATTCCGCTGCTTCCAACAAGGTTTGGCTTTCAGGTTTTACACCTCTCCCTCCAGCTTTCCTTTGTTTTAAAGGCTTTTACACAAACTCCGAGGTCTAGCTGCCAATTCCCGCAATTGTTTAAAACAATGGCAAAAATTCTCTGTGCCCGCCGCCGGCAGCAGGGTCCCCGATGCAGCGGAGAATCAGGGTCGGTGCCCATTTCCGATGCTCCGGGTCTCTGGATTGGAGCCATGATGTGCCGGTGCGAAGGGGGTTCACAGCTGTGTGCCAGCGGGCGGATGCAAATGGGCCTTAATGACCCATTTGCATCCACTTAGTGGACCTGGCACCATATTTTCCGGGCCGTCGGAATTCTCTAGATCTCTGGGCCGGGAATCATGTGGGTGAGAATCATTATTGGTATTTAATAATAATTATCTTTATTGTCACAAGTAGGCTTGCATTAACACTGCAATAAAGTTACTGTGAAAAGCCCCTAGTCGCCACATTCCGGCGCCTGTTCGGGTACACGGAGGGAGAATTCAGGATGTCCAATTCACCTAACAGCACGTCTTTCGGGACTTGTGGGAGGAAACCGGAGCACCCGGAGGAAACCCACGCAGACACGGGGAGAACGTGAAATGAAATGAAAATCGCTTCTTGTCACAAGTAGGCTTCAAATGAAGTTACTGTGAAAAGTACCTCGTCGCCACATTACGAGGCCTGTTCAGGGAGGCTGGTACGGGAATTGAACCGTGCTGCTGGCCTGCCTTGGTCTGTTTTCAAAGCCAGCGGTTCCCACAGGCAGTGACCCAAACCAGGAATCGAATCCAATCCCTGGTGCTGTGAAGCAACAGTGCTAACCACTGTGCCACCGTGCAGCCCATTTCCCAGCATGGCCCTGACTTGGTGGACCTCGCCATGGGCTAAGGGGGTAACTCCTTAAGGCAGTTGCCCCCAAAGTCAATCCGAGGGCCCCTCTCCTTCCCCCCCCACCCTTCTCCCCCCACACACACAATGCAAGAGCTGCCCACCTAACCCTCACCCCCACCGGAAACCCCCTAGATAGAGACCCCACCCCCCCTGAGACCGTCTAAATACAGACCCCCAGAAGTGAGAGCCCTGTCAGGAAAGCTCCCCACCTCCAGGAAAGAGAAACCTGGATAATTCCTGATGCAGCTTCTTTCTCACTGAATTCTGTATCATCAGAAAACATGCGCAGGTTACACTCTGTCCTCTTATCTAAGTCATTGATAAAGGTCGGAATTCTCCGGTTATTCGCTGGTGGCGGGATTTGCTGGTCCCGCTGGCAGCGTACCCCACCTGCGGTTTTCCCAGGGGTGAGGGGAAATCCCACTGACAGCGACAGGAGCTGAGGATCCGGAGGATCCTACCCATAGTTTGTAAATAGCTGAGGACCCAGCAGTAATCCTTGCAGTGTCCCACCGGTCAATTCTAAAGCAACCCATTTATTCCTGCTCTCTGTTATCCGTCCATTAACCAAACCTCAGTCTCGGCTCATATATTATCCCCAAATTCAGGAGCTTTCATTCTGTGTGCGGCACTCACCAAATATTCCTTTTGAAAACCCAAATACTTGCTTCCCCCTTCCTCGCCCTGTTACTCACAGTCTCAAAAAACCCGAACAGGTTTGTCCAACACGATTTTCCTTTCATAAAGTTCACGACCAAAATCATATCAAATAAAAGGGAGGAAGGTCTTAAAGGTTGTGTGAGCATGAATCAGGCACTGTGTTTGCACTTAAGTCAAACAAATGCACGTTCACACTCAAACAGTTTAAGCAAATATTTTGCATGGTGTGGTTGGCAGGTGGGATGGATGGATGTGGTCAGAAGTTACGTCGGCAGTCACTTCTCGAATTTCGGCACATCCTGGTTCCAATCCAACCTCCATTTCCCTCTGTACATTTGCCCGAGGATGCAAGAAGGATGTGTGCCAACTTCGCTCAATTGCGAGTGGGCATGAAATTGGTCCAGCTCACAATATTACTGAACTGCCGACACAGCAGTTGGCATCGAGACTTACACGAGCCACATCGCACCAGATGTTCGTGAGTGGTTTTCTTTTACCTGATGTCTGTGGAAACTTCTGGAACAGATGGAAAATACAAGGCGCTAAGATAAATGGCCATTATACGAGAAAGGAAGGACTTGCATTTATACAGCACCTCTCGCAGCCCGAGGACGTCCAAAAGCGCATTGCAGCAAATTAATTACCTTTTTGAAGTGTAGTCACTGATGTAATGTAGCAAAAATGTTTCAGCAATTGGCAAAGGGAGATGAGGATTTTTTTGCTCACAGTGAGTTGTTATGATCTGGAGTGCGCTGCCTGAAATGGCCATAGATGTCGGTTTAATAATAACTTTAAACAGGGAATCTGATCAATACCCGAAGGGAGAATTTGCAGAGCTCTGGGCAAAAAGTGGGGTAAGATGGGAGACTAATTTGATCATTCTTTCAAAGAGCCAGCACAGACAAGGTGGATTGAATGGTCTCCACTGCGCCATATCGTTCTATGCTAAGGTGGCAGCCAATTTGCCCACCGTAAGCTCCCATAAGCATCAATGAGATAAATATGCAGATAATCTCTTTTAATGATATTAGTTAACTGAAGAATGTTGGTTTGATTTGATTTGATTTTATTGTCACATGTACTGAAGTACAGTGAAAAGTATTTTTCTGCGGCCGAGGGAACGTACACAGTACGTACATAGCAGACAAAAGAATAATCGACAGAGAACATTGACAAATGGTACATCGCCAAAACAGTGATTGGTTACAGTGCAGAACAAGGAGCCAAACAAAGCAAATACATGAGCAAGAGCAGCATAGGGCGTCGTGAATAGTGTTCTTACAGGGAACAGATCAGTCCGAGGGAGAGTCGTTGAGGAGTCTGGTAGCTGTGGGGGAAGAAGATGTTCCTATGCCTGGCTGTGCGAGTCTTCAGACTTCTGCACCTTCTGCCTGATGGACGGGTCTGGAAGAAGGCAATGCCTGGGTGGGAGGGGTCTCTGATAATGCTGTCTGCCTTCCTGAGGCAGCGGGAGGTGTATACAGAATCAATGGGAGGGTGGCAAGCTTGTGTGATACGTTGGGCTGAGTTCACCACACTCTGCAGTTTCTTGCAATCTTGGACCGAGCCATTGCCATACCAGACTGTGATGCAGCCGGATAGGACGCTCTCTCTCGTACATCTGTAGAAGTTTGAGAGAGTTGATGCGGACATGCCAAATTCCTTTAGCTTGCGTAGGAAGTAGTGACGTTGTTGGGTCGAGTGGACCAGGGCAGACTGTTGGTGATGGTGACCCCCAGGAACTTAAAGCTATCGACCATCTCCACTTCAGAGCCATTGATGCAGACGGGAGTGTGTGTCGTGCTACGCCTCCTGAGGTCGATGATCAGTTCCTTGGTCTTTCCAACATTTAGAGAGAGGTTGTTTTCGGTACACCATGCAACCAAGTGATTTATCTCCCTCCTGTAGTCTGATTCATCGTTGTTTGAGATACGGCCCACCACAGTCGTATCATCCACAAACTTATAGATTGAGTTGGAGTTAAATCTTGCTACACAGCCATGTGTGTATAGGGAGTACAGTAGAGGACTGAGCACACATCCTTGTGGGGCCCCGGTGTTCAGGACTATTGTGGAAGAGGTGCTGTTGCCTATCCTGACAGATTGCGGTCTGTTGGTGAGGAAGTCGAGGATCCAGCTGCACAGGGAGGGGTCAAGTCCAAGGTTGCGGAGTTTAGTTATTAGTCTTGTCGGGACAATGGTGTTGAAAGCGGAGCTGTAGTCTATGAACAGCAGTCTTACATAAGTGTCCTTGTTGTCGAGGTGTTCGAGTGTTGATTGCAGAGCCAGTGAGATAGCGTCTGCTGTGGACCGGTTGCGATGATAGACAAACTGTAATAGATCGAGACTGTCTGGGAGGCTGGCAGCGATCCATCTCACGACTAGCCGCTCAAAGCATTTCATGATAACAGGCGTCAAGGCGGCTGGTCGGTAGTCGTTGAGACAAGCTACCTTGTTCTTCTTTGGTACTGGTATTATGGTGGTCTTCTTGAAGGAGGTGGTCACCACAACCCTTCTTCAAATCCATGGTGCGTGATTTTTTACACCCACCTGAAAGGGCAGATGTAGAATCATAGAATCATTGCAGTGCCGAAGGAGGCCATTCGGCCCATCGAGTCTGCACCGACCCTCTCAAACAGCACCCCCACCTTGGCCCACAATCCACTCTATCCCGTACCTAACCTTTTGAATATTAAGGGGTAATTTGTCATGGCCAATCCACCTCACCTGCACATCTTTGGGCCGTGGGAGGAAACCGGAGCACCCGGAGGAAACCCACGCAGACACGGGGAGAACGTGCAGACTCCACACAGGCAGTGACCCAAGCCGGGAATTGAACTCGGGACCCTGGCGCTGTGAGGCAGCAGTGCTAACCACTGCGCCACCATGTTGCCCACGCCTCATTCGAAAGGGAGCACCTCCAACAGTGCAGCACTCCCTCAGTACCCGACCAGGTGCGTCTACCTAGATGATGTGTTCAGGTTCCTGGAGAGGGTCATGGGTCCACAATCTTTTGACTCAAAGGCAAGAATGCTGTTAACGTAATTTGTTAACGTATGCACGTCAGCTTTTACTGAGCTACAGTATGCGCATCCCAAATCCCCAAATGGTTTCCAATTTTGTTCGCCGCGAAGAAAGATTTAGCTGTTCCAATCTCTTCAAGCCTCTTGACATCCAAAATGTTCAAATCCCACTGGGAATCCTGATTATGAAGCTGTGGTCTGTCTAGAAAGGGGTTAGTGGTTGTGTGCACTGGGATGGGATACTGCCAAGGCCCTGGGGGGGCTACAGTTTCTCCGCGCTCACTGCTCCACCCTCCTTCAGAATCAGAGAAACACTCCGAAGTAAAGGCCAATCCATCACACTGATTTTGAGGCCAGTGCCAGTCAGCCAGCCAGCCAGAGAGAGACGGGCATGCACAACTCATGAGTCAGATTTTCTTGCAGTAATTACAGCATCCTGCTGCTGACATAATCAACAACCTAGCCGGCTGCGCGGCAAAGCTCCCACTGTTCAGACTGCTAGTACTCAACATCTTTTCCAATTTAACACTTTGTGCATGGGTTATTCCCCCCCCACCCCCCCACCCCCGTCTGGAGCTCTTTTGGCCGTGGTTTAGTGAGTCGTGGGTTCAAGTCCTTTTCTCCAGAGATTTGAGAACATACCCAGGACTGACACTCTGTGCAATACTGAGGGAATACTGCAGAGGTGGCAGCTTTCTGATGCGATGTTAACAGGCCCTGTCAGCTCTCTCAGGTGGGTACAACTGACCCCAGGGAACTATTTGAACAAGTGCAGGAGAGTTCCCCCCAGTGGCCTGGCCAATATTTATCCCTCAACCAATTACCACCTAATACGCTGGATTGGGTGATTCCCACATGCACTTTCTGAAAACTTGCTGTGCACAAGATTGGCAGCCGCAATGTTTCACAAGACAATGGCACAGTAGCTCTGCTGCCTCACAGCGCCAGGGACCTGGGTTCAATTCTGGCCTTGTCTGTGTGGAGTTTGCACAGTCTACCCGTGCCTGCGTGGATTTCCTCCGGGTGCCTATGTCTCCTCCCACAGTCGAATAATGTGCGGGTTAGGTAGATTGGCCAGGTTAAATTACCCCCTTAGTGTTCAGGGATGTGCAGGTTAGATTATGGGGACAGGGCGGGGGGCGTGGACCTAGGTAGGGTGCTCTTTCGGAGGCTCGGTGCAGATTTTGTGGTCCAAATGGCCTCCTTAGAATTCTATGATTTTATGATCAGTGCTTGAATGTAAGAGATACATTGAGATGACCTGTGAAAGGCGCGATATTAAACTGAAAACATTTATTTTTTACTGAGGACCAATATGAGGCTTTTGCGTTTTTGCCAAGTGCAAAAATGAGACAGTGATGTGTAGCAACTTATTTGGATTTGGTGGGATCTCATACACGCAGGGATCACGTTCCTGCTGCCCGTGTGTGCCTCCTTTCAATAAAGCCCAGAGCTCCTCGCATTTTCTATCCCTGGGAAACGTGGAGAAACAAAGCAATGGAGCAGGATGTAGAGGGAGGACTGTCCCTGCAGTGGTAACAATACACAACGTTCTCTATTCAAGTACACAAGCTCCTATTACCATCATGGATACATCGCCAGCCCGGATTTGATTGCAGGATGATGTCCCTCTGGTGACAGGAAGGCACAGAGCCAACTGAAGGGATGTAATGAGAGCGCAAAAAAGTTCAAAGGACAATAATGATCTCCTTTACCACATCAAACCACTCCCGAAAACCTCACATGACATCTCAGGCACCAAACAAGAATTGCAAGACAAGTTAAGGGAGGTGATGAAACAGGTGGCCAAACAGCAGAATTTGGGAAGATCAGTTTGATCAGTGGTGGACAACCTAAGGGCCACATGCGGCCCATCTGGGTTCGGAGTGCGGCCCACGAGACATTTTGTTGACCGTTGCCCACGCGCAGGGTCACCGCATTCCACTGATTTCCGTCAGTGTAGTTTTCTTCCGGCAGGAATGATTGAAGTGATCCGCACGGAAAGCGAGGGCGAGTGAAGTGAGGAGCGTGCTGACTGCTCACGACATTGACTGGAAGAGCCGTGCGCTCCCTCTGCATCCAAAGTGTAAATATTTCTTTTGTTTTGACCACTTGAAGTTGATGACTGTTCTATTAATGTATAAATAATTAAGACATTTATAGAACTCATTTTGTAATATTCGGCGTGTATTAAATGTATTTAATCTTATCCATGGGGTGATGGTTAGTGAACAAGCCCCGATTTCAATCTTGCTGCCCCCTGAGATAAAGGAGGGGTTCTCATGCGGCCCACTCACCAGCCGAGATTGACCATCACTGATTTTGATGATGGGAATGTTGGAGGATGGAGTGATTCAGGAAGTCCTGGAATGTAGGAATCCTGGGGAGGCGGTGCTGGTAGCCTATTGGTTTCTCCACTGGATCAGTAACCCAGGTTAACGCTCTCAGAAAGGTGGGTTTGAATCCCACCACGACAGATGGTGCAATTTGAATTCAATCAATTCTGGAATCAAAAGCCTGTTGATGATCTTGAAACGATTGTAGTAAAAATCCATTTGGCTCAATAATGCCCTTTAGGGAAGGAAATCTGTCACCCTTACCCGGTCTGGCCTTATGTGACTCCAGACCCTCAGCAATGTAATTGACTCTTAACGGCCCTCTGAAGTGGCCAAGCAAGCCACTCAGATCAAGGGAAATCTGGGAAGGGCAATAAGTGATGACCAGCGATTCCCGCATCCCATAAATGAATTTTTAAAAACAGGGCTAGGAGAGGGAAATTCATCCCCTTAAGTCTGTTCCATGACTTCATTCGATTCGCGATAATCTATAGCGTAACTCCGTTGACCTATCTCGTTTTTGTATCGCTCGAGTCAGCATGGACCTGATTGGCCGAGTGATCTCCTTCTGCGCTCTGACTTTGACTATATCCTTGCCACTCAAACATTTGTCAGTCTCAGTTTGGAGGTTTTCAATTGGACCCTCCACACCCCCAACTCAACATCTTCTTGAGGGAGAGAGTTTGCAGATTTCCTCTCCGCATTGTGTGAAGAAGCGTTTCCTGGACTTACCCTTGCTCTAATTTTAAGCTGGTGCCCCTGGCTCTGGACTCCACTTCCCCGCCCCCACCCGAGGAAATAGCTTCGCCATCCAAACAATTTAAACGCCTCTATTAAATCATGCCCTAATCTTCTATACCCTGAGGAATAAACGTTTGGCATTTGCAGCCTGTTCTCACATTTGAACCGTTACCAATGGTCCAGAAGATGGAGGATCAGGAGAGAGGAGAGTGTGAGCCTGGAAATGGGGATTGGGCGTGGGTGCAGATGCATAGTGGCCTGAGGCACATCGACGGACTGGTAAATGAAGATGAGATTTCGAAGTCATAGGACTGAGGGAAGGTGAGGCCAGCAGCCAGTCTGTCAAAGGCTGAGTTGATGGAGCAATGGGACCAGATAGGAAAGAGAGAAAGAGTAGGCAAAGACAGAGAAAAGTAAGTGGGAACAAGGATAGAAAAATGAATGAATCATAAGAGTTTCCAACACAGGAACAGGCCATTTAACGGCAGTGTTTATGCTCCACAAAAGTCAATTCCCACCCTACGTCATCTTACACAAACCTATTCTTCCTTTATCACTCATAAACTGATCAAGCTTCCCCTCCATTTGCCTCGGTCACTTTCTGTGGCGTAGAAGGTCTTGTTGCATTGTTCCTACCTCTGATCAGAAGTTCTGGGTTCAAGTCCAACGTCAGGACTGGTCAGCCCTGGAAGGAGTGTTCATTACCTGGTTCAACGGCTTGATAATCAGCTCAGAAATTCTTCCATCAATTAACCAAAATGTGGTAGCTGGCGCCACATTCTTTGGGTAAGGTGTCAATGATATTGATGGGTCTTCCTTAGACCATGTCAACGTGCATTTTATCATGAAGAACCACTGTTATTACGATCCCAGACCAGGTCCAAAAGTGTCCAGGATACTGGACTGAAAAGTTTATTTTGTAAGACTCTGGGGAAAGAATACTTCGCTCCATGAGTGATTGCACGAAGGAATTGGGATCTGGTATTTAAAAACAAACCTTTATTATTAAAAAAATATTAAACTCTTTCATAACACACCTGAAAACAATACTACTCAATACAGCAAATACAATACCCTTAATTACTATCTCTATTCCAAATTAAACAACAAGAAAGGAAGCAAAAGCTCTCAATCCATCCATCCAAATGATACCGATTACCACTTCCTTTCCAGAACAGATTTGACTCCTGTTAGAACCCCCACAAACTCTGGCTGGATATCTTCAAAGAGCTGTTTCAACTGGTTTGTTTCAGCTTTCATCTTGTCCTCAGACAAGTCTGCTCTGCTTTAAATACTATTACTCCTTTTTAACTATTCTACTGTGAGAACAAAAGACCTTACTTGAGGTATAAAGGATTGGTCAGATCAAAACTCAACTCAAAAAGCTTTCTCAAAAATGCCTGGATGTCTTAGCTTCACCTAGCAATCACAACCTCTCTCCAAGCTGAAAACAAATGAACTCTCCAGGCTGAAAACACTAACTCACCAGGGACTCGCCCTAGACAAACAAAATTGCATTAGCCCAGACAGAAAACACATTATTCTGGTCAATTTGGCCTGTGGCTCCTAAAAGCCTTCTGGTCTTGCAAAACAAGATTATTTTTAAAAACATGACTATTGCGGTTAAACACACTCTAACCCAGGCTGTCAACACTTAAATTGCCAAATGTTTATTATCTAGAATTCCTGCATTCATCACACCTCCCCCTTAAAAATAAACAAACAATCAATCTAAAGAGATGGTTTCATTTTTCCAAAGCCTGGTTCGAATCCCGGGCCTGGGTCACTGTCCATGTGGAGTTTGCACATTCTCCCCATGTCTGCGTGGGTTTCACCCCCACAACCCAAAGATGTTCATGTTAGGTGGATTGGTCACGCTAAATTGCCCCTTAATTGGAAAATAAATCTATATATATGTATATATATATATTCTTATAATTGGGTACTCTAAATCTTTAAAAAAAAATTCCAAAGCCTTTTAACTCGAAACATTTCTCATGATTAAACACAACTTATACTCGATAAGATATATATATATATATCATTTTGCAAACGTAAACATGAGTTATAGTCCATTTCAATCTTCCCACACGTCGCAGTCATGATAAAGCATCTGCAATCACATTTGTCTTCCTGCCACAATTTAAACGGTTGTAAAAAAATCAACTCTATCTGAAAAGTCTTGGATTCTGATTTTTTTATTTGCCTAAAAGCTTTAATGGATTATGATCTGTGCATACAATTGTCTCCAACATAAATGTCAAAATGTTGTAATGCCAAAACAAAACTCAATGTCTCCTTCTAGATGGTCAAATATTTATTTTGATGAATACTTAGTTTCTGACAAAAAAACTGATAGGTCTTTCGATTCTTTCGTCGTCTTCCTGCAACAGTACAACACCAATGCCCATGTCCCTCGCATCAATTGCCACCTTAAATTGCTTGGCATAATTAGATGCCATCAAAACTGGTGCGGTGATTAACACAGTCTTCAGATTATCGTGCGTCTCCTGGCATTCTGACGCCCACGGAAACGTTTTGTGCTTTTTCAGAAGTTCAGTCAGTGGAGTAACGACGCTGCTGAAATCTAGCACCAATTTCCGGTTAAAACCACTCATGCTCAGAACCACTCTGGCTAATTCCAATGATTCAGGCTGTGTCTCTGGCAAATTTAACTGTTGAGCTATGGCTTAGAACCTAGACAAGTTGCAACACAGAAGGAGGCCATCATAGAATTTACAGTGCAGTAGGAGGCCATTCGGCTCATCGAGTCTGCACCGGCCCTTACAAAGAGCACTCTACTGAAGTCCACATATCTACCCTATCCCCGTAACCCAATAACCCCCAATTAACATTTTTTGGACACTTAAGGGCAATTTAGCATGGTCAATCCACCTAACCCGCACATCTTTGGACTGTGGGAGGAAACCGGAGCACCCGGAGGAAACCCACGCAGACACGAGGAGAACGTGCAGACTCCGCACAGACAGTGACCCAGCTGGGAATCGAACCTGGGACACTCGAGCTGTGAAGCACCTGTGCTAACCACTATGCTACTGTGCTGCCATTTTCTGTTCTTTCTAATACCACCAAGGGACGGCGTTGGCACAGTGGTATCGTCACTAGACCAGTAATCCAGAGACACCGAGTAAGGCTCTGATGTTGTGGCAAATGGTGAAATTTTAATTCAATATAAATCTGGAATCACAAGTATAATAATGACCATGAGAGTATTACTGATTGTCATAAAAACCTATCTGGTTCACTAGTATCCTTCAGGGAAGTAACTCTGCAACCCACACCCGGTCTGGCAAACATGTCACTCCAGACTTGCACAGTGATGTGAATGCCTCCCTCTGAAATGGCCTAGCAAGCTTCTCAGTTCAAGGGCAATTAGGGATGGGCAGCAAATGCTGGGTCTGCCCACATCCCAGGAACAAATTTTTAAAAAACGTCCTCCGCCCGGTCCTTAGCCCTGTCGTTTACAGCACTTAAGGTGCAGATCCAGTACTTTTTATAAGAGTTTAGGGTCTCTGCCTCCACCACCAACTCGGGCTGCGAACTCCAGGTTCCCACTACCCTCTGTGTATAAAAAGGTTCTTCCTCATGTCCCCTCTACACCTTCTGCCTCTTATCTTGAATCAAAGTCCCCTGGTTCTAGAATTCCCCACCAAGGGAAACAATTTTATCCTGTCCACTCTGTCTCTTCCCCTCATAATTTTGTACACCTCTATTAAGTCACCCCTCAGCCTTCGTTATTCCAAGGAAAATAACCCCTATTCAATCTCACCTCGTAGCTGCACCTTTCCAGCCCTGTCAACATTCTTGTAAACCTCCTCTGCACTCTCTCTAGAGCAATAACGACCTTCCTGTAATGTGGTGACCAGAACTACACGCAACACTCCAGTTGTGTCCTCACCAGTGTTTTATACAATTCCAACATTATATCCTTCCTGTTACATTCTATACCTCTGCCAATGAAGGAGAGCATTCCATATGCTTTCTTTACAAACTTGTCTATTTAAACTGCTGCCTTTAGGGACCTATGTACTTGCACACCAAGATCCCTCACTTCACCAACCCCTCTTACTTTATTCCCATTTATTGTGTACTCCCTATAACTGTTTGACCTTCCTAAATGTGTGACCTCACACTTCACTGTGTTAAATTCCACCTCCCACTTTATCGCCCACTCCACCAACACATCTGTCATTTTGTAGATTAAAGCTATCCGCTACACTGTCCACCAATCTTTGTGTTATCTGCAAATTTCCAATCGTGCCCCCCCCCCCCCCCCACGTTCTTCCCAAATTGTTAACATATAACACAAACAGTAAGGGTCCCAACACCGAGCCCTGTGGAACACCATTTGAAACAACTTTCCAATTGCAAGGGTAGCCATCGATCATTCTGTAAACCTCTATGACTCTTTGTTTCTTGTTACTAAGCCAACTTTTTATCCAGTTTGCCACATTGCCCTGTATCCCATGGGCTTTCACTTTCTTGACCAATGTGCCATGTGGGACTTTGTTAAACGCCTTGCTAAAATCCATGTACACCACATCCACCTCTCTACCTTCATCAACCCTTCTTGTCACTTCCTCAAGAATTTGATCAAATTCATGAGGCAAGACCTTCCTTTAACAAATCAATGCTGACTCTCCCTGACGGTCCATGCCTTTCTATGTGACAGTTAATCCTATCTCTCAGGATTGATTCTACTAATTTGCCCACCACTGACGTAAGACTAACTGGCCTATAATTATCCGGCATTTTCTTTCATCCTTTTTAAACAATAGAAGCACCTTTGTATTTCTCCAGTCCTCTGGTACCTCCCCTGTGTCTAATGAGGACTGGAAAGTCATCCTCAGAGCATCTGCTATCTCCTCCCTGACCGCTTTCATTAGCCTCGGAAAACTCCATCTGGCCCTGACAACTTATCAACTTTCAAGGATTTCAATCCTTCGAGTTTGTGCAGAAAAAGTTTACGAGGATGCTACCGGGACTTGATGGTCTGAGTTAAAAGGAGAGGCTTGTTAGGCTGGGACTTTTTTCCCTGGAGCGTAGGAGGCTTCGGGTGATCTTATAGAGGTCTATAAAATTATAAGGAACATAGATAAGGTAGATGGTCAGCATCTTTTCCCAAAGGTAGGGGAGTCTAAAACTAGAGGACATAGATTTAAGGTGAGAGGGGAGAGATACAAAATGCAGAGGGGCAGATATTTCACACAGAGGTTGGTGAGTGTCTGGAACGAGCTGCCAGAGGCAGTAGTAGAGGCGGGTACAATTTTGTCTTTTAAAAAGCATTTATACAGTTATATAAAAAGATGAGTATAGAGGGATATGGGCCAAATTTGGACAATTGGGACGAGCTTAGTGGTAAAAACTGGGCAGCATGGACAAGTTGGGCCGAAGGGCCTCTTTCCATTCTGTAACCCTCTATGACTCTATGTGTTCTGTTTGATCTTCCTCTGTATTCCTCTAGACAACCAGGGGGCCTAGATTTGGCAGTATCACTCTTATTCTTGGAGAGGACATGTCTACTTTGTACATTTAGGATCTTGCTTTTAGTGCTTCCAACTGGTTTTCCACTGATTTATCCTCTAGCAGTGCTGGCCAGTCCACCTCAGCCAAGTCCCTTCTCATTTCTGCTAAATTTGCCTTCTCCCAGTTCATAACTTTTACTCCTGCTTCATCCCTGCCCTTTTCCATACTGAATCTCACTGAATTGTGATCAATATCACCGATATGGTCGCCAACTGCCACTTCACCCATTTGTCCTTCTTCGTTCCCCAAGACTAGGTCGAGAATTGCATCTTCTCTCGTTGAAAACAAATTCCTTTGCACACTGCATGAGCACTTCTCCCTCAGTTCCCCCTGTAACGTTTGAATCCCAGTTGATATAGGGATAGTTAAAGTCTGCTACTGTTATTGCCCTCTTGTTCTTACAGGCAGCAATTTGCCTACATACGTGTTCTTCGATCTCTTTCACTATTTGGGGGTCTGTAGTAGATTCCCAGTAGTATGACTGCCCCACTTTTATTCCTAAGCTCAACATATAAAGCCCCTTTTGTTGACCCGTTTAGTATTTCATCCCTTCTCACAACTGGAATTGAGCCTTTAACCATTAGTGCTGCTCCCCCTCCTTTTTTATCTCCCACTCTATCTTGTCTGAAGACTCCAGGGATATTGAGCTGCCAATTTTGCCCCTCCTTTAGCCAGGTTTCCATTATAGCAATGACATCCTGCTGCCATGTGTCTATCTGTGCCCTTAACTCATCTACCTTGTTTGTAATACTCCTTGCATTGAAGTGTAAACAGTTTAACCCCATCATTTTCCCTCGCTGGAGACTTTCTAAACTTTGTTTCTCCTGTAATTCCAAGTCTACCTCCATTTTCCTGATCTGAGTTTGACCTATCTGATCCTTCTCCTGGGATCCCATCTCCCTGCCACACGAGTTTAAGTACTCCCCAAAAGAATTAGCGAAAGTCCTCGCAAGGACATTGGTCCCAGCTCTGCCTGGGTGCAACCTATCCGGCTTGTGCAAGCCCCACCTTCCCCAGAACCGGCCCCAGTGCCTTAAGAATCTGAATCCCTCCCGACCATACCATCTCTCCAGCCACGCAATCTATCCTCCTATTCCTGCTCTCTCCGGTAGGTAGAACTGGGAGTAATCCTGAGATGACTGAATTTGAGGTCCTGCATTTTCGTTTATCTCCTACCTTCCTGTACTGGCTTGCAGTTCCTTATCCCTTCGTTTACCTCTGTCGTTGGTACCAAAGTGAACCACGACCACTGGCTGTTCACCTTCCCTCCCCAGAATTCCCTGCCTGTATTTCTCTACCTTCCTCATCACTTTAGGTAAGTTTAACTGCAGCTTCTCCACCTGACCCAAAAGTTTTGTTTTAGTCTCCCTTTGTAAACCATCCCGAGTATCTCTTCCACACCCAGGAACGTTTGTGCAACTGTAAGAGCCGCCTCCAGTCACTCCCTATTCAAACTTCAAAACCTGAAAGAATGCAAATGTTCCACATATGCTCGCTGTCTTTGAGTTTAATAACCTCAAGCCAAATGAGGAATTATATGTAAGATTCTGGCGATCCCAGATCAGACCCCAACAAGTGGCTAGGACACTGGACCGAACCCCCAATATTTTAGTTTATTTTTCTAAGACTGTGCGGAAAGAATACTTTGCTCCAGAAGTGATTGCATAAAGAAATAGGGATTTTTAATAATAATCTTTATTAGTGTCACAAGTAGGCTTACAGTAACACAGCAATGAAGTTAATGTGAAAATCCCCTAGTCGCCACATTCCGGCGCCTGTTCGTATACACAAAGGGAGAATTCAGAATGTCCAATTCACCTAACAGCACGTCTTTCGGGACATGTGGGAGGACACCGGAGCTCCCAGAGGAGACCCACGCAGACACGGGGAGAATGTGCAGACTCCGCACAGACAGTGATCCAAGCCGGGAACTGAAATGGGATCCTAGCGCTGTGAAGCAACAGTGCTAACCACTGTACTACCGTGCCACCCGTATTTTAAAACAAACCTTTATGTTAAACTCTTTACCAACACACCTGAAAACAGCTTACAATTATCCCTTAAACAATACTACTCAATACAGTAAGTACCATACCCTTACTTACTGCCGTGAATTCTGCGGCGGCGGGATTCTCCATTCCGCCAGCAGCACACCCACCACCCGTGGCTTTCCTGGTGTGGGGTGCCGACAATGAGAAATCCCATTGGTCAGTGGCGGGAATGGAGAATCCCGCTGTCAGCGACGGCTCACCGCCGAGAAACGTGCACCTGGGGAGGCGGAGAATACACCCGACTATCTCTATTCCCAATTAAACAACAAGAACAGAAAAAACAACCATCCCACATCCCAATGTCACAGATTAATACTTAATTTCCAAAACAAATTTGGCTCCTGTTAGAACCCTCACAGACTCTGGCTGGATGTCTTCGACAAGCTGTTGCAACTGATTTGTTTCAGCTTCCCCCCCTGTCCTCAGACAAGTCTTCAATGCTTTAAATACTATTAATCTGTTTTAATAGACAAAAAGACCTTGGGCGTGATTCTCCCTCCCGCCACACCATTTTTTCTGCTGTGATGCACCGAAGGAATTCTCCGTTTTGCCGGCTGGTCAATGGGGTTTCCCCATTGTGGGGTAGTCCCACGCTGTCGGGAAAATGGAGCAAAACGGAGAATCCCGACGGAGGAGAATTCAATATTTTTTGGCCATGAGGGTTAGTCAGATCGAAACTCAACTCAAAAGGTTTTCTCAAAATGTCTGAATACCTTAGCTCCACCCAGCAAAGACATCATCGCCCCAAGCTGAAAACACATTAACTCTCCAGGCTGAAAACACATGGACTCCCCCTGGCCAAACAACATTGCATTAACCCAGACAGAAAACACATTGGTTGGGATTCTCCGAAATCCTGGCCAAGTGTTGATGCCAGCGTCAAAACCGGCATGAGCGCCGCCGCCGTCCACAGGCCTCCAGGCCCAGTCATTCACCTCTTCCTTGGGGTCTAGATCGGCGCCGGAATGCTGTGCGCTGCTCCGGAGCCGAGATCCGGCCCTACACGACTGGCGCGGTTCCCCGCATGCGCACCACGGCTGTGACCCCCGGGCAATATGACAGAGCCCTACAGGGTCCCCGCATGGAGGAACATAGGCCCCCCCCCCCCTGGAATGAACGTGCCCGCCGATCGGTAGCCCCCGATCACGGGCTTGGTCACCGGGGAGGCCCCCTCCTGGAGTCAGCTCCCCCCCGCCCCACCACCAGGACAGCCCCCGCAGCCGGGGTCCCACCGGGTAGGACCATACGCAAATAACGGCGGCGGGACTCGGCGGGCACTCGGCCCGTCGAGCGCGGAGAATCGACGTGGGGGCCGCTTTCAATGGCCCCCGACCGGCCCCGCGGTCACCGGAGGATTCGTGCGCCCCCCCCGGCGATTCTCTGAGCTGGCGCGGGCTCAGAGAATCCCACCCATTATTCTGGTCAATTTCACATCTGGCACTTAAAAGTCTTCAGGTCTTGCAAAACAAGATTATTTTTAAAAACATGACTACGGCGGTCAAACACACTCTAACCCAGGCCGTCAACCCTTAAATTGCCAAATATTTATAATCCAATATATCTCCAATCCTGCATTCTTCACACTGTTGAGACTAAATTCCCACAGTGGCAGGAGAGAGTATAGGGACAGGACAAAGCGATTGGGTTTGGGTAGTGATGAGAAAAAAAATCACCGAGCTGTAAGAACCCAGAGCTGCACATCAGAACGATAGTGGGAGAACCTCAGGGATTTTTGGTGCCAGAAGATATTCTTTTTGTATTATTTTCAAGACAGACCCTTTCAAAATTAAATTGATGGAAAACCAATCATGGAAAGTTTTATTATTAAATGCAGCAGGCTGCTGCAGAGAGCAAAGACTGATTATAAACATAGAACATACAGTGCAGAAGGAGGCCATTCGGTCCATCGAGTCTGCACCGACCCGCTTAAGCCCTCACTTCCACCCTATCCCTGTAACCCAATAACCCCTCCTATCCTTTTTGGACACTAAGGGCAATTTATCATGGCCAGTCCACCTAACCTGCACGTCTTTGGACTGTGGGAGGAAACCGGAGCACTCGGAGGAAACCCACGCAGACACAGGGAGGACGTGCAGACTCCGCACAGACAGTGACACAGCGGGGAATCGAACCTGGAACCCTGGCGCTGTGAAGCCACAGTGCTAGCCACTTGTGCTACCATGCTGCCCCCCCCCCCAAAATCCAACACCCATACAGGGCACCCCCGGCGCAATTGCCGCACACAGAAAATGCCAGCTTAGCAGCTTGGCTGTGCCCATGCCAGTTGGCTGTGCCCATGCCAGTTGGCAGTGCCAGGCTGGCACCCACATGGCATCCCAATGGGCATGCAACTGGGGGCTTCCGA
The DNA here is from genome assembly GCF_047496885.1 of Scyliorhinus torazame. NCBI lineage: Eukaryota > Metazoa > Chordata > Chondrichthyes > Carcharhiniformes > Scyliorhinidae > Scyliorhinus > Scyliorhinus torazame. The sequence goes on along the minus strand of NC_092714.1, from coordinate 265,777,836 downwards.
TCACCTGGGAGGCCCCCCCCCACACAAGTACCGTTCCGTCTGGTCCCCATTTGTGGGGATCAGTGCTGCACAACACTCACCTGAGGTCCCTGATTATGTCTGTAAAGTATCACCAGCGGAAACACAGTCCAATCTGCAAAGTATCTGACTTGCAGCGCACACAGTTCAGATCAAGATTCATCAACACACATTTCTCTCCAGCCCCATACTGCACCATCTTACATTGTCTGCAGACCCGACATAATACGCCTGCTGGTTGCTGGCTATGTTGAGCACTCACCCTATCTTGAGTTTTTCAGCAGCAACTTAGCAAGGCTCCTCCGACAGCAACTCCCAAACCTGCGATCTCTGCCACCCAGTAGGGCAAGGGAACACCACTGCCTGCAAGTTCCATTCCAAGTCACTCACCGTCTTGGCCCGCAAATATATCGGCCATTCCTTCACTGTCCCTGGGTCAAAATCCTGGAACCTCCTCCCGAACAGCGCAGTGGGTGTACCAACACCACAGTGACTGCTGAAGTTCAATGAGGGGGTTAATCACCACCTTCTCAAGGGCAATTAGGGACGGTTAATAAATGCTGGCCGAGCCACATCCCATAAGAAATAAAGGTTAGTTGTTCCCAGTGTCCTGGTCAGTATTTATTCCTCGAACATCGTGGACATAAACACATCATATGGAATTTTACAGCACTGAACAGGCCATTCAGTCCAACTGATCCATATTGTGTTGATGATGTACCTGAACCACCTCCCGCGCCTCTTCACTTCACTCTATTAACATAACCTTCTATCTGGTCCCGCCGTCTGTGCGGGTTTCCTGGCAGCGTGGGATGGCTTCAGGGGGAATTCCCATTGACAGCGGCGGGAACAACGAATCCAGCCGCCAGCGAACGGCGCGCCGCCTTCCCGCTGCCAAGAAACACGCAGCTGAGTGGCTAGAGAACTGCCCGATGTGTTTATCCAGTATAAAAGCTCAGGGGGCCCGAGAAGGTGAATTCAAACGGCGATTTATTTTCAGCCCAAAGAAAAGGCCTGCAATGAGGCAAACACACAAAGGTCCCAACCGGGACTACCGATCATGCCGGCTTTTATGAGGCGAATTCTACCAGCCACAGCTGATTGGTCTCCGCCCATTAGCGGGGGAGCACGTATCCCACGAACCTCATGGGGAGATCAATCGCGTTGTCCCCCCTGGACCTGGTGAGGGTTATCACATCCCGTTTCTCCTTAAATGCATCAATGCTGTTTTGTCTCACACATGGCCTTGCGGGAGTGAGTTCCACACTCTCACCTTTCTCTCTCGGTAAAAGATTTCTCCTGAATTTCCTCTTGGATTTATTAGTGAATATCCTATGTTCATGGCCTCCTGGTTTTATTGCTCCTACAAGGGGAAACAATTCTCTCCATCTACCCAACAAAACACTTTCAGAATTTTAAAGACTCTGAACAGGCCAACCTCAAACTCTTCAAAGCCCCAGCCTGTCAAACCTTTCTTGATAAGTTGTGGCTCTCGTTCTAGTGTCATCAATGTAAAGCTTTCATGCATTTGCATCCCGATGTAACTTAAATAATATGGAATCTAGAAAGTGTGCAGAAAGCATCAAGTCCGTACGCTGGTCACTATCACTTTTGCTGTTTGTGGGAGCTTGCTGTGCACAAATTAGCTGCCAAGTTTCCTACATCACAACATTGACGGCACTTCAGATGTATCCTGTCGGCAGAAAAGCACTTTGGGACATCCTGAGATCACGACGGGGGCTATGTAAATGCAAACTTTTTTTCTTTCAGTGGGGGTAACAGTCTCGGAGCCAATTCGGAAAGGGCAACGCACTTTGCGAACGAGTCACTTGCTTTTTAATCGAGAAAATCAGGCGAGGGCACAAAGTCTACAGTAAAGATTTGAAACACAATCAGAAAATGATACTTAAAGGGCACAAACCTTTTTTGTATGTTTGAGGGATGTGGGTGTCGCTGGCATGGCCAGCTTGCATTGCCCATCCCTAATGGCCCTCGAGAAGGTGGTGGTGAGCTGCCGCCTGGAGCCACTGCAGTCCATGTCATGTAGGTACACCCACAGTGCTGTTAGGGAGGTGGTGGATGGGGTGCCTGGATGGTGTAAAGTGTCTTAACTGTTGCTGGAGCGGCACTCAACTAGGCAAGTGGAGAGTTGAGTTTTGGAAGTTTGTTATTTGCAAGAGTAAGCGAGGTTCCCTGGGAAAGGATGAATGGGAGTATGAAAGGGCAAGAAGAGGTTTAATTTTGACACAGCAATAAGGCAGGGAGGATAAAGAGTCTGCAGAATGAGAGGAATGCGAGGAACGAGAAAAGGAACTGCAGCTTAGAGAGGAAAGTTTATGACCTTTCCGTGGGTATCACCTAGGAAACACGGCCTACATTGTGTTTAGGACTTTTACAAAGCGGTAAACGTACCTGTATCTATCGAGGAACATAGAAATAATTTCAGACAGTATTGCAGCAGTACAGAATACTTAAATGACAGCTGGAATTTCATACCCAGACCTCATGACATCACCTGAGCTAATGGACATGTTACTGGCTTGGAGTGTTCCTGTAGCCAGATTTGACCTTATGAAGCCAGACATTAACCTGTGCTTGTGACTGTCTTTATGAACACCACCCTGTTAACTAACTGGACATTAAACCTCTTGAAATAATAGGAAGGAGAACTCAGTGACCCTGGCTTCTCCTTGCTGTGGGCTAAATAACAGTCTAAAGCTTTGTTTACACTGAGATCCCCGAAGGAACAAGTAAAATTTTCCAATTTGAAAAAAAACAAATCTTGCTTTGCCCAAATTGCCCTTACGAGGATCTCACCTTTCAAACATTGTTATTCAATCCTACAAGTGATCCATGGGGGAACATTTCTCCTGTTATGACACGCCTGTGATCCCAACACTGTTGAAATAAAAGCTCCATTTCCATGCAAGTGATGTTTTGACAAATAAAACACATTATTATGCGGTAACCATGCCGACGGCGCCGCTTTCCGCTGACCAACAATGTGTTTTTTTTTAGCAGTGACAAGATCGCCTCGCTTAGCCAGGTGAGGTGAGCAAGGTTAGAGTGTCACCGAAAGCAGTGCCAGCCATTGACAATAATGATATAATAATAGCTTATTGTCACAAGTAGGCTTCAATTAAGTCACTGTGAAAAGCCCCTAACAGTTCAGGAGAGAGATAAAACCAGGCATGTGTCAATAAAATCACATGATTTGACTCCAGGAAGAGCAGGGGAGATCTCCCAATGACCTGTCCAACATTTAGCCCTTGACACAAACCACCAAAATAGATGAGATGGTCATTTATCTTCCTTCCTGTTTGTGGGACCTCACTTTTTCCAAATCGATCACGTTTCCCCACAAATTAATGTTTGAAAAATGGTTCATTGGCCTCAAATTATATTGAGTCTTCCTGAGGATGTGGAAGGTGCTATATAAATTCAAGTTCTTCCTTTTATTTGTTCTTGGTTATTTTTCCCCATGTACTTATGGCTGAACAACTACACTCCCCATGTTAGGTGGAGAAGCAATGGAGGTGGTGCATCAAAGGCAAGTTCTCCCAAGATGGGCAGACCACGTGGGAGTTATACAGCTCCCATTGGTTCAGCTCCAATAGTGGGCTTTGGTCACAACAGGAGGTGCACAGGGATTACATTTCACACTGCACCCCATGACATTTCAGACACTAACTTCCAATGTATATTCAGAATAGCTAATGGGTGCAAAATCACAAATTGGGAACACACCATTTCCTGTCCTGCCAAATGCCAGGAACTGACACAGTCACACAGTCACGAACAAACTCCAAAACAGCTTCTTCCCCGCTGTTACCAGAATCCAAGACGACCCTCTTATGGACTGACCTGATTAACACTACACCGCTGTATGCTTCACCCGATGCCGGTGTTTATGTAGCTACATTGTGTACCTTGTGTTGCCCTATTAGGTGTTTTCTTTTATTTCTTTTTCTTTTCATGTACTTAATGATCTGTTGAGCTGCTCACAGAAAATTACTTTTCACTGTACCTCGGTACACGTGACAATAAACAAAATCAAATCACTCCACAATAAACCTGTTGGTGGAGATTTCCTTTGTTCCGTTTGTCTAGAAAGACTGTCCAACTGCATTGCAATCAGCACACAAAAGGAAATCTGTCCAGCTTCATATTACCTTAGAGTAGCACACTGGAGCAAGCCAATTAGACAACCAGACCCAAGTTTAATATTCAAAATGGGATTTATTCACCTGGCAGTTGTCTATTTAAATACAGAGATAAACAAAATAGTAACATTGGATTACAGTCCAGCATGCACAATCTCACTCTCAGTTCCTTCCTCTCTGACCTTTACTCCTGACCTTAACAGGAATAATAATTTAATATTAATAATAATATTTAATAATATGTCCCTTCCTTTATCTTCCCAAACTGGGAATCATTCTTTATTAACCTGAATTGCTGTTAAATATTTCCTAAGGCCGTATCACCTCCCCTTGGCCATTCTGACACTTTATATGTGCTACTATCAGGGTTACCTCGTTCCCAAAAGCCTTTGGACAGATCACCCTCTCTAACTCTTAGTTACCTTAATTACTTAGGTAGATTTAAGGAGCTAATTTATTTACTTTAGAGCAGAGGAGAGATTGAGTCGACACGACCTATATTGACTGAAGTTTCAATATAACATTTTTTAAGGGCTTACTCAGAAAAATGCTTTAAAAAAAAGAAATGTTTGCCCCGGCTGGGACATCTAGAATCCAGGGTCAAAGGCTCAGGATAAGGGAGCAGCCATTTTGGGCTGTGATGAGGAAAGATTTCTTTCCTGAAAGGGTTGTGAAACTTTGGAATTCTCCACCCCAGAGCGTGTGAATGCTCATGTTGCTGAATATATTGAAGACGGAGGTTTTGAGGAAAATCTACTTAGAAACATAGAATTCCTACAGTGCTGAAGGAGGCCATTCGGCCCATCGAGTCTGCACTGACCCTCTGAAAGAGCACCCTGCCTAGGCCCACTCCCCCACCCTATCCTTGTAACCCCACCTAACCGGCACATCTTTGGACAGTGGGAGGAAACCGGAGGAAACCCATGCAGACCCGGGGATAACGTGCAAACTCCACACAGACTGTCACCCGAGGCCGGAATTGAAACCGGCTGAGATGTTAAGTAATGGGTTAAGAGACATTCCAATTAGTTGTCTCATTTATGTTAAGTATCCAATAACTGATTATGTAAAGGGGCTTCAGGTGGCCTTTGTGTCAGGTGATGTGATGTTAGAGTTTTGTGCAAAGTCTGTTGAAGTGAAATAAAGGTGTTGGTGAAAAGGAGCAGAACTTTTGACTCTTTATACAACAGCAGCTAAACGTCTAACAAGAGGCAGGGACATCATCCAGTGCACCCCCACCTCTGGCTACAGCTTGCTAAACCTTCTCTGTACCTTCTTCAAGTCCTTTACATCATCCTGAATTTCAGTATCTGGAATCAAAGAAAAGAATCATTGAATGGTTACAGTTAAGAAAGAGGCCATTTTATCCACTCAAGTCCATGTCAAATTTATTTAGCTCATCCCATTTCCATATCTTTTCCTCATTGTCCTACTAATGTTTTACCTACAAGTACTTATCCAATTCCTCATTGAAAGACAATCTGCCTCCACTACCCTTTCTGACTGTACATTCCAGTTCATAACAATTCACTGTGCAAAAGGTCATTCTCATGTTGCCTTTGGTTATTTTGTTGTTCAGCAAAGTGATGGAAGGAGTCAACAACAGTATTATCACTGGCACTTACTCAGCAATAACGTGCTCACTGACGCTTAGTTAGGGTTCCGTCAGGGTCGCTCAGCTCTTGACCTCATTACGGCCTTGGTTCAAACATGGACAAAAGAGCTGAATGCCATAGGTGAGGTGAGAGTGATTGCCCTTGACATCAAGGCAGCGTTTGACCGAGTATGGCATCAAGGAGCCTGAGCAAAACTGGAGTCAATGGGATCAGGGGGGGAATCCCTCCTCTGGTTGGAGTCATACTTGGCACAAAGGAAGATGGCTGTGGTGATTGGAGGTGAATCATCTCAGCTCCAGGACATCACGTTCCTGAGGGTAGTGTCCTAGGCCCAACCATTTTCAGCTGCTTCATCAATGGTCATCATAAGGTCAGGCATGGGGATGTTCGCAGATGATTGCACAATGTCCGTGACTCTTTAGATAATGAAGCAGTCCATGTTCAAATGCAGAAGGACCTGAACAATAGCGAGGCTTGGGCTGATAAGAGGCAAGCTGCATTCATGTCACACAAGTGCCAGGCAATGACCATTCCTTACAAGAGAAAATCAACCATCTCCCCATGACATACAATGGCATGAATCCTCCCACTATCAAATCTTGGGAGTTACCCTTGACCAGAAACTGAACCGGACCAACTATATAAATACTGTGGTTATAAGAACAAACCAGAGGCTGGGAATTCTGCGGAGAGTAACTCACCTCCTTACTCCCCAAAGCCTGTCCACCATCTACAAGGTACAAATCAGGAGTGCAATGGAATATTCTCCACTGTCCTGGATGAGTGCAGCTCCAACAACACTCAAAAAGCTTGAAACCATCCAGGACAAAGCAGCCCCGCTTGATAGCTTCCCCTTCCACAAACATTCAATCCCTCCACAACCGACAAACAGTGGCAGCCGTGTGCTCCGTCTACAAGGTGCACTGCAGTAACTCTCCAAGGCTCCTTCAACACAGCACCTTCCAGACCCACAACCTTTACCATGTAGAAGGACAAGGGCAGTAGACACATGGGAACACCACCACCTGCAAGTTCCACTCCAAGACACTCAACGCCCTGACTTGGAAATATATTGGCGTTGCACCGCTGCTGCTGGGTGAAAATCTTGGAACTTCCTCCCTAACAGCACTGTGGGTGTACCTACACCACGTGACCTGCAGTGGTTGAAGAAGGCAGCTCACCACCACCTTCACAAGAGCAATTAGGGATGGGCAATAAATGCTGCCTAACCAGCGACGCCCACATCACATGAACAAATAAAACATGAATTCATCTCATATCAGTGTCCTTTGGATCTTGACTCTTCCGTTAATAGGATCAACTTCTTTCTATCTACTCTACCTTCATGATTCATCGATCAAACTTTCTCTCTTCTAGCTCCTATTATCCTCGTAACTGTCTTCTCTCATCCCTGGAAACATTCTGGTCAATCTTTTCTGTACCCTCTCCAAAGCCACCACATCTTTCCTGAAATGTGATGCCCAGAATGGTCTCTGAGAGGCTGGATCGGAGTTTTATAAAGGGCCGTCACAACTTTCTTGACTTTGTACTCTCTGTCTCCAGCTGAGGCCTAACCCGTGGTTTAGAACATTCCAGCAGGATATCTTTGCTTCCATATTGCATTGCTCCATTTATAAACCCAAGTAACCCAAACGGTTTTATATCCACCTTATCAATTGGTCCTGCCGCCTTTTCAGGATAAGTGTGCAAAAATGCAAGAAGTTTGCTCGACTGTAATACATCCTGCAGTAGTAAGGACCTGCTGAGGTCTCTGTATCACCAATGCTTTTCATGGCCTCATAACATCCATATCCTCCTCCCTGTTCCATAGTATATGGAATTCAGTATAGTCTTGGTACAACCCTTTGTGTTCACCGCCACCTTCAGTGACGAGGATCCTAATTTCCCTGAAATACTCACTTTTGAATTACCTCCGTCGCTGCAGAATTGTGGTGAAGGGTGTTCCTTCAAGGCGGTTAACAAAGCTTTAACAAGTTCAATCTGCCCTTCCTTTGGAAAGAGTCAGAAGTCGGATGATTAATCCACAGCTGCCTTCTCCTGTCATTACACCATTACTTACTGTTGATCAACTCTTTCGTCATCAACAGTGGAGTATCAGGCCCTTTGCTTCTGTTAATTTTAATGACAGGTCCTCGAGCTCAAACGCTTGTCTATTTTCCACATGCAAACCCTCAAAAGGAAGGAGACGTGAAAGGGCAATTCACACACGCCACAGTCTTCATCAGTCCCGTTCAGCAGCTTTCACCATTTCTTTCTTTTTGCTGATCATTCCCGGACCGCCCTGGGCAACAAAGAGTTTTATAAGTCTTTCGAACCTCTTTCTATTTTCTTAACTTTGTGTCTCAGAGCTCTGGCAGTTTGGGTACATTCCCTCCTCCGGCCAGTATGGAAACTTTTCATCACTCCACATCTGGCGGAAATCCCGAGTCCTCGCAGTGCGTGTGTGTCATGCGAGTTGACATGTGATGCCAGACAGACACCGTGTCCAGAAGCCATTGCCCAAACAGAGCTGCCCGAATCCAGCTGGTGCGATTAGGTTTCTTTCGCTGTCAGTACATGAGTCCAGAAAAATCTTAACGGGCCATTTAAGTTTCCTGAGCTTAAGCACTTTAAACCGCCTGTGGTAGGGCAGGCAGCCCAATGAGCAGTGGGGCATGGGTTCACAAATATGACACAACACGTGGCTAAAAGTCAGCAGGGAAGTCAGGGGAAAGTGCTGAATGAGGTACAGTCTCAGAAGGAAATGAATTTGATGAGGGACTGGAGAAGGGGGGATTATACTCCTTGGAGCAGAGAGGCCGATGATTGGGGTTTGATAGAGGTGCTCAAAATCATGAAGGGTCAAGTTAGTGTAAATAAGGAAAGATTGTTCCTGTCAGGGTTAGTAACCGGAGGACACAGATTTAAAGGAATTAGCAAAAAAAAGAACCGAGGGAAGGTGAAGAGAACATTTTTTTTTAAAAAGTGAGTTGTTGTGCTCTGGAATGCACTGCCTAAAAGGCAGATTCAGTAATAATAATAATAACCGTTTATTGTCACAAGTATGAGGTTACTGTGAAAAGCCCCTCGTCGCCACATTCTGGCGCCTGTTCGGGTAAGCTGGTACGGGAATTGAACCCGCACTGCTGGCCTTGTTCTGCATTACAAGCCGGCTGTCTCGGCCACTGAGCCAAACCAGATCTGTAATAACTTTCAAACCAGTAATAACTTTCAAAAAGGAATTGAAAAATGTTGAAGGGGAAAATTTTGCAGAATTGTGGGGAAAGGGGAGGACATTAGATCCAGTTGGAGAATTCATTGAAATGGCTTCCTCCTGTGCTATTCCATTTCTATGGTTGGGCCGCATGGTAGCACAGTGGTTAACACTGTTGCTTCACAGCACCAGGGTCCCAGGTTCGATTCCCGGTTTGGGTCACTGTGCGGAGCCTGCACGTTCTCCCCGTGTCTGCATGGGTTGCCTCCGGGCGTTCCGGTTTCCTCCCACAAGGCGTGCTGTGAGGTAATTTGGACATTCTGAATTCTCCCTCAGTGTACCCGAACAGGCGCCGGATTGTGGCGACTAGGGGCTTTTCACAATAACTTCATTGCAATGTTAATGTAAGCCTGCCTGTGATAATAATAAAATGCAATCACACAGCCTTGTCTGATCCCAGAGCGAATGTGAATTGGTTCTGTGGTGAATCCATTGGTCAGGATCACGGTTGCACGTCATCGTGGAACAGACGGAGGTGGATGGTGACAAACATTTGGGGGCGATGGAAATGGATCATAATCCCTCATGGTTGACAGTGTGATGTCAAAGAAGGCCATGGACAAGCGTTGGTGCTGTTCCCTGCATTTCTCTTGCAGTTGCCGCATGGTGAAGATCATGTCTGCTGTCCCCCATGGAACATACATTACAGCGCAGTACAGGCCCTTCGGCCCTCGATGTTGCGCCGACCTGTGAAACCACTCTGAAGCCCATCTACACCCCATCTACAGTGTTACCTTATCGTCCATATGTCTATCCAATGACCATTTGAATGCCCTCAGTATTGGCGAGTCCACTGCTGTTGCAGGCAGGGCATTCCACGCCCTTACTACTCTCTGAGTAAAGAACCTACCTCTGACATCTGTCTTATATCTATCACCCCTCAATTTAAAGCTATGTCCCCTCGTGCGAGACATCACCATCCGAGGAAAAAGACTCTTACTATCCACCCTATCCAATCCTCTGATCATCTTGTATGCCTCAATTAAGTCACCTCATAACCTTCTTCTCTCGAACGAAAACAGCCTCAAGTCCCTCAGCCTTTCCTCATAAGATCTTTCCTCCATACCAGGCAACATTCTGGTAAATCTCCTCTGCACCCTTTCCAATGCTTCCACATCCTTCCTATAATGCGGCGACCAGAATTGCACGCAATACTCCAAATGTGGCCGCACCAGAGTTTTATACAGCTTCAACATGACCTCATGGCTCCTAAACGCAATCCCTCTACCAATAAAAGCCAACACACCATACGCCTTCTTAACAACCCTCTCAACCTGGATGGCAACTTTCAGGGATCTATGTATATGGACACCGAGATCTCTCTGCTCATCCACACTGCCAAGAATCTTACCATTAGCCCAGTACTCTGTCTTCCTGTTATTCCTTCCAAAATGAATCACCTCACACTTTTCTGCATTAAACTCCATTTGCCACCTCTCAGCCCAGCGCTGCAGCTTATCTATGTCCCTCTGTAACTTGTAACATCCTTCCGCACTGTCCACAACTCCACCGACTTTAGGGTCATCTGCAAATTTACTCACCCATCCTTCTACGCCCTCCCCCAGGTCATTTATAAAAATGACAAACAGCAGTGGCCCCAAAACAGATCCTTGTGGTACACCACTAGTAACTGGACTCCAGTCTGAACATTTCCCATCAACCACCACCCTTTGTCTTCTTCCAGCTAGCCAATTTCTGATCCAAACTGCTAAATCACCCTGAATCCCATGCCTCTGTATTTTCTGTAGTAGCTTACCGTGGGGAACCTTATCAAACGCTTTACTGAAATCCATAAACACCACATCAACTGCTTTACCCTCATCCACCTGTTTGGTCACCTTCTCAAAGAACTCAATAAGGTTTATGAGGCATGACCTACCCTTCACAAAACCGTGTTGACTATCTCTAATCAAATTATTCCTTTCCAGATGATGATACATCCTTTCTTTTATAAACCTTTCCAAGATTTTGCCCACAACAGAAGTAAGGCTCACTGGTCTATAGTTACCTGGGTTGTCTCTACACTCCTTCTTGAACAAGGGGACAACATTTGCTATCCCCCAGTCTTCTGGCACTATTCCTGTAGACAAAGATGACTTTAAATATCAAAGCCAAAGGCTCAGCAATCTCCTCCCTAGCTTCCCAGAAAATCTTAGGATAAATCCCATCCGGCCCAGGGGACTTATCTATTTTCACACTTTCCAGAATTGCGAACACCTCCTCCTTATGAACCTCAAGCCCTTCTAGTCTAGGAGCCTGAATCTCAGTATTCTCCTTGACAACATTGTCTTTTTCCTGTGTGAATACTGATGAAAAATATTCATTTAGCACCTCTCCTACCTCCTCGGACTCCAAGCTCAACTTCCCAGGACTGTCCTTGACTGGCCCTACTCTTACCCTAGTCATTCGTTTATTCCTGACATATCTATAGAAAGCTTTAGGGTTATCCTTGATCCTACCTGCCAAAGACTTCTCATGTCCCCTCCTGGCTCTTCTTAGCTCTCTCTTTAGGTCCTTCCTCGGTAACTTGTAACTCTTGAGCGCCCTAACTGAACCTTCATGTCTCATCTTTACATAAGCCTCCTTCTTCCTCTTGACAAGTGTTTCGACTGCTTTAGTAAACCACGGTTCCCTTACTCGACCACTTCCTCCCTGCCTGACAGGTACATACTTATCAAGGACATGCAGTAGCTGTTCCTTGAACAAGCTCCACATTTCCATTGTGCCCATCCCCTGCAGTTTTCCTCTCCATCCGATGCATCCTAAGTCTTGCCTCATCGCATCATAATTGCCTTTCCCCCAGATATAACTCTTGCCCTGCAGTATGTACCTATCCGTTCCCATCACTAAAGTAAACGTAATCGAATTGTGGTCACTCTCACCAAAGTGCTCACCTACCTCCAAATCTAACACCTGTCCTGGTTCATTACCCAGTACCAAATCCAATATGGCCTCGCCTCTCGTTGGGTATCTACATACTGTGTCAGGAAACCCTCCTGCATACATTGGACAAAAACAGACCCATCTGAAGTACTCGAACTATAGCATTTCCAGTCAATATTTGGAAAGTTAAAGTCCCCCATAACAACTACCCTGTTGCTTTCGCTCCTATCCAGAATCATCTTTGCAATCCTATTCTCTACATCTCTGGAACTTTTCGGAGACCTATAGAAAGCCCCTAACAGGGTGACCGCTCCTTTCCTGTTTCTAACCTCAGCCCATACTACCTCAATAGACGAGTCCTCATCAAACGTCCTTTCTGCCACCGTAATGCTGTCCTTGACTAACAATGCCACCCCTCCCCTTCTTTTACCACCTTCCCTGAGCTTACTGAAATATCTAAACCCCGGCACCTGCAACAACCATTCCTGTCCCTGCTCTATCCATGTCTCCGAAATGGCCACAACATCGAAGTCCCAGGTACCAACCCATGTCGCAAGTTCACCCACCTTATTCCGGATGCTCCTGACATTGAAGAAGACACACTTTAAACCACCTTCCTGCCTGCCGGTACACCCCTGCAACTTTGAAACCTTACTCATGACCTCACTCCTCTCAACCTCCTGTATACTGGAGCTACAATTCAGGTTCCCAAGCTCCTGCTGAACTAGGTTAATCCCTCCCGAAGAGCATTAGCAAATTTCCCCCCCCAGGATATTGGTACCCCTCTGGTCCAGGTGTAGACCATCCCATTTGTAGAGGTCCCACTGACCCCAGAATGAGCCCCAATTATCCAGAAATCTGAAACCCTCCCTCCTGCACCATCCCTGTAGCCACGTGTTCAACTCCTCTCTCTCCCTATTCCTCGTCTCGCTATCACGTGGCACGGGTAACAACCCAGAGATAATAACTCTGTTTGTCCTAGATCTAAGTTTCCACCCTAGCTCCCTGAATTCCTGCCTTACATCCCTATCCCTTTTCCTACCTATGCCGTTGGTACCTATGTGGACCACGACTTGGGGCTGCTCCCCCTCCCCCTTGAGTATCCCGAAAACACGATCCGAGACATCACGCACCCTGGCACCTGGGAGGCAACACACCAACCGTTAGTCTCTCTCGTTCCCACAGAATCTCCTATCTATCCCCCTAACTATGGAGTTTCCAATGACTAATGCTCTACTCCTCTTCCCCCTTCCCTTCTGAGCAACAGGGACAGACTCTGTGCCAGAGACTTGTACCCCATGGCTTACCCCTGATAAGTCCCCCCCCAACAGTATCCAAAGCAGTATACTTGTTACTAAGGGGAACGACCACAGGGTATCCCTGTACTGACTGCTTCCTCCCAGCCCCTCTCACAGTCACCCATCTATCTTTATTCTTCGGAGTAATTACATCCCTGAAGCTTCTATCTATGACCACCTCTGCCTCCCGAATGATCCGAAGTTCATCCAGCTCCAGCTCCAGTTCCCTAACGCAGTTTCTGAGGAGCTGGAGATGGGTGCACTTCCCACAGATGAAATCAGCAGGGACACTGATGGCGTCCCTCACCTCAAACATTCTGCAGGAGGAACATTGCACTACCTTCCCTGCCATCCCCTCTAGATAAAAAAAAGAAAAAGAAAGAGCTTACCTGTTATTCACTCCCCTTCTCAGCAAGCGCTCACTCAGCAACCTCTGCGCCCCACACAATAACACCTGAGGGGAAAAAAAAACTACTTACCAGTCACCAGCCAATCCCTTACCTGCAGGCTGTGACTTCACGGTTCAACCTCTACCTGCCCTCGAGCCTTCCTCTTGATCTTTACAGCAGTTGGGGTTTTTTTTGGTTAGAGGAGGGGGTGGGGAGGGAAACACTGATGAAGTGTTTCGGGTTTAAGTGTCACTTGACAACAGCTCCTCCACAAACAACCTTCAAGTTAGGGAGAGCACAAAAGACGTATGCAAATTGCCCCGCAACAGCCAATCAGCAGCTCCGCTCTACTGCCCTTCTGCTGGATGCTTGTCTTCACTTGAACAGCTAGGGAGTCTTGCTCAGGTACACTTTCAAGTTAGGGTGAGCACAACAGACAAATGCAAATTGCCCCCGCAACAGCCAATCAGCAGCTCTGCTCTACTGCCCTCTGCTGGATGTGTGCCATAGTGTGCAGAATCCACGTATTGATTTTGGGAGGAGCTCTTCAGCCACAGGGAGAAAGCAATTAAGGAGGATTCTTGCAATGAACCTTTCCTGTGGCCGACAGCAGGAAATATCTCTGTAGTTACTTCAAATTGGACTTTTCACCTTTCTTGAAGATGGGTGCAATTATGGCGTCTCTGGGATCTCCTGGAATGTTCTCCTGCTTCCAGATAAGGGAAATGAGGTCATGTATCCATGCCAATAATATTCTCCCCCACGTTTTAGTGCTGCAATGGGAATTTGCTCCTGATGCCTTGTTCTTGAGCTGTCAGATGGCCTTTACCACCTCATACTGGGCTGTGGTTGTGCTGAGGTAGTAGTGGGTAAATGGATTTTAATATAATTGCTATTAAAGGGACATGGCTACAAGGTGACCAAGGTTGGGATATAAATATTCCAGGGTACATGTATTTCAAAAAGACAGCCAGAATGGGAAAGAAGAAATAATAATGCTGATTATAATGGATGATGCAGGAACATTACTGAGAAAGGATCTTGGTTCAGAACATCAGGAAGAAGAATCAGTGCACAACATCGTGGGCCGAAGGGCCTGTTCTGTGCTGTATTTTCTATGTTCTATGTACTGGTGAAATTAGAAATAGCAAGGGTCACAAAACATCGGTGAGAGTAATTTATGGGAACCCAAAATGCTGTCATACTGTTTGACAGAGCACTATGCAGGAATTCATTGGAACTTGTAACAAAGGCAATGCAATAGTCATGGGGAACTTCAATATTCCCATAGACTAGACAAATCAAATTGGCAAAGGTGGTTTCAGAATGAGTATTTTTGTGGCAACTTCCTGCTGATTTTTCAGCTGGATTGAGAGCTGCAGGTTTATTGTCTTGTTGTTTAATGGGAAATTGTATATAGTTGTGTTAAGGGGTCATTGTAAGCTGTTCTTCTCAAGTGTGAAGATATAAGATTTTAATATTGTATTCAGAGTAAAGTTTTGTTTCAGAAATACCAAAGCCTTATTTTTCGTGCAATCACTCCTGGTGCAAATCATTCTTTCCGCACAGTCCAAAATAAACTAAAATATTGGGGTTTTGGTCCAGGATCCTAGCCACTGTTATACTACGTGGGAGTAATATATGTTACTCATTTGTTATGCCGAGTTAAACTTAACTTTGATGATGAACACTCGAAATCTTTCAATGATGACAAATTATTCATTGAGTAACAAATTAATATACTTGTGAGTTCTTTACTTTAATACTTTTACTAGTAGTCGAATTAACTAAGATTGAATTAAATTAACAATGAATATAATACTCTGCACTCTGAGCTTGCTACACTTCTGTTCCCTAGCTACAACACACATGAAGAGAGTGGGAAAACTGCTTGAGCTTGCTTATATAGTTCCTGTTCGTGTTGCCCTCTAGTGATCATCTGATTGTACTGACTGCACATTAACCAATCATGTATTTACATATACAGAGTCACTACAGCCACTGCTTGGATCTGGATTGGGATCGTCACAGTTGGAGAGCAACTTTTCACGTTCAAAATCAGAATCTTACACAAAACTAATCACCTAGATATGAGGGCAGAGCTGGTTGCAGTTGATTCGGCAAATTGGTCAAAGGTTATGGAGGTAAATAAACAGTGGGAAACATCTGTAGACATGGTTCAAAATGAAGTCCCGTTAAAAATAAAAACCTCTGCAAAAACTTACTCAGCAAGTTAAAGATGATATTAGATGAAATGGAGAGATTTATAATGTTGCTTTCACCAGGAAGGAACTGCGCTCCGAAAGGTAGTGATTCGAAACAAACCTGTTGGACTTTAACCTGGTGTTGTAAGACTTCGTACTGTGCTCACCCCAATCCAACGCCGGCGTCTCCACAGCAATGTTGCTGTGAATAGTGTAAGCCTCGGGATTGGAAGAATTTTAGAAACCATCAAGAACAACCATAAAATTGTTCAAAAGAAAAGAAACAAGAGAGTAAACTATCCAGGAATATATAAGCTGATCGGTAAAGCTTTTACAGGTAGAAAAATAGGAGGAGAGTAGCTAAAGTATACATTGGCCCCTTAAATATGAAGATAGGAGAAATTATCATGGGGAATGAGAAAATAGAAGAGGTCTTGGGGAAATATGTTGTGTTTGCTTTCACAGTTCATAGAATCATAGAATCCCTACAATGCAAAAGAGGCCATTTGGCCCATTGTGTCTACACCGACCCTCCAAAAGAGAACCCCATGTCGACCCACTCTTCCACCCTCTCCTCATATCCCCACCTAACCTACACATCTCTGGACTGTGGGAGGAAACCGAAGCACCCTGAGAAAACCCAAGCAGACATGGGAGAACGTGCAAACTCCACACAGACAGTCACCCAAGATCGGAATCAAACCCAGATCCCCGGTGTTGTGAGGCAGCAGTGTTAACCACTGTGCTGACCTTGAAGACATAAACTGTACAGAAAAATAAAGGGTACACATGGGTGAATAAGAGTGAAGAATTTGAAGTAATTAATATCAGCAGAGAAAAGTTATTAGAGAGACGTATGGGACTAAAAGCCAACAAATCCCCAGGACCTGATGTCCTACATCCTGGGTTCAAACAGAGACAGCGGCAGAGATGGATGTGTCCTCGTTATGATTGCCCCAAAATTCCATAGATTCCTGAATGTTCCCAGCAGATTGGAAGATGGCAAATGTAACGCTACCATTCAGGAAAGGAGAGAGAGAGAGAGAGAAAATAGAGAATGACAGGTCAGTTAGCCTAACATCAGTCATTGGGAAAATGTTGGAATCTGCCATTAAAGAATTCTTAACATTGCATTGAGGATGATCAAAGTAATTCATTATGTCCGATTAAAAACAAAACCTCTGTAAAAAAAAAAATATTAGTTTAAATGAAGAAGCTTAGAATATTGCTATGAATCGTAGTAAGTAGTAAGATTGGAAGAGATTTAGAAACCAGCAAGGGTGACGCAAAAGTTGATAAAAAGAAAAAAAACATGAGCGTAAACTCGCCAGGAATATAAAAACTGATTGTATTTGGGGATGAGCGACCATAATAAGATAGAATGCTTCATAGATTATCATAGAATTTACAGTGCAGAAGGAGGCCATTCGGCCCATCGAGTCTGCACCGGCTCTTGGAAAGAGCACCCTACCCAAGGTCAACACCTCCACCCTATCCCCAGAACCCAGTAACCCCAACCAACACTAAGGGCAATTTTGGACACTAAGGGCAATTTATCATGGCCAATCCACCTAACCTACACATCTTTGGACTGTGGGAGGAAACCGGAGCACCCGGAGGAAACCCACGCACACACGGGGAGGATGTGCAGACTCCGCACAGACAGTGACCCAAGCCAGAATCAAACCTGGTACCCTGGAGCTGTGAAGCAATTGTGCTATCCACAATGAGATGGAGTGTGACGTAGTTGATTCTGAGACTAGAGTCCTGAATCTAAATAAAGGAAACTATGATAGCAAGAGGTGCAAGTTGACTATGATGGATTGGGGACATTTCTTAAGGGATGATGATGGATAGGCAATGGTAAACATTCAAAGAGCGCATGGGTAAATTGCAAAAATTGTTAATTCCTGTCTGGTGCACAAATAAAATGGGAAAGGTGGCCAAACCATGGCTTACAAGGGAAATTCGAGATAGTATTCGATGCAGGAAGAGGCATCCAAATTAGCAAAGAAAAACAACAGAGCTGGAGATTGGGAGCAGTTTAGAATTCAGCAAAGTAGGACAAAGGGATTTATTAAGAAGGGGAAAATAGAATATTAGCGTAAGCTTGTGGATATTAACTGTAAATGCTGCTATAGGTGCGTGAAGAGAAAAAGACTGGTGAAGACAAAAGTAGGTCCCTTACAGTCAGAAACAGGGAAATGCATAATGGGGAACAGAGAAATGGCTGATGAGCGAAATACGTACTTTGGTTCTGACTTCAGAAAGGAGGATACAAATAAGATACCAGAAATGTTGGGGAACATGAGGTTTAGTGAGAGGGAGGAACTGAAGGAAATCCAGAATTTGTAGGGAAATTGAATTGGGGAAATTGGTGGGATTGAAGGTCGATACATCCCCAGGGCCTGATAATCTACACCCCAGAGTACTTAAGGAAGTGGCTCTAGAAATAGTGGGTGCATTGGTGGCCATCTTTCAAGATTCTATAGAGTCTGAAACAATTCTATAGATTGGAGAGTAGCTAATGTAACCCCACTATTTAAAAAGAGAGCTGCAGAGAAAATAGGAAGTTATAGACCAGTCAGCCTGACGTCGGTAACGAGGTAAATGCTGGAGTCCATTATAGAAGACTTGATAGTAGAGCACGTGGAAAACAGTGGCAGGATCGGACAGAGTCAGCATGGATTTACAGAAGGTAAATCATGCTTGACAAATCTACTGGAATCTTTTGAGGATGTAACTAGTAGAGTTGACAAGGGAAGCCAGGGGATGTGATTTATTTGGAATTTCAGAAGGCAATTGACAAAGTCCCACATAAGAGATTAGTGTGCAAAATTAAAGCACATGGGATTAGAGGTAGTGTATTGAGATGGGTAGAAAACTGGTTGGCAGACAGGAAACATAATGGGTCTTTTTCCAAATGGCAGACAGTGGTGACTCATTGGAGTGCAGCGAAGGTTTACCAGACTGATTCCAGGGATGGCGGGACTGTCATTGGAGGAGAGATTGACGAGTTTGGGATTGTTCTCGCTGGAGTTCAGAAGTATGAGGGGGAGATCTCATAGAGACTTATAAAATTCTAACAGGACGAGACAGGGTAGATGCAGGGAAGATGTTCCCGATGGTGCGTGTGTCCAGAACCAGGGGTCACAGTCTGAGGATTCAGGGTAAACCATTTCGGACAGAGATGAGGAGACATTTCTTCACCCAAAGAGTGGTGAGCCTGTGGAATTCATGACCACAGGAAGTAGTTGATGCTAAAACATTGAATATATTCAAGAGGCGGCTGGATATAGCACTTGGGGAGAATGGGAGCAAAGGCTATGGGGAGAAAGCAGGATTAGACTATTGAGTTGGATGATCAGCCACGATCGTGATCAAAGGTTCAAAGAGCCTCCTCCTGCTCATATCTTCTATGTATCTATGTATCTATGTTGGGTACCAGTACTAGGACCTCAGCTATTCATTTAAAAAAAAAAAATTTAGAGTACCCAATTCATTTTTTTCCAATTAAGGGGCAATTTAGTGTGACCAATCCACCTAGCCTGCACATCTTTTGGGTTGTGGGACGAAACCCACACAAACACGGGGAGAATGTGCAAACTCCACACAGACAGTGACCCAGAGCCAGCTCGAACCTGGGACCTTGGCGCCGTGAGGCCGCAGTGCTAACCCACTGCACCACCGTGCTGCCCCTGCTATTCATGATATATAAATGGTTTCGATGAGGGAACTAAATGGAATATCTCTAAATTTTCAGCTGACACAAATCTGGGTGGGAGGGTGAGCTGTGAGGAGGATGCAGAGATGTTTCAGTGGGATTTGGACAGGCTGAGTGAGTGGGCACATGCATGGCAGATGCAGTATAACGTGGATAAATGTGAGGCTATCCTCTTCAGTAACAAAAACGCGAAGGCAGACTATTATCTGATTGACTATAGATGGAGGGAGGGGAATGTGCAACAAAATCTGGGTGTCCTTGTACATCAGCCATTGAAGGTAAGCATGAAGGTGCAGCAGGCAGTAAAGAAGGCAAAGTTATGTTGACCTTCACAGCGAGAGGATTCGAGTACAGGATCAGGGATATCTCGTGGCAATTAGACAGGGCCTTGGTGAGATCACATCTGGAATATTGCGTGCAGTTTTGGCCTCTTTATCTGAGGACGGATGTTCTTGCTCTAGAGGGAGTACAGCGAAGGTTTAGCAGACTGATTCCTGGAATGGCGAGACTGACATATGAAGAGAGATTGACTTGGTTAGGATTATATTTGCTGGAGTTGTGAAGAATGAGGAGGGATCTCTAGAAACCTAAAAATTTAAACATGACTAGACAGGGTAGATGCAAGAAGGACGTTCCCGATGGTGGGGGAGTCCAGAAACAGGGGTCACAGTCTGAGGATACGGGGTAGACCATTTAGGACAGAGCTGAGGAGACATTTCTTCACCCAGAGAGTGGTGAGCCTGTGGAATTCACTACAACAGAAGAGTTGGGCAAAAACATTGCATATGTTCAAGGAGTTAGATTTTGCACTTGGGACTAAAAGGATCAAAGGCCATGAGGGGGGAAAGCGGGAACAGGTTACTGAATTGTGTTATGGGCGAGGCGTTTTCAGAAGCCCAAAATGTATCATGGGGTTCAACCAACCTCTCCCTTTAATGGATTTGTTGCTTTTCCAAGCACACGGCTTTTTCCCTAGGAGTGGGATTACAATTATGGACACGTGGGGTTTTAAACACAAAACACTGTTTATTCCATGAACTCAACTTAACATCTTAAATAAACATTGGAACTCTTAACACCCCTTACTTCAAAGATAACTCAGAAAATATTACAACAGTAAATAACTCCTTCAAATGTTCCTTCAAACTTCCAAGAGACTTAGAACATAGAACATAGAACATAGAACAATACAGCGCAGTACAGGCCCTTCGGCCCACGATGTTGCACCGAAACAAAAGCCATCTAACCTACACTATGCCATTATCATCCATATGTTTATCCAATAAACTTTTAAATGCCCTCAATGTTGGCGAGTTCACTACTGTAGCAGGTAGGGCATTCCACGGCCTCGCTACTCTTTGCGTAAAGAACCTACCTCTGACCTCTGTCCTATATCTATTACCTCTCAGTTTAAAGTTATGTCCCCTCGTGCCAGCCATATCCATCCGCGGGAGAAGGCTCTCACTGTCCACCCTATCCAACCCCCTGATCATTTTGTATGCCTCTATTAAGTCTCCTCTTAAGCTTCTTCTCTCCAACGAAAACAACCTCAAGTCCATCAGCCTTTCCTCATAAGATTTTCCCTCCATACCAGGCAACATCCTGGTAAATCTCCTCTGCACCCGCTCCAAAGCCTCCACGTCCTTCCTATAATGCGGTGACCAGAACTGTACGCAATACTCCAAATGCGGCCGTACCAGAGTTCTGTACAGCTGCAACATGACCTCCCGACTTAACACCTTTAAACAGTATCACATCAGGTTAAAGGATATATATTTTTTCTGTAGAATGGCAGCGATATATTAGCTTGGTTGCCTTCAGCTCACAGCAAAACAGCCAGGCTGAGTGAGTGGGCACATGCATGGCACATGCATGGCAGATGCAGTATAACGTGGATAAATGTGAGGCTATCCTCTTTAGTAACAAAAACGCGAAGGCAGACTATTATCTGCCAAACTGAAACTAAAAACCTGCAAAATGGCTGAACTGACCTCAGCCCCACCCACTCTCTGACATCACTGTTTTCTTAAAGGTACATTGCTTAAACATCCATGTCTTAAAAATACTCTCACATGACAACTCCCCCCAAGAAAAAAAAACCCATCAACTTCAAGATGGTTTCATTTTTCACTTTTGCACAATCCACTAAGAAATGCACACAGTAAATATACATTTTCATTTAAAGAAAACACCACTCTCAAACAGGTATAATAATATGCTCCATTTTACTTTGTTCTTCTTCCTCCAACCAAAATCCTTCTCGATTGACAGTCTCTTTGAACAAAGTCTCTGCACGATCCATCCATTCCTCTACTCCTCGGCATTTCTCTTTAGAGTCAGATACTTTAGTTCAATCTGACCACAGATTCCCTTGCAATTCTCCAATACAGGAACATTGGCGATCACAGCTTTCAGGCAGTCAAATGCCTGCTGAAAGTCCGCTGTCCAGTGAACTTTTTTTACGTTGCTTCAGCAATTCCATCAGTGGAGTAATCATGCCACAAAACTTTCGCACAACTGTTCGATCAAATCCACTCATGCTAAGAAATCGCATTATCTCCCTTCATCTTGAGGATAACGGAAACTCCGCAAGGAAAGTGATTCGGGCTTCTCCAAATTCACTTTCGGCTAGGTTCATCACCAAACCCGCCTCCTGAAGTCGATCGAAGAACTCCATACGATGTTTTAAATGTTCTTTCCATGTCTGGAAGTTGGAAATAAAAGCAGATTGTCCCACTTTCTCAATGCAATCCTTCAAACGTGGGATAGGATAAGAGTCCGTTCTTGTAACTGCATTCACCTTTCTATAGTCCACACAACCGTTGGGTACTGTCTGGTTTAGGTACCATCACTATGGGTGAGCTCCATTGGCTGCAACCCACTTCAATTATGCCATTCTTCAGCATACTCTCAATCTCTCTGTTAACCTGTGCCAATTTTAAAGGATTAAGTTTATATGGATGTTGGTTGATAGGAACAGCATTTCCCTCATCTACATCATGTACAGCCATTTTTGTACTTCCCAATTTATCTCTACAAACTTGCCCATGTGATATCAATAACTCTTTCAGGTCAGTTTGTTTTTCCTCTGGAAGGTAACTTAACAATTCATCCCAATTTTTAAGAACATCCTCATTTTCCATCCTCACAGTCATCTGGATTTGATTTGCCACTTTGAGTTAGAATCATTAATACCTCCTTTTTCTCTCCTTCCCTTTCAAAATATCTTTTAAGCATATTCACATGACACACTCGTTGAGTCTTCCTTCTATCTGGTGTTTTTACCACATAATTCACCTCACTTAATTTCCTTTCAATCTGATACAGTCCACAAAACCTAGCTTTTAAAGGCTCCCCTACCACTGGTAACAACACTAAAACTTTATCCCCACAGGCAAAACTACGAACTTTGGATTTCTTGTCCGCTACCCGTTTCATCACATTTTGTGCAACTTTCAAATGTTGTCGAGCCAATTCACCTGCTCTATTTAATCGTTCCCTAAAATTTGACATGTAATCCAATAGTGTAATTTCCGATTTCTCACCCACCAATTTTTCCTTAATCAATTTAAGTGGTCCTCTTACCTCATGACCAAAAATTAATTCAAAAGGACTAAATTTGGTAGACTCATTAGGTGCATCCCTAACTGCAAACAATACGAATGGGATTCCTTTATCCCAATCCTCTGGATAATCTTGACAATACGCCCTCAACATTGTCTTTAATGTCTGATGCCACCTTTCTAACGCTCCCTGCGATTCTGGATGGTACGCAGTTGATTTAAATTGTTTTATTCCTAAGCTATCCATAACTTCTTTGAATAACTTTGAAGTAAAATTCGTTCCTTGATCTGATTGAATTTCTGTGGGTAGTCCATATCTTGTGAAGAATTTAAGTAACTCCTCCACAATCCTTTTAGCTTTAATGTTACATACTGGAATGGCCTCTGGAAACCTAGTAGACACATCCATTACCGTCAAAAGAAATTGATTCCCACTTTTTGTTTTAGGAAGTGGTCCTACACAATCGATTAGGACCCTTGTAAAAGGTTCCTCAAATGCTGGAATGGGTATTAAGGGCGCTGGTTTTATCACTGCTTGAGGTTTCCCTATCACTTGACATGTGTGACATGATTGATAAAATGTAACTACATCTTTATGTAGTCCAGGCCAATAAAAAGTTTCTGGATTTTAGCTTGAGTTTTCCTTATTCCCAAATGACCTCCCACTGGTACCTCATGTGCAACTCGCAACACCTCCTTTCTATACCCTACCGGCAATACTACTTGATGAACTTTTCATCCGCCTGCATAAGCACAGGTCTCCATTTTCTCATCTAGAATGGCAGAGATATATTAGCTTGGTTGCCTTCAGCTCACAGCAAAACAGCCAGGCACTTTTAAACTGCTCTCAGCAAAACCAGCCAGGCACTTTCAAACTGAAACTAAAAACCTGCAAAATGGCTGAACTGACCTCAGCCCCACCCACTCTCTGACATCACTGTTTTCTTAAAGGTACATTGCTTAAATATACATGTCTTAAAAGTACTCTCAGATGACAATTGGATGATCAGCCATGATCAAAATGAATGGCAGAGCAGGCTCGAAGGGTCAAATAGCCTAATCCTGCTCCCATTTTCTATGTCTCTATGGTTTTACTAAAAGAAAATGATGTTTGACAAATTTATTGGAACTTTTTTGTTGACCTATCTCTGATTGTTGGAATGTGACAGGTCCCAAAGTGCATTACAGCCAAAGCAGTTCTTCAAAGGTGTATAGTTACTGTTGCAATATAGGAAACACATTGGCCAATTTGAGCACAGTAAGCTTCCATAAACAGTAAATAACCAGATAATCCTTTTTTTTAAAGAGTGATTGGCCAGGTCACCAGTCGTAACTCCACTGCTCTTCAAATAGTACCACAAGATCGATCTGACAGAGCAAACTGGACCCTCAGTTTAACAACTTGTCTGAAAGCCAGCACCCCTGGACAGTGCAGCACGCCCTCAGTGCTTCCAGCCTGGATTTTGCGAACAGGTCTGTCATAATATCCACTCATATATATAATGAGATGCAGACAGGCAGTGATTAGCACACAGGATGACCAGTAAGCACACAACACAGTGCAGCCAATCACCCGACAGGACACTACCACTATAAAGCCAGAGGGCACTAGGTTTCCCACTCTCTCGGGACCCAGCCACTGAGACAGTCAAGAGTCCACAAGCTAGCAAGTGCAAACACCATGCGGTAGCTAGTAAGTCTGGTCAGGCTACTAAAAGGTCTCCAGTCAGTTCAGTATAGTGTCGACCCACAGCTGAATATGTATATCAGTTCTATCGTTGAATAAAACAGTGTTGGATCTTCTCCAGTGTTAGGCGTCTGTTTCTAGCTTCCCTGCATTGAGTGCAGTCCACATCGAACCTACCTGCCTAACACATCAAGGTCCAAGGACTATGAGTCCACAACCTTCTGGCTCCGAGGCGGAACAGTCGCCCATTGAGCCACTGCTGCTGCATAAAGTGCCAAACCGCCAGACAATCTTTGCTGCATTGCGAGAGGGGGAATAAAAGCAGAGTTTAACCCTTAGACACACAGAGCAAAAAGTGAATGAGGCTTTAAGGACCCCAATAATTTATAGTTGCTTTCGTTTCCAGGCTCTCACACACAGTGTGGAGGCATGACCCTGGATGCCCTCATTTCCTCTCTCACTTCAAATGTCATATATCACTCCTTGGGCTCAAATGAAATGTGTCAGTAAAAGAAAATGCACCACGAGAGCTGACATATTGACCAGGAAGTAATAATTTTGACGTTTAAAGCTCCCTTCACAGAAAAATCTCCTCTGACCAATCAAAGAGGCTTTTTTTTTCTCCAACTGGTCAGTTCAATCTCGGAAGGCAAATATTGTCCACTGAGCAAAAATTAAATCGTGGCCGAGAATTCTTCTCAGTTTGCTGCTACTTTGGCCCTTCCTGTTGCTCAATGGACCAGAGAGAGAAATTAACCGTTTCCCACAAATGGTTTTCTTCAAAATCGTACTGGATGTTGATGGAGTAAATAGGGAGAAAATGACAGAAACCAGAGAGCATGGATTTAAAGAACGTGAGAGCATGGATTTAAAGAACGTGAGGTGTAGACGAAGAGGAATCAATTCACACAGCAAGTTGTGATCTGCACTGCGCTCCCTGAAAGAAGTTTTAAAGCAGATTCAACAATAACATTCCGAAGGGAATTGGATAAATGGTTGAACTCATAAAACTGTTGGGCTACAGGGAAAGGTCAGGGGTTATTCAGGTCTGGTCGGGGGTTCAGCGGTTGATTGGGTTGGGATGTAGTCAGTGGTTCAGAGGGGTCATTCAGCGTGTTCGGGGAGAGTGTGTGGGGGGGGGGCAAGGTCTTGTCAGGTGGTCGACGGGTAGTCGGGTTGGGGGGTTACTCAGGTCGAGTCATGGTGGTCAGCAGGTCAGAAAGGTGCTTGGGTGGGGTAGGGGGTAGTAGGGGCATTCGGGACATAGTCGGGAGGGGTGTCACTGGGGTAGTCAGTGGATATGGGGAGATAGTCTTGTGGAATCAAGGGGACAGTTGGGGACTGCAGGAGGAGTAGTCAGTGGGACGAGAGGGTAATTGGAGAGGTGTTTGGGGTCAGTGGTGTTGAGCGGGGCCAGTGTGAATGATTGAGGGGGTGATAGTTACCCAGATCTCTCTCTCTCTATCTCAGAATCGTAGACATTCACAGAGTCCCAGGGAACATGGCAATTGCTCATCAGAAGATCAAATTTCCCAGGTAAGTCCCTGGATCTCTGAAGGGTCTCAACGCAACTTGGGTCTGACGTCTGCTCCTTGACAATGCAGACTCTGGAAGATCTGGGCAAATTTTGCCTTTCCTGCAGCCAAGTAATGACTGGCCACAATATTTTGAGCCTCTTCCTACTTTCACACAGTATTCTCTGGTTCAATATTTGAACTGAGGAATAATCAGATTCTAGCAATATCACCATTGAAACTCATTTGTCAAGTGTGCACTGACATTGTGAGCAGCGATTATGTTTTGAATATTATTTCCAGGTTCCAGTTTTGGAAATTAACTTTCCTTACTGTGCTTGTATTACATTTTTTCATTCTGAACCGTTGGATGAATGAACCTACTTCACAGAAGGAGAGAGCAGTGTTAGGGTGACTGAGAGGCAGGTCTTCACCTCAGCTTCTCTTGATGCAATAATTCCTGTCTTGCTTCTGAGCTGGGAGGACATGGGCATGAGACCCACCTAACCCAAATATGTCACTCCAGAGCGTCCAATCTAAACTGACACTTCAGCAACGTGCTGAGGGAGTGCTGCATTGTCAGAGATGTGCAGTCTTTCAGATGAAATGTTAAATGAGGTCTCGTATGGCCCCTGTGATCCTTCAGCACAACTTTGAAGAAGAACAGATGTGTTTTCTCTGCTGTCCTGGCCAATATTCACCCGTCAACCATCGCCTTCATAAACGATTATCTGTCAATTGTCTCATTGCTGTTTGTGGAAGTTTGCTGTAAACAAATTGACTGCCAGGCTTCCTACATTCATTCATTCTTTCTTTCATTCTCTCTTTCTTTCTCTCTTTTTCTATTTCTCTCTCTCTCTCTCCCTCTCTTTCTTTCATCTCTCTAGGGGCTGGTTTAGCACATTGGGCTAAATCGCTGGCTTTTAAAGCAGACCGAGCAGGCCAGCAGCACGGTTCAATTCCCGTACCAGCCTCCCCGAACAGGCGCCGGAATGTGGCGACTAGGGGCTTTTCACAGTAACTTCATTGAAGCCTACTTGTGACAATAAGCGATTTTCATTTTTCATTTTCTTTCTTTCTCTCTTTCTTTCTCTCTCTCTCTCTCTTCTCACTCTTTCTTCTCTCACTCTTTCTTTCTTTCTTTTTTCTCTCTTTCTTTCTGTTTTTCATTCTCTCATTCTGTCTTTCTTTCTCTCTTTCTCTCATTCTTTCACTCATTCTCTCTTTCTTTCTCATTCTTTCTCTCTCTTTCCCTCTTTCTTTCTCATTCTTTCGCTCTCTTTCCCTTTTTTTTGCTCTTGCTTTCTCTTTCTCCCTGCCTCACTTTCTGTCTCTCTCTCCCACTCTTTCTCTCTCTCTTTCATGTTTTGGATTTGGATTTTGTTTATTGTCACTTGTACCGAGGTACAGTGAAAAGTATTTTTCTGCGAGCAGCTCAACTGATCATTAAGTACATGGGAAGAAAAGGGAATAAAAGAAAATACAGAATAGGGCAACACGAGGTATACAATGTAACTACATAAGCACCGGCATCGGATGAAGCATACAGGGTGTAGTGTTAATGAGGTCAGTCCATAAGAGGGTCATTGAGGAGTCTGGTTTTATGTCTTTCTTTCATTCTATTTTTATGTCTTTCTTTCTCTCTCTCTTTCTTTCTCTTTCGCTCATTCTCTGTCCCTTTCTCTCTCTTTTTCTCTCTCTTTCTTTCTTTTTCTCTCTCTCTCTCTTTATTTCTTTCACTCTTTCATGTCTTCATGTCTTTCTTTCTTTCTTTTGCACGTCCTCTCTCCCTTTCTCTCTCTTTCTTTCTCTTTCTTTCTTTGTCACTTACCTCCTTTCTTCTGCTATCTTTCACTCGTTCTTTTGTTCTTTCTTTCTCTCTCCTTCTCTCTTTCTTTCTCTCTCTTTCCCTCTCTTTTTTTCTGTTTCTCTCGCTCTCTCTTTTTCTCTTTCTTTCTCGTTCTTTCTCTCTTTCTTTCTTTGTCACTTACCTCCTTTCTTTTGCTATCTTTCACTCTTTCTTTTGTTCTTTTTCTCTTTCCTTCTCTCTCTTTCCTTCTCTCTCTCTTTCTCCCTTTTTTTTCTCTTTCTCTCGCTCTTTCTTTCTTTCTTGTTTGTTTTCTTTCTTTCTTTCCTTCTTTCTTTCTCTCTTTCTTTCTCTCTTGTCCTGGAGCACGTAACTGGTGCTATATTAATGCGGTTCTAGGTTCCTGTTTCCCTTGAACTGACATAATTATCTCTGAAAAGTACTTTGTGTACAAAATATTGAAACAAGAGCCCTTCCAATCGATATCTGTCGTCTTTCCCAAACAGAGCTTATCCAGAAAGCAATGCAGTGAAATCCTTGCCCTGTACTTGTTTCTCCAATAAGCAATGTACATTTTAAATTGTGACAGCTCGTCAGCCCCTCATTAAAACCCAAAGCTCCCAGGTTCGAATTCCTGATTCCATTACCACATTATAGCTCTCCCCTCTTTGTATTGGAACCGTTCCACTGAATGATGTCAACAGGCCATGGCGGAGACTGAACCCATGACATTGTCAATAGGTCTTAATTGAGAAGAGAGTGGGTGACATTTGACAATAAAACTTGATTTAGAGAACATGTGGATATTATAGCACTGATGTGGAATCTATTACTTACCACAGGCAATTCTTTTTTAAACAGTTTTCTTCCTTCCTCTGTTCAGGCCTCCAGCTGCTGTCAAGGTAACGCTCCATGGTCACCCTCCAGTATCTTGTTTTTTGTGTGTGACTGCGGAGAGTCTGTAGTAACTGACTGTTCCTCTATGGAAGCCAGCACGGCTGAATACAATCCAGCTTTCATTCAACATCTAGTCAAATCCCCCTTTGAGCAGAAGTTATTGGAGATCACAATCTGGATCAGGAATCTGCCCGAAAAAAAGAAAACTTACCTCCACAATCATTGCTCCCAGGTAAAGCGTACTGAAGTTCCTCATTCAAGGCCCATTCTGGTGAATCTTTGCCGCACCCTACCTATTGCTTTCATATCCTTCCTAAGGTACGGCGTCCAGAACTGGACACAAATTCCAGCTGTGTGAGACCAAACTAGTGACTTGTACAAATTCACAATAATCTCCTTGTTCTTGTACTGTATGCCCTTATGAGGGGCTGGTTTAGCACAGTGGGTTAAATAGCTGGCTTGTAATGCAGACCAAGGCCAGCAGCGCGGGTTCAATTCCTGCACCGGCCTCCCCGAACAGGTGCCAGAATGTGGCGACTAGGGCCTTTTCACAGTAACTTCATTGAAGCCTACTTGTGACAATAGGCGATTATTATATTATTATTAATAAAACAGAGGATACTGTACACAATGTTAACTGCACACTCAGCCTGTCTTGTCACCTTCAATGACTTATGCACATATAAGCCGTTTATAAAGCCACGATGGAGTCCACCAAGCAGTTCCGAACAACCTCATTTACAATAACTATTCTATATAACTATGTTGCTCCCTAGCCGGTGGCTACCTGGCCGGCTTTCTAAATGGTTTAGAGGTTCCCTATCCTCTTAACGGGGGAACTCGTACGCTGCAAGAGCCACAGGGAAGTTAATTGTTCCCACCCCGTAGGCTACTTGCTTGTTACAACAATATCCAGGTCGTTCTGCTCCTGCACACCTTTTCACAGAGATAATCATAGAATTTACAGTGCAGAACTCAAGCCCAACACCCCCCCCCCCCCCTACCCCCGTAACGCAGTAACCCCACCCCATCGTTTTGGACACTTAGGGCAATTTAGCATGGCCAATCCGCCTAACCTGCACATCTTTGGACTGTGGGAGGAAACCGGAGCACCCGGAGGAAACCCACGCAGACACGGGGAGAACGTGCAAACTCCACACAGACAGTCACCCGAGGCCGGAATTGAACCCGGATCCCTGGCGCTGTGAGGCAGCAGTGCTAACCGTTGTGTCTCTCTTATGTTCTTCCTACCAAAATTAATCACTTCCCATTTCTCCATATTGAACTTCATCTGCCAGCTGTTCACCCATTCCATCAGTGGACCCTGCCCTTTTGAAGTTCTACACCATGCACTTGACAGTTCACAGAACCGTCAAGCTTCACATCTTCTGAAAATTTTGAAATTGCGCCCGATACATCAAGTTCTCGTTCCTCCCAGAATTAGATCTATATCAGGAAATGGAAGGGAGAGAAACGCAGCAAAATTACAATCACCAGTGAAATTGTGCTGATGTTATGGGCCAGGGTTTAGAGAATCCCAAAGTGTATCATGGAGTTCACCTGACCCACAACTTTTAATAGATTGTGGTATGGGGAGCACACGGCCCACTCTACAGGTATGGTACAGCAGAAATGGACAAATATTTTTAAAAACAAAACAATGTTTATTCTATGAACTCAAGTTAACCTTTTTAAAACAAACTAGTGAACACCTTAGCCACCATCAATTCAAATACATCCCCCAAAGAATACAACACTAAGTAACCTGTAAGCTGTCCTCTTAACAACCAGAAGACTTAACAAACCTCTAAACAGAAGCACATCAGAGTTTACATTCAATACTAAAAACATTTAAATTTCTGAATTCACCAAATGATCAAGAGATAGTCCTTCATGGCAGAGAGCTCAGCAATACAGCTGCTTTGTCTGACTTCAGCTGCAACACACTGAAAAACGGAACCAAAAAGACAGAGACACACCCAAGCTTTTCTCAAAGTGAAACTAAAAAGCAGAGCTAGAGCTCAGCCCCACCCACACTCTGACACCACTGCAGTAACATGAGCAGCCAAACATTTCTTAACGCGACATTCTCATGGCACTGAGAAAAATCTCCGGGTCCTGATGGACTTCATCCTAGGGTCTTAAAAGAAGTGGCGAGTGAGATAGTTGATGCGTTGGTTTTAATTTTCCAAAATTCCCCAGATTTGGGTTAGGTTCCATAAGATTGGAAAATAGCAATGTAACTTCAAAAAGGGAGTAAGACAGAAAGCAGGAAATTATAGGCCAATTAGCCAAACATCTGTCATTAGGAAAATGTTTTGTGAAAGGGAAAACATGTTTAACCAATTTATTGGTGCGTAGAATTGTCTATTTTGGCAGGAAAAATAAAAAAGAAGCATTTTAACTAAATGGTGAGAATTTCAGAGCTCTGAGATGCAAAGGGATCTGGGTATCTTTGTTAATGAATCACAAAAGGCTAGTTTGCAGATACAGCAAGTAATTAGGAAAGCTAATATTTATTATGAGGGGAATTGAATCTGAAGGTTATGCTTCAAAAGGGTGTCCAAAAAGGTGGGGTGGGTTTGCTGCGTTACGGGGGTAGGGTGGGGGTGTGGGCTTGGGTAGGGTGCTCTACCCTAGTACAGGATATTGGTGAGACCACCTCTGGAGTATTGTGTACAGGACTGATCTTCTTATTTAAGGAAGGATGTAAATGCATTGGAAGCATTCAGAGAAAGCTTACCGGACTAATTCCAGGAATGGGCAAGAAGCCTTATGAGGAATGGTTAGACAGGCTAGACTTGTGTCTGCTGGAGTTGAGAAGAGTGAGAGGCGACTTGATTGAAATATATAAGATCCACATGGAGTACCCCGGTTCAAGAAGCAGCTGACCACCTTCTCAAGGGCAATTAGGGATGGACAGTCAATGCTGGCCTGGCCAGTGGCATCCACATCCCCTGATGGGTCTTGATAGAGTGGATGTGGAGAGGATAATTCCTCTTGTGGGAGAATCTAGCCCTCGGGGCTACTGTTTAAAAATAAAGGTTTGCCTATTTCGGACAGAGATGAGGAGAATTATTTTCTCTCTGCCGGTCATGAGTCCCCAAAACT